>NC_049213.1:15828986-16140929 GCF_013347855.1 Anguilla anguilla
TCTTTTAGAGGGTAAATTTCTCTGGAAAAAAATGCCACATTTACTTTACAGTTGTCATTTATCACCCTGTCTTAATTTCAGTTAATCTAGTAATCATATGAGAGTGACCTTCTGGAGAAGTGTTTACTTTGGTCTGTGGAATGAAGAATAAATAGTGTCTGAGAGGATTATAAGGAGTATATAAGGAGTTTTTATGTTGATATTTTGCATCTTTTCTCCTCTGTGCAACACAATTGATTGTTTTTCATTTGTGTGTTTAGCTCTCAGAGAATGTCTCTGTTTCGGTAGCATTTTTTGTCCTTATTTGGGCACGTTTTAAGCAAACGGCAGACGAATCCGACTGTTCCAAAGGAAGCGAAGGCACACACTCAGGAAATCTGTTTTAACGTGACAGCTTTATTCCTCCCAGGGTTTAGCGCTGAAATAATATGCCAGGGTCCCTGAAATATTATTCAAGCCATTGGAAGATAACGCGTCTGTTTCTTTTGAACATTCACCAGTCCTCACAGGGAGACATTTTACAGGTCGTTAAGAGGTACTTTTTCTTTTTTCTTTTTCAGACTTTTACCAGTCTGGAAATGATAAATGATACAGATCATGAGGGGGATTATGTGTCTGTGTCTTCTGAACATTTACCAGTCTTGTAATTGAGTTCACAAGTTTGGAGTGCCTTTCCTCTGGGTTGCAGATTTTTAGTTCAGACACACAGCCCTGATAAGGCTTTGGGCGTTTTGTCCAGTAATTTGGTCTGTGCAGATACGTGACTTCATTTTTCTGCTGTTACGTCATTCTTTGTTAGGAAGACTGTAACTTCACCTTTGAACCGATTATCTTTTAGCAAAAACATACGCATTCTTGGCGAAAATTACATAGCCCGAGGCTTAATGAGGTTGAAAAAGAACATTTCTAAAATGAGCTAATTAGTGATTACATAACATAACATAACATAATGACGAGAACAGGCCATTCAGCCCAACAGTGCTCGCCATTTTCCTGACTAAATTAGTGCTCTGATTACCTACAGACTAGATAGTATCTAACACTGTACCAAGCCTCGCCTTGAAAATCCCCAGAGTTTCTGCCTGATGACTAATCCCGGAGCTGTGCTGCCTTACACCCCTCAGTTATAGTTAAGGCAACGCAGTTTCATCCCCCATGATTCAGTTCAAATTTATAATTTTCTGTGATTGTAGTTATTATAGTCATTTTGAGGGTGTCATTAAAACTTACAGGAAAGGATGACCATTGTTATAAGGGATAACAATCACAAGAATCTGCAACTTCAAACATTCATTTTACAATATAACTTTGGACAGTTTGCTCTGTGAGCATTTCTGATTCAGTATTTCCTCATTAGAAGTCTACGGGTAAAATGTTCTACTACTGGTAACTCAGGTGCAGTATTATTGCCACATTAACACGAATCCTGTGGATAAAACTTGAATAATGTTTGTGGCTATTGTGAACCCAAAAGGAATCACATGAAATTAGTAATGGTGTAAAAGCTAAATGAGACGATTCTGATACTGCAGTGGGATAACTGTGCAGGATGTCTGGATAGGTGGTTTCGTGTTTAAACCATTCTCCCTACTTACAGCGATCATGACTGCGCTACAACACCGCAAATCATCATCGCGCTGTCATCGTTACTTTCTTAAGGAGCCCGTCTCTTCATGTGCTGCCTAATGTGCTGCCTGTCTACTTAAATCTGAACTGTGCCAAAAATCCTCTGTGTGCTCTCAGGATTTGAACCACGCTGTTAGCAACAGACACCCACTCACCCCAGCGTATGAGCTTGCCTTTAAAAATGAGTTGTTTTTTAAAATAGAATATCTAAGCCAATGATACAATCTTTCAGATGAAGAACAAAAGTAAATTAAAGTGAAATTTTAAAATGCAATCGGTCACCTCCTGTGCGTTTTGAAACACGATCGCTGTCAGTCTCTCAACTCCAGTGAGCTTCACGCTATAGGAATGGCAAACAACCTTCTTTCAACTTGAGCTCACAAAGTGAATGACGTAGATGGCCAGATGTTTTGTGTTCACAGTTCACGTACGTTCTTTGCGAAAATCAAGCTGCCAACCATTAAAACAATTTGTGAGGAGCAAAGCAATACACTTGACTGCACCTGGCTTTCTTCAATAGCTCAAGCCATTTAGAACGGCTTCACAGAATGGCTGCTGGGGCCTTCACGGTCCGCTGATACAGACACAGAAACACAAAAGGGTAGACTGGCACTTTTCCTGTGTCCTTCGTGGAGACGGGAGATGAACAAACACGGCACTGTTGCCCCCAAACACAAATCGTTTCTACGTTCACTCCAGACCAAATAGTAGGATCCATCTGCTTTTTTTTGGTGTTTTAAATTCCACAGACTCTGACAATTAAGTGACTGAAAATGAAGTGGTTGCAAATGACATGTTTTCAGTAAAAACAGGGAGTGAATGTTTAACACAAACAGTTGTATGAAAGCTGTTGTTACGTGCTGTGTGGCACCCCTGGGAGGGACAGAACAGATAGGGAGATGTTTTCCACCCAGTTTGGACCAGTATTTTATTCAGCAGCAAAAGCAGGAAAAAAAAACTTCCAGTGGTCACCCTCTCCCTGGATCCTGGTCGCAAAATAATGAATGAAAACAGCAAAACCAAATAAACTGAACCTAATTAAAAAGGACACTTTTCAGCAGACTTGCAGGGTTTGGGAGTTTTGTTTATCTCTGGCTGTCTTGCATGGCCAGTAGTGTTTCCTCTTGGTCTAAGACATCTACTGAGAAAAGAAGGACACTTAAAACTTTAGGCTGAAATGAAGCCCAGATACGTCCAACTTACACCAATTCCCTTTTTCACACTGAGCCCTGCTACAGTTAAATAGATATTCAAACACAAATGGAATGTTTCCTGTAACATGTTTCTTAAAGGCGCTGTTCACCCAAAAATAAAATAAAAAGGCACGCTACATTTTCAAAAGTGTGTGGACACTTGTTGAGCATCTCATTCCAAAACCATGGACATTAATATGGAGTTGGAGCCCCTCTTCTGGGAAGGCTTTCCAGTAGATTTTGGAACATGGCTACGGGGATTTGCTTCCATTCACCCATGAGAGCATTAGTGAAGTTTGGAACTGATGTTTGGTGTAAGGCCTGGCTGACAGTCGGCATTCCAATTCACCCCAAAGGTGTTTGATGGGGTGAGGTCAGGGCTCTGTGCAGGCCAGTCAAATTCTTCCCCACGAAACTCAGCAAATCATTTCTTTATGGACCTTGCTTTGTGCATGGGGGTATTGTCATGCTGAAGCAGGAAAGGGCTTTCCCCAAATTGTTTTCACAAAGTTGGAAGTGCATAATTTTCTAGAATGTCATTGTATGCTGTAACATTAAAATTTCCCCCTCACTGATTTCCCCTCAAGGGGCCTAGCTCAAACCATGAGAAACAACTCCAGACCATTCCTCCACCAAACTTTACAGTTGAAACTATTCGGGCCAGTACAGTTGGCACTATGCATTCTGCCAAACCCAGATTCTTTTGTCAGATTGCCAGGTAGTGAAGCGTGATTTCCACTGCTGCAGAGTCCAATGGCATGCATTACACCACTCCAGCCGACGCTTGGTAGTGTGCACGGTGATCTTAGGCTTGTGTACGGCTGCTGCTCGGCCATGGAAACCCATTTCATTAAGCTCTTGACAAAAATAGTTATTGTGCTGATGTTCTTTCCAGAGGTAGTTTGGAACTCTGTAGGGAGTGTTGCTACTGAGGACATATGATTTTCACGTGTTACTTGCTTCCGCACTCAGCGGTCTCATTCTGTGAGCTTGAGTGGCCAACTGCTTTGCGGCTGAGCTGTTGTTGCTCCTATACATTTCCACTTCACAATAACAGCACTTACAGTTGACTGGGGCAGCTCTAGCATGGGAGAAATTAGACGAACTGACTTGTTGGCATCCTATGACAGTGCCAAGTTTAAAGTCACTCTTCAGCACGACCCATTCTACTGCCAATAATTGTCAATGGAGATTGTATGACTGCATGCTTGATTTTGTGCACCTGTTAGCAATGGGTGTGGCTGAAATAGCCAAATCCACTCATTAGAAAGGGTGTCCACATACTTTTGTAAATATAGTGTATGTTTCCTCATACCCAGAGTAGTACCTGTCCATGAGGAAACCATGCAGAAATTAAACTCTGTGGATGTTCGTGAGTAACCACAGGATTATATTTGGAAATAGATATTACTGTTGAATTTTTTTTTTTTTCCAAATGTTAATTTTTGGCACTTTGAAGCCACATGAAGATGGACCCACAAGGTCCATTTTATCAGGACAAATATCTAGAAAAATCACATTTCAGTCAAATTATTTGGATGGACAGATACTACTCCAGGTAAGTGGAAACATACCTTAATTCCATTTTTGGGAGAGCTGCCGTTCTAAATTATACAACTTCGCGCTATTTTCACTGTGAATCAAACAATAGGGTTTCTTATACACTTGTGTGAAGATTGATATCGAGTCATGTTAGTAGTAGAGAAATGTTTTTCATGGTACAAAAAATATTCTTGTGTGTACATGTGTGTTTGTGGTTACTGGCAGCATTGTAATCATTATGAGCGACCATATTCTTAATTTGTGTTCATAATGTTTCACTAATGTCCTGTTTCCTAAAACACTCTTGCTTTATAACAAAATTCTTTGTTGGGAAAAAAAAGCATGGTAATTATTTTAATTTTATGGTTGCAGTACAGTACAGTTCAATTCCACAGAGGGTCACGGCAACTTGTACCCTTGAACAAGGTGCTTTATCCAAATTTCTTTAGTAAATGTCCAACTATAAAAATGGATTGTTCAAAGAATGTAAGTTGTGTCACAATACATAAAAGTGTTTGCTAAATTCCTAAAAGTAACATTTTAACCCAACAAAAGTACCCTGGGAGTGTATTGCTGACTCAAGTCTCCTGCTGGTACCCCCACCATGCGGAATGCCAGGTATGCAGTGGGCAGTGCTGGGAAGTTCTGATATACTCCATGATATGCATGTCCGAGCGGATAACACGCTGCAGCTGCATAGCATTATCTGCTTCTTGCATAAATCACTATGGTAACACAGAACCGGAGATGGCGGTGTGTTTTGCTGTTAGATTCTCTGTTGATGGATTTTGTTTTCACATTGTGTGATGCGTTACGTAACGTGCAGAGTTGGAATGTCCAGGGGTCAGAAAGTAAAAGTTCTGCCGTGTGTTTCTTCCACCCATGAACTCAGCCGACTGATTTCACTAATTAGTTTTACCTCCTGGCTGAAGTCCTATGCTGATTAGGAAATCCAAGTGATTGTAACAAAATACAGGGAAGGACTTTTATTTTCTTAACCTGGATTTTCCTCCTCTGATAAAGTAGGAGTGCCTAATCTTGACAGATTTACTAGCACTGGAGAACCTAAGCCCCCTCTCAGAAGGCCTGGGAGTTGGGTGGACCCGTTCAAAGTCAGGCAGTCACACCCAACATAATTTCAGGCATATGGAGTGTGTGTTTCCGGAAGACGTAGTCAGTTTGTGAAAAACAACTACCATGTTAGAGAGAGAACATCATAGCTATTTCATTTACAGTATAATAGTACTTATCTATCAAGGGGTTTCCCCTTGACTGCCCATGCATACTTCTTTAACTTAGATGCGAAAGAGATATTTCCATATGGAACATGAAAATAATGTATTCAAAATTTCAGCCACCATGAATGAAATACTGAAAAGGATACAAACAGTAACATCATATTTGTTATAGTATTAAAAGCAGAATATCATTCTCCTATTTATCAATATCACCTTTGGCTCTAAAAGGCAACCATTTTCAATGTTCTCCTCCGTGGGCTGAGGGTGATGATGGCATAGATTGCAACCTTGCTAATACTCTTGCTTTTATTTGTCCAACAGCACAGTTGCAGATATGCTGGTCGTCACCTTCACCTCCAGCCTCATTATGAATATTATGTGATGAAACTGAAGAACTGGCTTCTCTGAAGTGTCATGCAGTTCGCTGTCTTAAGAAAAGCACGTCTGTCCCTGGCCACTCTGCTCTGGTCCGCACAGCGGGCGCTGGGAGGGACGCGATTTTGTGCTTCGGCTTTGGACGGGTAAAGCAGTGGTTAGCGCACCCCTGTGGGCCTCCTGGCGCACAGTTCCAGGTGGTGAGAGCGGCCATTTTACCCCCAGAAAACTCACCAACCACGGTGGAGATGGAGGAATTATTAAGATAATTATTCTGGGATGATGATTAGGCGACCATAGCAAGAGAGGTCATGTCCTGTGATATTCATTTTGCTTGTATATTTTGCTGTATGTGTTGCAATTTCATGCATAAATCTGCTGCAAGTACAGCTAGTACATTTTGAGATATTTGTATATTCATACTTTGACCATTCTGTCTCCTGGCAGGTGCCTTCAGGTCTCTCACGTTGTGCTTTCCGAGATCAATAACTCAGCCAATAACATGAAAATGAGAGCAACTTTTATTGCATACGGAGTGACAGGGAAAGTATGACACAAGAGCTGATGTCACTGGAAAAACTGCATGTAAAGGAATGATGTTCTGACTCAGGCATATCCAGAACCCACATATATTCCTGGACCTTGCACAAGAACCTCAGTTTCCTGAACAGTCAGAGGATCCCCTGCACTGACTCTATCATCAAAGGAGATGGAAACGAGTACCCTTTTTTTTTATTGGATGTAGGAAGAAAGGAAGGTGTGACAGAAGGTGCATGTGCTTAAAAGGGTTTATCAGGACCTAAGGGATGGGAAAGGTCCGGACTTCTGATGGTTTTGGTGCTTGTCCAGGACACTAGGATCTGGAGGTTTCCAGTCTTCATTTTTCATCTTTCATGCCTTTAGACCCTACGAGAGCATCCTGGAGCCTGGACAGGATAGACAGTTAGAGGGGAGATACAGGTTACTGCCGTAACAGGACTCTGCAGAACAGGGCAAGAGAAGCTGTGAAATCTCTGGATTTTTCTCTCCTGCCTTTCTCCTCACCGTCTAAAGTGCTGTGCTTCTCCGCCTCTTTGGCCTGCCTTCAATCAACATTTTATCTTAATTTTAACTTATCACATCTAAAGTTTCGTTCTTCAAACACAGTTTGATGAGGTAAATTCCATGGCCTGTGAACTGATAAAAAGGAACATTTGTGTAGAATCGAGTCGGTGTTATGGACAAATGTTTATCGAGTCCTGGCTGTTGTCTCCCCTCGGAGCCAAATGTATCCCACCTCCTTGCTTCACCTCCTTCTCTGCCTCTCCTCCCTTCTCTTTGATCCTCACCTGAAATCCCCGCCATCCAGCAGGCTCCTGTAGGTGGCGATCTCGGCCTCCAGCTTGACCTTGATGTTGAGCAGCGCCTCGTACTCCTGGGTCTGGTGCTGGATGTTGTTGCGCAGGTTTGTAAGCTCTGCCTCCAACTGCAGGATTATGGTGTTGTACTTCTCCATCTCCATGTTCTGGCGCATGTCTATGTCCCTCAGAGTGTCCTCTAGGGAAGATTTCTGAGGGGGAAAAGACAGGTATTGAGGCGTGTATAGAAAAAACACAGCAGGGAAAAGGGGATCGAGGTGCTGCTCTGATACAGTAAGATAAGATATACTTTACTGAACCCTGTGGGGTAAATTTTCTTCTACATTCAACCCACCCTAGTTTCTTAGGAGCAGTGGTCAGCCACAGTGCAGCACCTGGGGACCAACTCCAGTTCTGAAGCCAATGCTTTGGCCAAGTCGCAATGGCAGGAGTTTAATCGGGTTTAATTTACCATTTAAGAAAATATACATACTGTCAGCACCACACATACCACACTATTGCAAAGCCCACTGCAAAACTTACCAAGTTCTTCTGTGACATGAGTTCAATCTCCAGTGTCTGAACTTGTTTCTGTAGGTCGCCCATCTCTGTCCGGGCCCCTTGAAGGGCCTCGGTGTTCTGAGATACCTGCACCTGCACCACTGAGATCTTGGAGGACAGGCAGGAGACAAGTTAGGCGTTACCATCACTTGGGGTTGGGGTTTGATTTTTAAACAGCTGGGTAAAATCCATAGAAATAAAAAAATGGAAAGGAAAAAAAACGAGGAGGAAAGGAGAAGTAGAGGTACCTGTGATTCGTGCCACACTTTTAGCTCTTCTGCGTTCTTCATCGCCATCTTCTCGTAGTTTGCTCTCATATCCTCCATGACCTGAGATAGGTCCTGCCCCTTGGGGGCGTCCACGTCCACCTGAACTCCCGAATGAGCGACCTGTTGACGCAGCTCCATGACTTCCTGTTAGAGGTACGTTACATTCATCAGGGATACTTATGAAACCAAGTTCTTTTAGAATAGGTGAAATAAAGACTACAGAAAAGGACAACTAACATATAATATCGGTAACAGTGTAGAAATAAGTATGAGCTTCAAGTGGAGTGTTTCATATTCAAGTACCCTGATTAACTATATGTTGATGACAGTACTTCAGAATAATATCGGTGCCTGTGACCTTTTGTGTTTGCACCTTCTAAATGTCTGCTGTCATTAACACACTTGAGCCTGTTTCAGCTTTGAAACAAATTATAAACCCCAAACTCAAACCAGACTGATAGCCCAGATGCACACGGTGCAAACATAAATGGGCCGCATTCACGTATTTTCAAATGGCAACATAATTTCATTTAATTTTTAAGTATTCTTTCAAAACCATGTGGCAGCCATTTGTCTTGGTACTGAAAGTTGACTTGTTTGTAAATGTGCGTAAGCTGAGGCCTTACGTTATCGTGGTTCTTCTTGAGGAAGCTGAGCTCCTCGTTCACCGCCTCCACCTCGCTCTCCAGGTTCAGACGGCCCACGTTGGTGTCGTCGATCACCCTCCTCAGCCCGGCGATGTCGGCCTCCACCGACTTCCGGATGGTCAGCTCCGACTCATACCTGCATGAGCGCACAAAGCATGACCAAAGCGCTCGCATCCACAGTCCAATCACTGAAAAGAGATCCTCATACACTAGCCAATCATTCATTCTGGTAAATTGCAATTCTATTTTATCCAAAACGCTTTACAATTGATGCCTCTCATTCACCCATTCACACACACACTCACACACCAAAGGTGAAAGGCTGCCATGCAAGGTACCAATCATTCTCATTCTCATAACGCAGGGCTGCCCAGTCCTGTTCCTGGAGGTCTAGCGTCCTGTAGGTTTTCATTCCAACCCTAACGCCTAACTTGTCTCCTGCCTGTCCTCCTATGGGGGCGACATAGCTCAGGAGGTAAGACCAATTGTCTGGCAGTCGGAGGGTTGCCGGTTCAAACCCCGCCCTGGGCATGTCAAAGTGTCCTTGAGCAAGACACCTAACCCCTAACTGCTCTGGCGAATGAGAGGCATCAATTGTAAAGCGCTTTGGATAAAAGCGCAATATAAATGCAGTCCATTTACCATTTACCATTACAAAGCATACATCATTCAATGGATAGAGATCTCAGTGAGCTGATAATTAGTAGAATCAGGTGTGCCAAATTAGGGTTGAGATGAAAACCTACTGGAGGGCAGATCTGCAGGAACAGGACTGGGCAGCCCTGGCATAATGGTTTTTACTCACTTCACTTTGAAGTCGTCTGCTGCTAAACGGGCATTGTCAATCTGGAGCACGAGGCGGGAGTTGTCCACCGTCATATCAAAGACCTGGAAGACACAAGGAGAAGGGTTTTAGGTAGAGACAGAGTGGCCAATACGATCTCTGATCTAGTGTAAATATGTGCATTGTCACTGATGACAGATTTGTCAATGCTCCAATTCTGAGATGATGTGTAGTGCATGCTTTTTAAATACACTGCTTTCTTGGACAAATCTCCCTGAAAAAGAGATGAAAAACCTAGTGGATAAATAGAAGGTAAATTAAATAAATGTGTGTTACAACTTTTTTAGGAACTTTATCAAAATGTGTACCTACACTGTAAAAAAGTGTTTTATTTTTATAATGAGACATAAGTATTTCTCAAGTATAAAATATTCAAGTTACTGTTCGCTTGAAAAGTGAAATAGAAATGTATAAAAAAGAAAAGTATAAAAAGAAAGACTAAAATACTCGTGGAGAGTGACTTATTTAGGGTTTTTCAGTGTGGGATCCACCCCATCTTTTTGAGGTCAGGCCAGAATGGAAAAGCTTAATTTGCTTTGTCCAGCGGTCCGAAGCGCTTGGCAGAAAAAGGCCTCAGTGGGGAACGGTTGGTCTGGGTTTCCTGTCTCTCTGTCCCTGAGAAATGTTTTCTTTTCCAGACTGTGCACTTAACGAATGAGTCACGGCCAGACCAAAAATCGAGGAAACTACTGGAACAGTGTGGGCACATGAACTACAGAGGAATCAGTACGAGAGCTTCGTGAGTGAAAACAGAAGTTTGAATGTTAAAATGAATCTACTCTGCATCCACAGACATTCCTTTGTAATCATACAAAACATCTGTTTCAATTTTAGGTCTCCAACCCAGATTTTTTTTTTTTAAACTCAACTGACTGCGTGGAAGTCTTTCAACAAATCTTTTATTCTTTATATACGGAAGCTTCTACAGCTGACATTATTCCACAGTTTACTGCAAGTAAAGCTGTACTACCAGTGGACATAATAGATAATCTATTAATTTAGTTTAGAAAATGGATAATCCAGGTTTCTGTCAACCTTTACGAAACAGTGAGGAGAGTTACATAAACACACCATGCAGAAATAAGCACAGCACAACAAGACTTAAAAATCATGAATCAAAAATCTACAAAATCTTTACATTTTAATGCTTCATTGTTTGTAAATGCAGTGCAGTTTTGACTGAGGAGTAGCAAATAACTGTATTCCTTCAGTACAGTAAAGCCTTTCATTATTTTTTAAAGTTGACTAAATATGATACAATAATAATGAAACTTATGAAAACCAAGCCTTCAGTTGTGCATTCTGCAGGCGTTTTCCATCACAATATATCCAAAGCAATGCATCTTCCCCGCCCAGTTCTGAGGCCTGGAGCCATTGGGTGAATCTCACTCACACTTTGCATTACTTTTCAAACATTGCATTACTTTGCATTGCCTTTCCATACAGACGTTCTACTGGTAGAGAAGAGGCAAGCACAGATTATAATCTGGCATGGATAATGTATTCAAAAATATTTACAAATATGAAAATGCGTGTAATATTAACAGGGTAGACTTGTTCACACAGTCTTAGTTTACTTTCAAGAGGTCATTTTAAGAGCTAATGTTTCCCATTGTGCACCTCAAACAATTGCCCAGGCTGTTTCCCAGAGATGGAAGTATGACGTTAGGTAACCATGGGAGAGAGATACACAGATATACACGTTGATTCTTCACACACTTCAAAAACACCAAGAGAAGCCCTGCCATATAGACATAAGCTTTATTTAAACAATAATTCATTTCAGCTTGGTTATTCTTCAAACTTCCACACCCTCACTGTAATCACTTCTCTTCACTCATTTCAAACACCAGGTGTCGTATTGCCAAGGCAAATCAGCACAATCAGTCACAAGGGAAATTATGGGGGGTGGGGGGGTGAATTCTTTCATTAAATTAAACACTGATAATAACTTTGATAAGACCGATAAGCAGCCAATAAAATAAACTAATAATTTGCCTTTTATGGTTTTGTCATTCTGTAGTTGCCAGCTCACTGTCCCTAAAGCAATGGCACCCTGCCACAAATGTTCATTCTGAGTAATTAGCCCGAGGTCTAGTGAATAGGTACATTTTCATAAAACTGTCCAATAAACAGAAATAATCAAAATTTTACAAGTCCCAAAGGAAGTCTCTCTCTCTCACTTCCCTCCTGCCCCTCTCTCTCTCTCTCTCTCTCTGTCTCTCACTCCCCCTTCTCTCTCTCTCACTCCCCCCCACCCCTCTCTCTGTCTCTCTCTCTCACTCCCCCCCTCAGCTCTCTCTGACTGGCCCCCACCCCTCTATCTGTCTCTCTCTCTCTCAATCCCCCTCTCTCTCTCTCTCACTCCCCCCTCTCTCTCCTCTCAACCCCCCCCCCCTCTCTCTCTCTCTCCCCCCTCTCTGTCTCTCTCTCAATCCCCCCCTCTCTCTCACTCTCTCTCTCACTCCCCCCCTCTCTCTCTCTCTCTCTCCCCCCCCCCCCTCTCTCTCTCTCTCTCTCTCTCACACACCTGTTTGCGCAGGTTTTCCAGGACGTCCCTGTAGCGGTCGTGGTCGTGGGCGTCGGGGCCCCCCTTCTCCAGGGCCTCCCGTATCTGCAGCTCCAGCTTCCTGTTGGCCTGCTCCAGGTTGCGCACCGTCTCCAGGTACGTGGCCAGCCGGTCGTTCAGGTTCTGCATGGCGCCCTTCTCGTTGCCCATGATCATACCGCCGCCCCCGGCGCCGCCGGCCCCGCCGGCCCCAAAACTGAGCCCGCCACCGAACCCGCCGCCACCGCCGCCGCCCCCTCCGCCGCTGCTCATCTGGTAGGAGGAGAAGGAGGCCCCGGGGGCCGCAGCGCTGCGGAGGCTGGAGAAGGAGGCCGAGGAGATGCGCGCCCCCTGGCCCCCCGCCCCGCCGTAGATGCTGGAGGCCCGGTAGGCGGGGCCGGACCCGGAGCGGTTCATGGAGATGTTGGCGGACGGCATGCCGCCGCTGCTGTGGACCGAGTAGGCGGTGGACCTGTAGCTCATGTTGTCGAAGATGGCCGCTGAAGCGCTGGGAAGGAAGGCTGGCCGTGGATCGCTGGAGCGCTAAAGAGCAGGGAGACAGAGAGAGGGAGGGAGAGGGCAGAGTTTTTGTACTCGCTTTTCGGTCCACCTCACTGGCCTCTGAGGCCCCGCCCATGTGGCCGCTCCTCCCTCCCTCCCCCCTTCCTTTCCTCACGCTCTCTGCCTGCCAGTCTTTCCTCTCTTTGTGTGCGTTTCCATATAACGGACTCAGCACATATACATTCTGCTCTCTTTTCTGGGTTCTCACACGCTGTGCATGTCATCATAACCATGTCATGATGTATCATGTTTAAAGATTAATTTTTAAAAAGTAAAAGAAACTTTTATGCTTATGTCAGTTCACATTACAGAGGGAGTTAACCGTAAACACAAAGAGGGAACAAAAGGGGAAAATAAAAGAAGGTGAAGTAACAGCGTATGAATAAAACAATAAAGAAAAATAGAAAGGGTGAGATAGACTAAGATCCAGCAGATAATGTTCTTATGTTGCATTACATTACATGTCTTTATATCTGTACTCACATACTCACTAACCCTACCTTCTTATTTTTACTCTGTACCTACAATAACAAAATATCTCCAAATGACAGACAAATCAGTACTTTGCCTCGTCAATAGCCATTACGAACTAACCAAAAACAAATACCCAGCTTGCCTGTATCTCTACCACTGTATGGATACGATGGAGGACAAGTCCCCTGTTAGTAAAACACTAGAAAAATGTGTCCTTTTGTGTACCTGGGTTACAATCTGAGAATTTATCAAGTTTTTGAAATCTAAATTTAGAGCTCAGGTCATTCTTTCTTATTTTAACGTCTAACCCCGTTGCAACCCTGAATATTCAAGATATGTCTTACTGCATCCAACCTTGCATCCAAATATGGTATTCTTCTGGTCTTGTTTTAGTGAAATCTGGGTCTTTGCTATGCTTCTTCTAAAAGCCCTTTTGCAAACATTTTTAAGGCATCATTCCAAAGGATGATATATATGTGTAATGAATGCTTTTTAATTGGTTAATTCAATCCCGCTGGGACAATGAAAACTTATTCACATTTCTGTAGTCCACATGTGAGAAAAACCCTGCAACTCCACAGTGATTTGGAGCACTCCCAACCGAAACACACAAAGGGCAATACCCAGTGTCAAATCCACCCTCTCTTCTTGTTGGAAATTTGATACTGCCTCCTGCATTCCAGTAAGATAAGAGGGAAGGCAAGGAGGTCTATTGTCTCATATTTTCACGAAGCTGTACTTTACAGGGTTCTGACAGAAGTTGCAACGAGAACAAAAATTGACAAAAGCAAAAAGAGAAAAAATGAGCACACACTCACACACACACACACACACGCACACATTTACATTTAAATATCTCCACAATGCATGCACTACTGAGTGCATTCCACCACACCCTCAGAGACACCACCCTCCTGGTCTTATACACGGCATCAACAGACATCAGTAGTGGGCAAAATGGCTTAAAATGGCCTGCTCTCTGTGTTATCCACAGAAGCACTGCCATGGGCATGATCCCTCAGTTACGGTCTGTTCTCTCTGCTAAAAGTGTACAGTGCACACACTCTGGTCGAGGGGTGGGGAGGGACTTTGAACTCAAACAGGTATAACTTTTCATGTGTAACTCTGCCCTCAACCTCTCAAAAAGCAAAAAAAAAAAAAAAAGGAAACAGGAAATATGATACCCAGGAGATTTAAAATTAATCATGGATCCTACACAGCCTTTCAGGATTGCAAAAAGTCTTCAAATAAAATGGTCTTGCTAAATTAATTTATTTGTGTGTCATCACAAAAAAGCAGAAAGCTTAATTGTTTTCATACATTACCGATTCATACTTTACATAAAGTAAATTATGGGTAACATTAATAAAGTTTAGGTTAACGTGCATGCATGTAGAGCTGTACATGATAATACAAGTTATCATTACATATTGCACATATAAAGTATTTTGCTTGTATTAGCATTTTTCATATTTGTATTTGGAGCACTGATTTGGGGTGGGGTCCTTGTCAGTTGAGTGGTGGGTCATGGGGGAGGAGCATTATTGTGGATTGCACAGTAACAAAAATAACTATAAATGACATGCTTTCCAGCACAATATTTTTGCAAACTATTAAAAACTCAGCACATAGAATTGCTTACATGATTTCTCTTTAAAGGTACAGCTCTCCTTTTGCAGTTTTGTGATATTATTTAAGTTTTTGAGTGTGGCGGAGGACATTTTGTATATTTAGAGAAGTTTCTGATGAAGTTCACAATGGCAGCTTTTATAGCGATATTATGCCTCCAAAAGTTGTATGATTGTTCCTCAAAAAAATATGTTTAATATTATCTTTGGTTGAGACTATTTCCTGAGGCATGGGCTGGGGACCACGGCCCTGAAGAAAGGAAGTACCAGCACATGTATTATACATACCTGCATACATGTTCCTGTGGATGGATGTGTGTCCGTGTCTGTACGTATGCATGTGCATGTGAATGTGCATGCATTCGTGTGCGCGTATGTCTCTGTGTGGGCACATGCATAATTAAGCATGTGCATCTGTGTATGTTCGTGCATGCATTTCTGTGTGTGCATGCATTTCTGTGTGCATGCATGCATGTGTACATGTCTGCATGTGTGTGCATGTGTGGGAAAAACAGCTTGACAGCAGCTGTTCTTTGTCTTTCAGTAGTGACCTTTTGTCTCCAGTAGAGCTGACCTCGAGTCCTGCTGCATTTAAAAAAAAAATTAAATTCTGGCCGCAGTCCAAAGAAATCATAAGTCCTTCTTCCTGCTCTTTTCATAAAATCCACCCTTCCTTGTTAAAGTGCATACTACTCAACCTCGGAACCCGAGTCAAATGTGTTACCATAGCCTTGGAGCATATCTCCCTCCTTTTGTGCAAGGGCAAAAATGTGGCTTTGTTTACACAACCACAACTAGAAAGAGGCCGAAGACCCGAGCGGAGGCCAGAAAGGGCAAACTGAAACAATGAACGCGAAGGGAAAAGGCAAAACACGGCCCAAGCAATTCTCTTAACTTCACACCGAGCCTTGGAGCATTCCTTTATATCCAAAATAGTTAAATGATCAAATACCAGGCAGAGCATGCTTACTATGCCCTGTCTACTGTCATGTGTGCTTATTGTGCTATGTATTAGCACTAGACATTGACATTAACACATTAAAATTTGGTTGTATATTAAGAGAAGTATACTCCCTTTTTGAAATGCATTGTGGGTAAAGTCCTGCTATGCTTGTGTTCTTGTATTATTGTCTTAGGTACCTAAAATGGAGCCTTGAGTTGGAGTGCCTTAAATGGTGTCAACTGTCATTTTTTGTAAAATATTTGTGGCTAGCACAAGGCTAACAGGAAGAAAAGGCTTGTTGAGCAAATGGTGGTGATGGTTTGTGTAGGTGAACAGAGCTCAGCTGTCCTCAGTAGAACAGACTCTGCACTGATTTCTCAGCGGAGGCCAGCCTGGGAATTTGGAGGTCCACTCTTAAGTCTTAAGATGGCAGTTACATTATCACACTACTGGGCTACTGGGTCTGTGGAGTATTGGGGGCCATTTCTTTTTCATCCCAGTTTGTTTTAGCTGTGATATTCACACTGCTGAGTGATGTTTTATTGTCTCGCGCAGTAGGAGTACGCAGCGCTGCATCTTTCAGAGCCCTCTGTGCGCCAGCAGAGGGCGTGAGTTAGTTGTTGGCTGGCATGTGGGCTCAGTAGAAACAGGTGTATCAGGCAGGTAAAGCCTGGACAGTTTTGTTTTCCCTTCTATTTCTTTCTCTCTCTGCTATTAGTCTAGAAATGGGCTGGGTTGTCTGAAGGACAGTAAGAGCACATGTCATGACTTCATGGGTTTCTTCAAGGAAACTCTTGCCACTGAAGGTTTGTTCCTTCGGTGGAAAATGACCTGATTTTTAGTATTTGATTGAAATTCAAACTAATTTGGTGTTTCAAAAAAAATCCATTTTCACTGCAGCTCTGTTGGGACTGCTTGGTTAAAAATCTGGTAAAGAGTCGTTAACACTAGAAAAATCTCTCTGTCAGCTCAGTACCTTACACAATAACCCTCACTGAGTGATGTTTCATCAGCAGAGGAGACCTGCATTTCTCTACACTGCCATGGGTTCAACTCTGGCTCTGTCTGACAGCTTTAATGATCCCCAAACCTTTCATCTCTAATACCCTCCATCTGCTTCTCACAAGCTGAATGTTTGAAATATTTTGTGGAAAAGAAGAACATGGGGTGTAGTTCAGTGCAGATGCACAGACACACATGTAGTGCATTCTTTCAGGGGAGGGAAAAAAAATCCCACCAACCTGCCATCCAAAATCCCTCCCTCTGCTCCACCCATCCCTTCACTCTCGCATTTGCTCTCATGTGCACACATGCACGCACACATACACACGCACACACTCCTAATATACACGCACTACTAATACCACATCCCTGCAGCATTGCATAATGTCTAAACCATCTCAGGTTGCGAGAACACCTTTACAATAGCAAACCATGGTGTTAGAGGCCTGCATAAACAGAAAACAGCATTTTGAAATAATAAACATGCACTGTGTGAACAGAAAGATTATGAACTTATAAAAATAGAACCACAGTCATCATTTCGCTGTATCAGTATATTTGTCCTGCTGACGTAACAATGGGCTCACATTGCTATCCCGCAGCGGGGAACCCAGCAGAGAGAAACGAGTGAAACTAAACATTCGCCCAAAGCCCTCGTTCGTGGACGTATACATCCCGTAAATTTTTACAGCAGACATGTTCTCTGTCTTTGGTCCTGCTTCTTCTCCACCGGTAATCCATTTCTCTCTGTCTCCCCCCCAGCCCCTCCCCCCAATGGCTGCCGATGAGAGCACATTCCTTTCCCTGTCGGTCATACCTGCAGGCTTTTCGGACAAACCTAACTCCCCGCTTCTCAGTGCTGGAGAAGGCCGGGACAAAAGGCCTGGTGTTCTGCCCCTCTCTGGCCCCTGGCTGAAGGTGGGAAAGCACACTACACTCAGGCATGACTGTACAAAGACTGGCCCAGGCTGTTCGCTCAGGTATTTCACAGAGCCTTCCGAGGTTCCTTTTTTTTATTTCTACTTGCTAAATGGTCCTATTCCTGCGAGATATTAGTCATTCCACCCACTGAGGTTGTGAGTCCAATACAAATTTATCACACAACTCATTGGAAAGTACTCAAATTCTTTACCCTTTTCCAGTTTTTTCTAATAACGTTCTTAATTTGCTCTGTTTTTTAAGAAATAGGGCATTTCAGAGGATGAAGGTTAATGCCTTTAGTTTGGAAAAGCACACAAATATTAAAAGTTAAATGAAGCAAGAAAACAAAGAAGTTACCACCCAAGTGTCCTAGGTCTGACAGAGAGCTCAGGTTACATAGAAGGCTTTCCTTTATTGGCCTTCTCTTTATAGCAGGTGACTTATATTCAGAGATCACCTTGGGTAACAGCTCTGTTTTATCACCTATTTCCACAAAGATTAGGGAGCAGAGTGCATCAATATGAGTATTTCATTGTAACAGTCATAATTGTGGAGTACAGAGCCAAATCAAGAAACAATGTCTTTGTTATAGAGCTCACTGTGTATTGTGGCAAGGGGAGGGCTATGAAATGGGGACAAGGCTATTATGTTCTGTACTGGTGGCTCCACCCACTACCATATATGGACTTCCAGGCTGAAATTGGACACAGCTCACAGCACTCAGCCAATTAGTGAGTCAGGGATAAAAGTCCCTGGCTTCAATTATCTTGTTGTGACGTACCTGTTGGCACCAAGTGTTGAGGTTGGGTTAATGTGTGGGGGTTAGTAAATGTTGGCCTCTTTTAAAGCCAATGTGGGTGTTTCTGGCCTCTTTCTTGAGGGCTTTGCCTTGAAATCCTTTTTTTTTTTTTTGGTTTATTTTTATCGATGGTCTTGTTGCATCTAAAAATATGGTTCATTTTTACTAAAAACTCAATTTAGTTTTTAGTTTTGTCTTCATAACAGTTAAGTTTGACAAGTTATGTTTTTGTCATGAAACAAAATGCAAAAAAGGCTTTCTGTAACTAATGTAATCCATGTGTACATATTTCTTGCATGCGGGAGCCAATAAGTTTCATTTTATTCAAGCCATTGCCAACCAGTAAGTTTTTTTTTTTTTTTTTTTTTTAATTAATTTTTTTATTTTTATTTTTTCTCTCTCTCTCTCTCTTTCCCTCCCCCTTCCATTGAACCAGTTGTGATAGTGACCTTTACTTGAAGGTGAATGGTGTGATTTAAGACAATACTTCTAGTAAGGTAATTCCATTGAATAATGTCTTGCTGGTAACTGATTGATTGGAATGTTTCCAGGTGTGTCTAATTGTGGGCCTATTTAAGATCAGCTGTGTGGAATTAATAAGGGGTGATCTTTTTGGATCTAATTTTGGGCAATATGCTTGTAAAGCTTTTGCCAACTTGTTTCTAAAGGGTGAAAATAATTTAGATGTAAATGTCCTATAACTATGTAAAGTCTTCTGTGTAAATAAACAGTTTGATATTTATTTTAAAAAAACCTTTGGTTCTCCAAAGAATCAGCTGGCTTTGTGACATGGCCCAAAATAGGTTCTCTTCAAGGATTTACCTGTATTTGGCTCCATCCATTTTGATGCCAACAAGCTTCCTAGTCCCTCCTACTGAAAAGCAGCCCCATAGCATGATGCTGTCTCCACCATACATGACAGTCTGGGTGTTATTTCCTGGGTGACGGGCTGTGTTTTGTGCTCGTGTCAAAAAGGTGAATTTCATTCTCCTCAGGCCACAGAATCTTCCAGAAAGTCTCAGGCATGATCACGGACCAGGGGAAATTTAGCGATTGTCAAAGAGAGGATTTTGGGTAGCAATCACAGACTGGGGGATTTCACCGACTATTATTAATGTGTTCCATTTTCCCTTTTTTTCTCTTTTTTTTGGCACCTCCCAGGTGATTGTTGTTGTCCCATATGGTTGCTGCCCTAGGAGAACCATGGGCCCTGTTTTGTCCATGCCTAGAACCAGCCGTGGTCACACGCAACTCCAGATGTGACTTAATGTTGGCCTATCTCAGAAGTGGCTTCAGTCTAGCCACTCTCCCAAAGGGTAAAAATCTGTGAAATGCTAAAGATTGTTTATCTCTCACATAATATAAATCATAGCCACTGTATAGCGTCGTGAAATAGTATTTCCCCTCATCCTTATTTCTATTATTGCATATTTGTCGCACTGAATGGTTTCTTCACGGTACTGTAATTTTCAGTGTTGGGGGTGGGTACTCTCTCCCCTGTTTCTTATAGAACACCTCCAAGTGTCACCAAATGTATTCTGAATGGTGATTTATGGGCTGTTTGGCGATCACAGAAAAAATCCTGCCCACTGTAAAACCTTGGAAAGATAAAATGCTACCATTTATCATTGAATTCAGCTTCAGCATAAGAAAACATTACATCTATGTCTGGTGAAAAGTGAAGCATAGCTTTATCCAGCTATTTCCACCTAAGCTGGTTTTTCTGGAAATTATGTGCCACCAGTTATCAGTCAAGACCCTGCATCATAATGACATCACACACAAACACACATGCACACATACACATACATGCACTTTCTGGCAGGGTGGGCCAGACCACTAGGTGGTGCAGATAAAATGGGGTTTTTGTGTTTGATTTTTACAGTCCAAAATAAGGGTAAAAAACACAGCAACGTTTTTATCTCACTGGGAAAACGATTAGTGTTATGAATAGCATTATAAATAGCATTTTATTGTGACCCTGAAAATTTGGGTGAGGTACAACATTGTTAGTATTCACTAAAATCTTCAGTGCCAGGATAGGATCTGATAGGGTTTTCCATATTTTTCCTGGCATTGACTTAGTATTTGGGGAATGCCACACCCCACCCCTGAGACAAGTTCCATAAAAATAAGTCATATTCACTGTTATCTGTGAACCTAGGCATCCAGACTACTTTGTGAAGCCATTTTGAAGCGGAAGCGGCTGTCATGCAAACACTTCATTAGTTGTGAGCTGTGCTAAATCTTACGGTTGTCCGGGGGGCTGAAATTAGCGCATGTTAGTCTATTTGCTAATTGAAATAGAAATGGTGTTAAAATTAGGTGTTTCTTTCAAAATTGAAAAGCTGATGACTGTAATTTCAATCATGTCTATGCATACTAAAACTGATGACTGTAATTTCAGTACTCCCCCCCCCCCCCCACCACACACACATACCTCTCAAGCCACAAACATAAAGCAGAAACCTATAATAATCAATACGCATAAGAATGTACATAGACATACACAAACGGATACAGATTTACGGCCACGGGCTTTAGACAGGTAGAAGCATGTTTCAGTGACACGCCCACAGTGTCCAAGGTACAGGGGTCCTTTTGTGTACTGCGCCACGGCATAGTAAAGATGTCAATCACAGTCCCTCTGCAAATGCCTCTCGTGAGAGGTGAGCATGCACAATATCAGTCACCAGTCAAAGATTAGCTTTTCTTTCCTAAATCTTTTGGATGTTAAACCGATATTTTTCACACGCCGACTGCAGGTTACCGTGCGTTCAATGAGTCAGTTAATGGGAAATGTCTGAATGAGGTGGGAGAGCGGCAACAGCCTGTTTGAAAGAGCGGAGTTGTGTTTGTTCTTCAATCCGTAGATAACCAAAGAATGCTGCCTTTAATAGCTATTTTGAGACGTCTCGCTCAACAGGGATTGAGCGGTGAAAAAACCCCACAGGGGGTTGAAGCATTGCCAAGGCTACATGTTCCCTTTGCAGTTAACATTTATTTTATTACTTACTGAAACTTTTTAATACAAATTACTTGGATGTCGAATTGTTAGTGAGTAATGAAATAAATATGCAATATTTGTTTCCTCAGGGCCATTGTGTTGACACATGAGGACGAATGTCTCAAAATCTGCAGTCAAAGTTGTGAAATTGTAACCGTGTTCCATGAATGTTTATACACTTGATTGTATAAATGCACTTTTATGTGATTCAGTAAAATAATCTCTAGCAGTGCAGTGTGAGCTGGCCACCTTCTATACTTTTTCTGCAGAACATATTTGGTTCGTTACGCAGCATGTTGCTCTGAGGTATCAAGTGTCAGCCATGCGCATCCATTCACTGCAAGCACAAAGGGTTTTTGTCTGAAGTGTGCTCGTGAAGGACATAACCATACATTAACTCAAAATGGCTGGCAATCTTCCTCTCTCTTCCACTGAGACACAGTGCTGAACACAAAGGGAAAAAAATCACTTAAGACCACGCCCTTCTCCAAGAATGTTTTCAATTAGACCTCATTTTTTTAAATTCACTCCTGGAGTGGCATAACTTTCTGCAGAACTTTCACAACCCCAACACCCATTTTCCTCAACTGGTTTACAAACTCAGATTTTTCAGTGCAGTCATAAATTCCTTTGGCGCGCCCAAGCTATCCCACAGGAAATATGGTTATGAAGCCCCAAAGCGCTTTGGGGAAAAAAAGACTGGGGAAAAGTCGGTAAAGTAATAAAGGTTAATCAAAGTTTCCAGTGTGTGCAGTAACAAAGACCGGCGGTCTCGTTGGGAGAGGGGAAGGATGGAAAGCTTGGTCTGAAGGATGACTCACCGGGAGGAAATGCAGCCCGAAGAGGCAGAGAGCTGGGTAGGGCTGACTGCCCGACTGGCTGTTAAGGAGTGTGCTGGAAACACACCCCAAAGTTCCCCAAGAGGAGATATCCCTGAGCAGCGCGTGCGTCTCAGTGTATGGAGTTCAGCGCAGTATATCAGCTCTCGTACAGCGCTGTTCTTGCGGTATGCACTAAATATCTGGAGTGTTGTCGTCTACATTTTTCTGGTGCTTGTAGATGCTTTGGACTAAGTATCCTACATTTAAATACAAATATAGCAACTTCTATAGTAAAAAAAAATATTAAGCATTAAAAACTCCTAGTTTTAACTCCTGCTCAAAGTCAATCCACACCTCATTCACTGGAACATTTCCTTTCTTACTAACAGAACACAGTGTGTCTAGGTTAATTACTGTCTTTCTGCCTGCAAGATGACTAATTTTGGTGCCCCACAGGGCTGTGTTAGTTCGCAACTATGTTTCACTTTGTATACTAACTATTGTGTCACTTCTACACCAAATCATTGAATTATTAAGTATTCTGATGATTCCAGTATCTCTGATATCTCTTAGATAGGGAGACAACCAAACTGCTACCAGGAAGAAATAGATAGGCTCATTGATTGGTGTGACAAAAATGTATTGATAGTTAATACAGAAAAGAAAGCCATTTTGGCCTACCGCAAGATGAGTATCCTCCTCCAGTGGTGATTCATAGTCAGAGGATTAAACAAGTATCATCTTATAAGTACTTGGGTCTTTATGCGGACTCTATCTTGGACTGCACGCATTGACTATTTATGTAACAGAGCGCAACAATGCATTACTTTCTTCGTAGACTATCCTATTGGAGCAAGCAAGCAGATTTTATTATTATTCTATAGCTCAATTATTCAGAGATTTATGTTGTTACAGCTTGGGGACAATGGTATCTCAGTTCAATTTAAATAAACCCTTTTTAGCCCCTTTTTAAATGTGCGCTCAAAGATTGTGGGTGTTCCAGTGATGCAGATGTTTCAAAAGGACTACAATCAGAGAATATTGGCAGACAATAATGTTGGTGATAGTTCCCATGTGCTGCACTCTGAGTTCTTTTGCGGTTAGGGAGGAGGTGTAGGGTAGCGAAGCACAGACTGGAAAAGTATAAATGCACTTTTATCTTAATGTCTATTCAAATGCTAAATGATAGGTCCAGTGAGGGAAGATAATTGGGAACAGTTGCTTAGGGGGTATATGAGAGAACGTTTTTTTTGTTTTTTTTTTTAGTACTGTGCTTGTCTTTTGTAATTATATGGAACTATTGGCAAGACACATTTCCGAGTAATCAGACAATAAATTATTATCGTATCTTATTATTGTATCGCAAATGTGGAACTTCCTTCATGTGATTGCTGCATATTAGTGTATTATCACTGTAAAAGTACAGTATCTTACATCACCATCTGTTGAAAAGAATGACACAGTGACCCAAGTTGTTTTGAAGAACTCTCTATGAAAGCACATGTTGTTTGCCCACACACATGGGATATGCAACCACTCCATGTTTAGTTTACATGAGCAGAGGATGTGTACAAATATCGAACTGCTGGTGTATCTACAGATGTCAATCATAAAGCTGCTTTATAGTGGTTACTGAGTCCTGAACAGTGATCAGTGAAGAACGAAGGGCAGTTATTTATGAAATTACTGTGTTGGCAGATAATTTCTGCAGTTTTGGTTTCTAGTGCTTCTCCTAGAAGTACACTTGGTACATATCATTTTTCAACTACCCTGTGTGCTGTCATACTTATATAATCTCCAAGCATGGTTCCCCATAGCAACACTGAAAACATAAAAAGTAGGCTCCAAATACATGAATAGTGGCTAATATTAATTATTTTACAGTAAATGCTGTTTACTACACAGATCAACTGTTCATATTTGACTTGCATGCATATACTTTACTTGTTCTTTTTGTTTAATTTCTTTTTTTCATTGTTTTGGAAAGCGCTTTGAGCACCATGTTCTGAAAAGCATGATATAAAGTTAGTATTATTATTATTATTATTATTATTGTTGTTGTTGTTGTTGTTGTTGTAAATCTTTTGTGCTTTCTAACATTGTGTTGGTTTTTGCATTTTATACCTGGCATGTGTGTGTCAATGTGGCCACCTGGAAAGTGAAAAATATTCACAATAAAAAGTATTAAACAACAATAGATTCTCAAATATGACTACAGATAGAAAACTGTTCCACAAGTTTATTTTCATGCTCATTTCATATGGCAAAAAACTATTTTGAAAAGCTGGCCTGCAGGGCAAAAGCAATTCTTCATGGGGAAAAAAACCTGGGAGATATTTTTGAAAGTCCGGAGATTGTAAGACCAGGTGCCTCTCAGCCTTTCAGGAGGGGAGTGTTCCGCAGCTCTGTCCAGCCCACTGTTCCTCCTGACCAATCCTGACCAGTCAGCACAACACTGGCTCCTCCCCGCCCTGGGGAGGTTCATAAAAGTGGGACAGAGGCCAACACTCAGTCTGTTTCGAGTCCCTCCAATACAGAGCACCAGCCTGCCTGACTCTCGTACTCCCCCTCTTTGTAGCCCTTCTCTGTGAGCCAAGATGTCGATGAGAACCAAGAAGACCACCAGCTACTCGGTGGTTTCGTCCGGGACGGCCCCCCGCAGCTTCAGCAGTCTGTCCTACGCTGGCTCCGGTCGCCACGGCTACGGCGGCGGCGGCTCCTTCGGGGGCGCCAGCAGAGGCGCAGGGGGCAGTTTCAGGGCTGGCGGCGGTGGCGGGTACATTTCCAGCTCTGCGGCCTACGGAGGGGGCATGGGGCTGGGCATGGCGGCGGGAGGGGGTGCGGGCATGGGCATGGGCATGGGCACGGGCATGGGCATGGGCATGGGCATGGGTTTTGGTGCTGTTACCCCTGTCACCGCTGTCACCGTAAACAAGAGCCTGCTCGCACCCCTCAATCTGGAGATTGACCCTTCCATCCAAGTCATCCGCACACAAGAGAAAGAACAAATCAAGACCCTCAACAACAGATTCGCCTCCTTCATCGATAAGGTCAGTCCTCCTCTTCATCTACTCCCTGCCTGGTCTTGTGCCTGTCTGGATTTTTGAAATTGAAAAAAGCCTGCTTTAATCTTTCTCAGATGTACTTCATTCCATTGATCTGCCGATCTCTGGGCAAGTAGAGCCAATATCCTTCAGTTACTTGGAAGGAATAAAATGTATCTGCACAACACCTGGCCTGAGCTATGCACCGTGGTCACATGTTGAACCTAGAAAATGGCAACCAATTGCCACTGCATTCTTGTGAGGGCACACGCCTCATTGACTCTCTCCTATAGCCCGAGGATAACTATAAATGTACAGACTTTTACTGTGCTCATTGACTCTCTCCTATAGCCAGAGGATAACTACAAATGTGCAGACTTTTACCCTGCTTCACTGGTCTTTAGCTGGGAAATATGCTTGCCTCACTGGTTAATGTTTAAAGAGGTTGGCAGAGAGATGTTATAGTTGACACGGCGAGCCAGTTACGTAATATTTCAGATGATTGACAGTCTCAGACTCTCGGTTTACTTTCCGAGAGAAGAATCAAGGGATGATTGTTCCCCTCTCTGCCACGCCCCCCCGCCCCCCCCTTTACAATCCCACAGGCCCGAAATAACAATTTTCCACTGGTTCAAAAACTTTTAAGCTTACCCAAAAAAATTTTTTATATTTTGCGTGAGTTTTTTACAACCCTGTTTCAACCCTTTTTGTTTCAGTTCTGTCCCTTTCGTTTTATTGCTGCCTGTTTTTGGCAACTTTATATATTTTCACAACAGTATCACTGGAAAATGTCATTTCATTATTCCCTTCACTAGCTTCCTCTAGACAGTATCCGTTTAAAAAAATGAGGAGGGTCAGCATTTGCCAGCTACGTGTCCCTTGTTGCATCCTGTTTGAGCTATTGCAACTTCCGCCTTTTGAAAAATTATACTCTATGGAAAAATCAGATGGTAAAAAGAGTTTCCATGCCAGCAGATTGTTTCTGCATGAATAGCTGTGTTAAATTGAAGTTATATGGCCCTTTGATATGGCCTTGATTTCACTCTAAATTAACAGAAGGTTGAGATCAAAGCTACACATAGAGATTGTAAGTGTAAACATGCTAGGCTATTGACCCATAATAGCACACACAAAGCCTGAAGCCACATCTGCCCTCCTGCTCTATTTCCCTCACCGTGCATCTTCTCCCTCACAGGTGAGATACCTGGAGCAGCAGAACAAGATGCTGGAGACCAAGTGGAGCCTCCTCCAGGGTCAGACAACCACCCGCTCCAACATCGACGCCATGTTTGAGGCCTACATCGCCAACCTGCGCAGACAGCTGGTCAGCCTGGCCAATGACAAGGCAAAGCTGGAGTCCGACCTGGACAACATGCAGGGACTCGTCGAGGACTTCAAGAATAAGTGAGTCCTTCCCGGGTCCACGTGCTCAGTTTAACTTGGCGGAATGTGCTCTGTTTCTTCAGTGATGATCATCTGAAGAGAGCACCATTGCATCGAATAGACCTGGCAAACCTCCATATACCAAAAACCAAAAAGTGCCCAGTGTGCAACATGGTATGAAAACTAAAGAGTTTTCATTTGATTGTAGTTTTCTGCATTACTGTGCCACCTTTTACCGATGTTTCTTAAAATGGAACTAAAATCACTACCTGAGCAAAAGAATTAGTGGATATGGTTATTTTATTTGAAGCATAAATCACTGTCATGCCTGAAAGACAGCAATGAAACTTACAAGGATTTCTTCATTAAAGACATGAGTTTTAGAGTCTTCTGGCCTTAAAAAAAAACTTGTCCAGGCCTGAAGGGAGACAGTGAAATTTGTTGGCACTCAAAACACAGCAGTTCAACATCACTTGATTTACAAGCTGCAGGTTACATGATTTACTGTCTGCTCCAAGTGGTCTTTATGCCTGGAGAGAAAAAGTTACCAGCGCCACGCCCCGCTCCGCCGCCGCCACACTGCTAGCATTGCATGATGAAAGATCGCCCTCTAGTGTGAAAGTCGCAAAATGCATCTGTGGCAGAAACTCAAGGCCAAGTACTGTATGTTCACCAGGCCATTCTGAGAGACAAAATGCAAGAAGAAAATAAAGAATAAAGATTTGGTTAACTCTAAGAATTATTCAGTACAAATGTAAGCTCAGCTTTATGTGCAAATCTCATTGCTTGTGTGAGTAATTGTTTCCACTGATTTGTGGAAATCTGATTAAAATCAAATTAAAAACAGTTGCAATCGCCCTCAGAATATTGAATGGAAATATGTATCACCTTTAAAAATGCTGTTTATCACCTTTTAAAAAGTCTCTTTCTTGTGTTCGATGACATGAGTCTTTGCAGGCCAATTTTCGAAATGGCCAGACATGGAAAAAAGGCACAGAAATTTCGTTTAATTTCAGTTGTTTCGTTTAAATGTCACCTCTGATTAAAATACTTGCAAGTGGGAAAATGACCACACATTGTCATATTGTCTGTGACTGTCATTAGAGACTTTAAGCATTGACAGCTGCAGGTACGGGTACTGTGACCGGAAATAAATCTGTGCTCTTTTGCGCATGCATGAATTTGACTTGCTTGGTTCTGCACCGTAGCCTGCTCATCTGTGAAAGTAGTGTTTTCCCCCGTCATAGATCAGTAGGCTACGGCAGCAGACGGGAGCAGGTCAAATTCACGCATGCGCAAAAGAACACAGATTATTTATTTCCAGTCATCGTAGCCATACCCGCAACCGTTGGTGCTCACAGTCCCCGTCACCCCTGGAAGAACAGCTCTTTTTCTGCGAGTCTGAATTTGGTGGCTGACCTGTTCCTGCCCCCTTTCCCATTCAGGTACGAAGACGAGATCAACAAGCGCACCGAATGTGAGAATGACTTTGTGGTCATCAAAAAGGTCAGCGGCCCTAACCTTCTCCTGCATGGCCTGTTCGTCCTTCGTTTAGCCCCTCCCACATTCGACCCGCATCGCTGAAAAGAAGCAGGGCTCTTTTACACACGCTGTAAGCGCATAACCTGCGTTCCTTTTGTCGTCAGGATGTGGACGAGGCCTACATGATGAAGGTGGAGCTGGAGGCCAAGCTGGACGGGCTCACGGACGAGCTGAACTTCCTGAGGTCCATCTATGAGGAGGTAAGGCACCGGAGGGTGGCGATGCAGTCCTCTTCATCACCATTTATCCTTTAAAAGCACTCAAAACTACAGGGTCCCTGTGTCCCTGTGTGACCACACAGACAGAAATCCACCAAAAACACTCTTACCCCAGCAGGACATAACCTCATGAGACCTTACAAGAAAAAAAATTAAATTTTGACATAATAATGCAAGTGTCTTTGATGACAAAAACATGTTGCAGTGAAAATATTTTCAAAAATATAATTTATTTCCTCACAGGTTTTAGCATTGTAGAATTTATGGTTCTTGAGGTTAAGACCAGAGACCTACAGTATGTCCCCTATAGGGGACAAAAATGAATTGCAGGGTCTCAGGAGGACAATGGAATAAACCCAACTGTACACATTTATATAGTAAACTATTTATGAGCTGGTTATCTTACATTATGTTTAAAGCACTTTACAATTAACATAAAATAAGTATAGAAAAAAGAATACAAATAAAAATAATGAAATAAAATAAAAAGTACTGCAACAAATCTTTATGATAATTAAAGGTGATTAAAAGTTAGTGTCATGACATTTAATGACATGAAGTTAAGGAGAAAAGGAATTGAGAGTAAGTTTTAATGAACGATTTCCTCAGCTTAGGGGCCTGCACGTGGAAGGCTAGGCTAGGCCACCTGCTGTCTGTAAATGGGTAGAATGCCGCAGGCCGCGTCGCCACGTCCCTCAATGAAACAACTCTTCCCTCCGCGTCCTCAGGAGCTGCGTGAGCTGCAGAACCAGGTGAAGGACACCTCCGTGGTGGTGGAGATGGACAACAGCCGCAAGCTGGACATGGACTCCATCGTGGCCGAAGTGCGCGCCCAGTACGAGGACATCGCCAACCGCAGCCGCGCCGAGGCCGAGTCCTGGTACAAGACCAAGGTGCCGCTCTCCGCTCGGATCCTGTCTTTCTTGCGCACACGGCTGTAGAGCGCTGTGCGTCCCTGGCTAATGATAGCTTGGCTGCTACGGTGCTTCACGCATGTCCATTGCATTAATTATCACGAACGTTTAGTCAGCACGTTGTTGCATGCCGAATACTGAAACATATTTGTTGCTGTTTGTTTTCTTCGGACCAGTATGAGGAGATACAGACTTCTGCTAGCAGATATGGGGATGACCTGAAGTCCACAAAGGGAGAGATTGCTGACCTCAACCGAGCAATCGTGAGGATCCAGTCTGAGATTGAACTCGTCAAGGGGCAGGTAAAAAAAAAAAAAAAAGCCGCAATTACTCGCAAACGGTTTCCATAGCCCCTGGGGTCACTTTCTAACCCCTAGCCTGCAGTGTGGTGTAGCACAGTGGTTCACATGCAGTACAGGCCAGTTTCTTTCTCAGGGTTTTTTACGTGGTTGTCTCCATCCCCGATCAGCGCGGCAACTTGGAAAACCAGATCGCTGAGGCGGAGGAGCGCGGCGAAATGGCTGTGAGGGACGCCAAGCACCGCATCAATGACCTGGAGGAGGCCCTGTTCAGGGCTAAGCAGGACATGGCTCGTCAGATTAGAGAGTACCAGGACCTGCTGAATGTTAAGCTGGCCCTGGACATTGAGATCGCCACCTACAGGAAGCTGCTGGAAGGAGAGGAGGACAGGTGAGCTTTAGCAGGACTACAACTCCCAAGAGCCCCATCTCTCACATTATATCACAGGCAGTCATTACATCCTGTAAGAAGTAAAATATAACTAAACTTTATTTGTCCTCCAGGGCAATTGGAGCGTTTGTCAACTTCTCCCTATAGCTTTCTTCTGCTTAGGCTTGTAACAAAGGGAGGCTGGGCCTGGTTTTAAAAACAAGTTGCTGCTGGATGTGGTTTAAGTGATCTAGTAGGAGGAAGATTGACAGGGCAGATACAATCTCTCAAATGAGATTTAGCCATCATCTCCCAGTGTAATCTGTTAAATAAATAAATCCCTCCCTTTCCACTTCAGTTGACATGTTTTGCTTATTCTGGCACAGTATGCCTACTGTGTGTTATACATACTAGTGATGGCTGAGGTGAGCCGCTTTTTAAAAGCACTGTATAAATGTAATCCATTGTTATTATTAGTATTATTATTATTATTATTATTATTATTATTATTATTATTATTATTTTTATTATTGCTGCCAGGGCCCCCTTGAAAAAGGTGACAATATCAGTGTGGCTCAAGGGGGCTAAATCTTTAGGGGGATAATAATTTAAAAAATTTAAATTTTGTTATGATGAAAAATTATTATTATTGTTACAATGGCAGGTATCAAAAGTATAAAAGTATGAAGTGTCAATGGCTAGTAAATAACTGACGTTCATTTAAGCTCCTCTCTGCTAATCATAACAACTAAATTCTGTCCTCTCTGTTCTCTAACAGGCTGGCCAGTGGGATCAAGAGCATCAGCGTCTCCAAACAGAGCTATGCCCGTGAGTCGCTGCTTCCACATTGGCACTCTTCACAGCCTGCCGTGCTCCGATTGTGTTTCTGTCTGACTCTTCCTGTGAATCTCTTACAGCAAATTACAGCTCCTTCCCCATGGAGAGCGCCAGGACCAGCTACAGCAGCTACAGCAGCGGCTACGGGGGAGGCTATGGGGGCGGCTACGGGAAAGGCACTGGCGGTGGCTCTAGCTTTAGCAGCGGCACTGGCAGTGGTGTCAGCATGAGCAGCGGAACCGGTGGCGGTGTTAGAATTAGCAGCGGTACCGGTGGCGGTGTTAGCATTAGCGGTGGAATTGGCGGAGACATCGATGGCGACGATTACAGTACAATCACCCAGTCCAAGAAGAGCCTTGTGATCAAGATGATTGAGACCAAGGACGGAGAGGTTGTGTCCGAGTCCTCGGACGTCATCGAGGATTCTGAGTGAGCACTGCTCTGTTCTGCTCGTGGTCTAGGCTACCTAGAATGAATCCATTTTCACTCACTCACAGATTCACCAAAAAGGCCCCGCTGGTAACTTTTTGTTTACAAAATGAATTGCATCTGAAAAGCACTTAGCCAGCAAAGTAGCTAGCTACTGCCGTTACTATTTTGTCTCTTTTTGACAAACAATAAATCTAATGCTAGCTGCTGCTGTCTATTGCCGAGTTTGCAGTTACTTCAAGGACTTTGTCATGCAAATGAGCTAGATTACTTGCTACCCATTTCCAATGCTAAATCCTAATATCTAATACTTTTCCAGTAAAACTAAATCTCCTAACATTTTCTTAGCATAAATTTAATCCACAGACTAAATACCACCTGGTTTATCAGGAGAATTCATATTAAGCCATTATGCTTCTATATATTGTAACTACATAGGCCTATTACAGGTCAGGTCATGAGGAAATCTGCAGCATGTAGCTGCCTGACCAGTTACTGCAGAGCATTTTCAATTGCAATTCTTGCCTGAATGTCAGTTTCACTATCTTTACCTACTACTAAGTATTGGCATACAGGGAAAATGCAACCTCCCCTTTTCGTGTTTAAAATTATTTTGAGGCACTGATTGAGGTCCCCTGTTAAGGTTCTGTTCTTTTTACTCCATTTGATTTGTAAGAACACAAGAATAAAAAAGATGAGAACAGGCCATTCAGCCCATCTATATACTGTACTCCCAGTGCCTCACATACATACACAGGTCAGATCTAAAGCAATGCTATGGATTAAATCAAAAGCTCTTTTTCTGTTCTTGAAAGCTGCGTGCCTCTGTATTAGACAGGTGTCAAACTCCAGTCTGCTGGTTTTCGGGGTGTTTACAGCATCAGTGAATAATTTAAGTCAAAGATTGGCTGAAGAATCCACACACCTTTTTCCCAAGGCCTTATTTGGTAGCTGATTGAAAAGGAAATCACAAAAACCAACTTGTTTGACACTCCTGCTGTATTTGATGCTGGAAGCCTTTCTGTAGCTGTTTCTTCCTGTCAGTCTACGTATGGTGGCAGTCTGAACAGTCCACAGACACAGGGTCCGTCATCTTCATTGTCCTCTCTATCACATGCTCAGTCATTCTGTGTGCCCCCCCCCCCTTCTGCTACCCAGAACAATAAAACAGTTTACTGTGACATCACAACATGCCAGTCTCCCTGTGTTATGTATGGCTATTGTTTGCGAACATCCATTGCATCATATGACGCTGCTCAAAGACATTCTTTAATGTAGAGAGTTCCTGGGAGGCCCATCCAGCTACAGCGCACTGTTGAAAGAGCGAAAATGTGTCCTACGGCTGAGACCAATCACAGCAAGGAATCGCTGACAGCGTCGCCCAGAGAGGGAGGAGCCTTATTACAAACCAGGGACACCCCTGGTTGGTCAGGTGCCAGCAATCTACCGGTGACATTGGTTGGGATGTGTAGCTTGGGTGGCTTAGCTTGCAGCCTGCAGCCTGAAAGAACACTCAGCTAAATTCATAAATTTCAGAGGGCAGACATCCCCGTCCTCCCCTCCTGAATTGGGCTGAACAGATGAAAGATTTCAGTTTCAATGATTCTATTAGTTGGAATGTCCACAGGAAACTAATGTTGCACAAAGCACATTCACAGGTCTTTCTACATTGATTTTGTCCATGAAAAGTACAGTCGTTAAAATCTCAGATAACTACACCACTTTGAAACTGTATTAATTATGCCACTAGCTATTCAAAACCGTGATGTTTCTAATCATGTCCTGGCAGTACACATACAAGCTAGCGCTGTCACGATCTGTTAAATGCGAGTCTTGGACGGGCATATGTTGATTTCACATTTCTCAACAACGGGGGAGTCGGTTGGGACAGCTCTCTTTTCATGTTTCCCTATGTTATCCACTAGGGAGCAGTATGCTCTTCTCACAGTCATCATAGAAACCATCACATTTTCCATCTATGGAGTTTTCAAGGCTGGATTTAAAAGAGGTGTGTGCCAAATTAGCAGGATTCCGGTTATCATTTTTATTCTATAGCTGTACTTCACAGTTGTTGAATATTGTCTGGGCTTGTTATATCTGACACACAACATGAATTCATGTGCCAACTTGTTTTACTGCACAAGCACAAGTCACATTTGCATTTAGGTTATGCCTTTAATCAACCGTCAACTTTGGGAAAAATTGTTTACACTTAAATAATAATGATAGTAATGGATTGTATTTATAACATACAGTATTTGATTTCACGTTCATTTCACTACCTCAAAACTAAGCTTGTCAATGTGAGATGACGAGATTGCAGAATCACACTGAAAATCTGGCCAGGAAACCAAATTAGAAAAAAAATCCCATTTAGAAATGACAGTCCTCAGATTCACTTTATATTTGAATTAAGTGGCTGACTGAGAATTTTTGAATGAATTTTGAATGAGAATGATTTTGCATAGTATTACTCGTGGTGTATTTTATGACTTCACGATTTGCAAAGGCGGATCTGTGCGACACATCCAACGTGTTTCCAGAATGTTCAATATGTGGGCATTTTGTGGAGCATCGCGTTGATGCCATCAGGCTTTCTCAGGGAAATATAATAATAGAATCTGAAAGGTGTTATTTAGCATGATTTCACGTGAAAAATTACTGTACGGATGAGCAAGCATAATCCGCAACATGAAAAAGAAATGATTAAGCATGACTGTATGTTAAACATTCCTTTCAACTGTCATGCTTAAGTATTGCCCCAGACTGCCACGGGGCATTGTTCCTCATTTTGACAGGTGATGAGCAACACTGTCATCCTTCCCCTGCAACTCAGTTCACACCCAGATCAAGCTGCTTTTTCTGGCTGGTTGCTCCAGATCTGCAGTATATTCCCACAATGGGAAAGCCATCCACGCATAACCTTAACTTCTTTTTTTTTTAAATATTCCGATTAATATCATTGATTCATTCACTTTCACCATCAACTATTCTCCTGTAACCTTAACTTCACCTATTCACCCATACATTTAGTTTCACCTTATCAGGAGGTCAGCACCATCATCCTTCATAATGGGCACTTAAAAAATTTATGGAACTCTTTTTTTTGTTGTTGCATTTTTCAGTTGACGGTTTCTTACATTCAAAAAGATTTTTAAAATAACCACGTACATCAAACGCTTTACCATGGAGACCCTACACTTAATCAACATCACCTATTTTACCTGTAACTTAGCCATGACCTATTTGACTCACCCATGGCCTCACCCGTTCATCTGTATCCGTACTACCAGCTATTCACCTTAACCATACCTCACTCTCACCTGGTGATCATGTGTGTCTTTGCCATTACCTAGTCATGTTAGAGAACAGCACGTCATCCTTCCTCTGTAGTGATGACTGTGCATTGTGACCTCACCAGGGAAATTAGCACTGCTTGTGCCAGACTGACCACGGCAGCTGAAGCAATGCATAGCAAATGACCGGCCACCAATAGCAGAGCTCACAAAACGTTTTCACTCCATGCCTGTGCGTGGGTAAAACATCCTTAAAGATGTTCTGTTTAGCTGAAACCTGTTTAACTGTGAAGCTTTACACATATCATAAGTGATGTATATATTATCCCTTCTTGGACAATTACTTGGTACTGGTCAGGCCTGGGTCAAATACGTATTTGTTTTGGATTCAAATACTTTACTGTGCTCTGTTGATCTTGCCTGGTGTAACTGTGCCTGCCAATATGACCAGAAGGCAGGGTTGGCACTTTTTGAGAGTATTTCATTGGTTCCAAATACACCAGACAAGATCAGTAAAGCGTAGAAAAGTATTTGGATCCAAAACAAATACGTATTTGACCCAGGTCTGGTACTGGGGAATTAATAAGACACTCTGGCGGGGCTTGGTCTGGGAGAGGAAATCAGGGCAATGTGGGGCCACACCTACAGGTGAAGTGGGTACACACCTGGGTTGCATGAACTAATTAGTTGTGCTACATCCTGCATTAGGTGACTGAGCTGAGGATCTTACTGGATAAAAAGCTTTTGTTGTGTATTGTTTTATTTCTTCTTTGTTATTTTAGTGTATTATTTTTACTTGGATACCATGAGGGTGAACAGAGAAGATTTTCATTTGTTTAATTTGTTTTATATTTTCGCTGAAAATAGAAACACCTGGTAAAACCCAGAATTGCTATATTTACATATTTTCCAGCTGCTCTATCCCTTGGCATGTGACATGCACCATTTGCAACAACAAAAAAATCATGTTGGGTCAGTCCTCTTGTGCATGCATTGCTTAGTCAACTCTTCAGAAAGTAGCCAGCTGTTAGATGGCATTGGTCTCTAGTGTGAAAGGTGGCCAGCGCATTAAACCACTTCTGTGGAAGTCGCCCATTGTTGGCACCTTTAGTGACTGCCATGCCGTGCTACGCATTCAGATATGGAGACACTGTGCTGAACTCTTACTAACAAGCCTTAGCCTGGCACAGTTTGACATTCAAAGGAGCCCTGGATCAGAAAGTGAATCCCAGTTTTTTTTTTTTTTTTGACAACCCACCATTCTCTAATGAATAGTAAAATCCTTAAGGGATCAGAATGAAAGGTCAAAGTATTCCTTTCAAATGTCAGAATATTTGCACACTGCGTCCCCAAAGCAAATTACTGTTTTGAAAGTGGGCACAGTGTGCCTGGGAACGTCTCAAAGGTAATTGCTTTCCTTGTGTGATAATTATCACCCAGCCTGCGAGGGATTCTTAGCATTTGAAGCTACCAAGATCGTTCTTGTTGAAAGAGTTCTGTCAGCCGGTCCATCCAACTAACCCCACTTTGAAATTAGCTCCTCATGCTGTTCCTGTGCCCAACATGGCCGCCAGTCCCACAGGGTACTGGACGGTGGGCCACAGCGTTGCCCGGGGAAGAGGGGGCAGGTCGTCGTGCTCCTGTGTCTGAGCTCGAGCAGTCTTCCTGCACCGTGTCAGCACAGTTCAGCTGGAGGAATGCAGACTGAAATGAAGTGTGCTGCCAACTCCCCAGGCAGTGCTTGATGAGCCATCGAGTAAATCCTACACAGGAATACAAATTGCTTTTGTGTGCTGTGACTTGTTGCATACGGTTTGCATCATTAGAATCATCTCTAATAGTTATTTGCATTCCCTGGAGTTAAATTCTGTCATTTGTATGTGTGATAAGGATTTAAAACATTTCTTGGATTAAAAAAAAAATGTTGCACTTGAACTTACTTCTAAAATAAATGGAGAAAGAAGTATTGGTGGCTAGCTTATGATCAGTTTTTGGATGATCAGCTGTTTAATTATGGTTATCAATCACTTTTTGCTTAGTGTCACTTCTCAACCCCAAAAATTCAGATAAGCAAATAAGGCATGGATGTCAAACTCCTGTCAGGGCTTTTCCTGGCTCAAAAAACTGTGTGTGACAGCGACTGCAGTCGATCCAACTTCACTGCAACCATCAACTCAATGCGTCGTCTCCCTATATTTAGCTACATTTAGAATGTAAAGTTCTGGTCTTTCAGAGAACACCGCAATGCACTGAGATGTCGGCTATATAAAAGGAGAATGGAACTATTAAAATATTTATTGAAGAGTTACGTATGGTTAAGTTCCTGAATTGTGGGAAAAATATAGCCTGTATATATAATATAATATAGCCTTTCTCAGTTCAATCTGCAACAGGTAGGCAAAAACATTGTTGATCAATACAATAAAATCCATTTAACTGCACAGTGGATCATCGCATAATTCAGGTATTTGAAAATAATTGCCAAGTCTTGAACTAGTTCCCATTCATTCCATGGTAAAGAGATTGCATATTTGCATAAACCATTATTGTGTACTTTAGATATTTTCATGGAATTATGTCCAATTACATTGCATAATAGATATGCAATAAAAGTCAGCAGATGTGGCATAAATGAACTGACAATTGCCCTACAGACACAAACCACAAAAATTTTTTGAAGGTAAGCAGTTTCTTTTGAAAATCAGAGGACACCTGAGTCTGTTTCATTCTTTTACATAATTAAGTGGATTCTGCTGTTAGTGGATTCTAGTGAATTTGGCATGTCTAAAAGCTCTCAAAACTTTAAAAACTTGAAATGCAGTATCATTACCAAATTGTACTAATACATTCACTGACCTTTTCTAATCAGGTTTTTCGCACAATTTCTCCAATAGGTGCCTTAGGCGGAATGAATAAAGAAGCTTAGGTGGCCCGTCTAAGATATTTCAATGCAGGAACAACCCTGCTTATGCTTCTATGACATTATTGGCTGCTCTGCAAACACCCAAAAGCATTTAGTATAGGTCTCGCTGTCAGTTGAGGAGCATCAAATGGTATTGAACACTCGAAAAGCACCCTAACGGTGAAAGCAGAAGCCTCCAGCAAAAAAAATCACAGGCTTCAACTTGAATTGAGGAACTGACCTTAAATACCTTGAGTCAAGCCTACAACAGCAGTGCCCCACCACCTGGGGGCCAATCCTACAACCTTTGACAGACAAACTCACTTCTTCCACCAGTACACCACCGCTAGCATTTATCCGGCCCTGAATTTGTGCGTACACTCTCACCGGCGCGAGTGGAAAAACAGGAAGGCCGAAAGCCACACTCTTCAGACAGGTGCCACGCTGAGTGCCACGCGGCTCCACCAATGCAAAGCGCAGAAGGGCCTGACGTGGATGGGCCGTCCCCCTGCCATTTTCGCCCAGAGCTCTCACAGCTCAAATCAGCAGCTCAGAGCAGGCAGCTCAGCGATCCGCATGCCTGTTGGGCCTCCCACCCCCCGGGGCGAATACTTCTGTCCGCAGCCAGCCAGTAACCTTCCAGCTAATACCTTAGAGTCAAACAGGGTCTACCCGTTACGTCAAAGGCTGAAGAGGAATGGAGACGCAAACAGACACTTTTAAATGTTCTTTTCTTTTATTTCGAAGGAAGGAGACACACAAAGCCTAGATGCGATGTGGCGTGGCATAAAAAAGGGAGAGTATGGCATTACAGGAAAGAAAGAGAAGTATCAAAATCAAAGCGCTCGAGGCATCATCTTGGCATCCGCCACTCAGTCATATGTCTTTGCGTGGGTGCTAACTGAAATCTATGGCATGCCAAGTTTCTGTGGTGGTGTGACATTTGTTTGTTTCTTCATGTATACCGCAGCAGAAAAAATTCTGATAAAAAGCAAAGATAGACTTGTAACCCACTTGTAGTCCACTCCCGTCAGAAACAATTACATCACATCGATGCAAGCCAGTGCCCTCATTCTGCTTACTGAAGCGTGAAATCAAGACGCTAGAACTCCAGTCGTTGTTCTCACAGTGCAAACACAAAAAAATTCATTTCAACACCACTGAGAGCTATCTTCTTTTACTGAACAGGGCCCTTCTTTTACAGATCGATCCCACTTTATCCTTCTGCAGCCTTTTCCAGTCATTGTTGAGCTCAGCTTTTTGGAAACACCCAGCCCAACAGATTTAACTCCAAGTTTAGGCTTGTCAGTAGCCAAACCCAGGCACGGTGTGTCAGCAAAGTGGAGAGGCTGGTCTTCCCCTATCACCCCTTAATGTCCATCTCTCCTTAATAGCCATATGACAGGGCTGCCCAACCCTGTTCCTGGAGTTCACTCCAACCCTCATTGAGCAGCTAATTTGTAAGATCGGGTGTGTCAAATTAGGGTTGAAATGAAAACCCACAGAGCAGTAGATCTCAGGGAGCTGGGTTGGACAGCCCTGAGGTATAATCTCACTGTTGGAGGACTTCATTACAAAATGTAATTCTGGGAGGCCAAGGGAAATTCAGGGAGATTCCTGACTAATCCAGGAGACTTGGCAAACCTACTTCAAGGAAATAAGATTTTCTTCCTATCTTAGTAGATAGCTATCATGAACAACTAAGGAAATATACTTATTTTGTTTCCATTTATTATTTCTTAACATTTCCCTCACAGCTTGTTCCTTGCCTTTCTCTGCATCAGATCATTGAATATTTGACCACAATTATAGCAAATCACTTGTCCTTTCTTATGAAAAGAAAATGAGTGCTTCTGTCACTGGTTTTAATCTTATTTTTTTGTTGTTGTTTTTTTTCTTCAAATATTGACCTCTGTTGTTTGCCAGCATATATACAGTATATATATACAGTATATATACAGTATATATATATCTATATATATATATAAAATATATATATATATATACAGATGGGTGACAAATTAAAGGAAAAACCAACATAAAGTGTCTTAGTAAGGTGTTGGGCCACCATAAGCCACCAGAACAGTTAGGCCCCTTAATACCAGTTGTGTCATTTGAATGCCACAGCATACCCAGACTTTGTGTGTTTCAGGAGTGCATATGTGGGTGTGGCCAATCAGCTGTGATTGCTGATCAGAAACACCTGGTGGGAGCTCTATAAAAGAGCCTGTTCTGCACCACTCTGTTCCCTCTCTCTCAACCAAGAGGACACTGGAGGAACAGTGTACTACTAACTGCCACTTTTTCTTTACTCTGCACTTTGCATTTTTTGATAGTTTAATAAACCCATTTTTAATCAATCCCATTTTGTGTTTGACCCCTTTGTTATGGTTCTTTCGAACTGGGGTCGTTAACATATTGGGGGCCCGTCTGGGATTGGTAACTGTTAGATTCTTCTAGGCTTAGGTGGTGTTTGATTAGCCCACTACTTCATTATTTAGCCTTTTTTTTATTTTGAGGTAATCCTGGGTGGGGACTTAAGTCCCTGGTGAGTGTTCAGGGCTTTTGGTCTCAGTCTTGTAGGCCTAAGGTTTCTGAGTTATGGGTTTCAAGTGGCCTCGAGCCCAGCACGGCTCAAAGAAGACTGTTGGGTATTAGTAAGGTTTTTGGGTAGGTAGTCAGGAACCAGGGTGCTATTTGTTAGTTGGTATTTTTAGGACTTTCTCACTGTCAGTAGTAAGTTGATGTCAATGTGGTATCCTATTGTTTGTGAACTTACAACTTTAGTTTAAGTTGCGGTTTTGTGTTTTCTGTGTTTTTTTTGGGGGGTTTTTTTGTGTTGGTAATTTTAGTTTTAATAGTTTTCCGTTGTCATCTGTGCTTAGATGTATCAGAGATACTGGGACTGCAGTGCAAGTGGAATTCCAATGCCAGCATTTTGGTCCACCCATGGGCGGGTGCTTAGTTGGAGAAAATTAAAATTTTTCCGTACGTGCGAGTGAGCCCGTTCCCATACCTGAGATGAGCGGCAGACAAGGCGGGCCTGAATATTTGTGTTGAAAAGAAGCATGACTTTGCCTGGGCCAAAAGCACTCCACTGGCGTAAATTTAAATCTTCTGAGTACGAATCGCCACATGCAGTCTCAGTCTATACTCAATGGTACACTCACATCCTTGCCTCCATACAAAGTACTATTTAAGGACATTGTTGCGTTGTACCTTGTTAAAGGCTTTGGGCCGCTGTATTTGAAGGAAATGTAGGTGGCGTAGGAGCCTTTGTGTATTATAACAATCTTGCTGTGGTTAGTTTGGTTCTCAGAAAGAAATAGCAAGGAAATGAAAATAGGGCACATTCTACAGAGACAAGTAGACTCCACAGATAACATCATGTTATCACAAATCATAAATCTCAGTCATGCAATCAGTCCCACCCAAAATATGATCCCAGCAAGTCCAATGACGTACAGTAAACATAATTTCATGAATTCAGTGAAAGTGCCGGCATACTAATTTACATTCTTAAGGGAATACACAATACATTGAATGTGCCAGCAAGTATTTTTGGATCTTTAATCAATGTCTGCAAAATGACTTAAATTTGCAATAACACATCTTATTAAAAAGGAAATCTACCATACCTACATGTGACAAAAACGAATTTTGTCCAGTTCACGTAATGTAATCCAGTACCAGAAGCCTAATCCCAAACTCCACACTTCAAACCCCAAACCTCAAACCCAACCCTAACCCTTTATGTAGTTATATAAGTTGCATAATGATACATGCTTTCATGCATCTATGCATGCCATTCCAAACATATTTTGTTTTGGCCCTCTTTCCTCTTCATAACTTCATACTGAAAAAGTGAAAGGCAGCAGCACATAGACAAGTCACATTAAAATTAATTCTGGAGTTTTCTGTGCATGGGAACCTTGCATCACATACCTGTACAGAACCCTGCCTTTCTCAGTTGGTGTTCTGAATGAACAGCAAGTATGTAATTCTTTGTAAAATGTTACCCCCTGGAATGTACAGTCATAAACCTTTTGGTGATAGACATTTCTCTTTGTCGTTTACACACAGGTCATGTGACATCCCTCATTCATTGTCGCATGAAATGTCATACATCTAAATAATAAAAAAGCAAATAAGGAATTTAGTACTGTAACAAGTGAATTTCAGTTGATTTTAGAAGGACGGCTAGTTAAGTGCTTAGCTTTTGCATTTCCTGAAATATAAAAAACCTATATAATATATAATACCTGTCATAAACTATAAAGGTTGTTCCCTCTTTGTGCCCATGTTTGTAATGCAATGACACACTATGTGACAAGTCAGAAAATATCCTGTCCGTGAATACCACAAACAGGAGGGGAGACAAAAGCGTATCCTTGGCAGAGTCTGACACCCACTTTGCACAAATTCGAATTAATGCCGAGAATGCAAACACAGCTTGTGCTCTTGAGTATACAGGGTGGCATACAAGTGGCATGCCAACAACATCTAAAGCCTTTCTGGACAAATCTCATCCACCCCTAGTGCTCTGCCACTGAGGAGCAATCTTATCACCCCAGTGATTTCTGCCACAGAGATGGACTCTGATCCCCAAGATTGCTCTATCTCAGCCTCCTGAAAGGAGGGTGTGTCTGTCGGATTGAGGAGTTCCTCAAAGTATTCCTTCCACCTTCCGACAATATCCCCAGTTGAGGTCAGTGTTTCATCATCCCTGCTAAGAACAGCCAGGATAGTAGCCTCTTTCTTCAGTTTGACAGCCTTCCTCACCACTGGAGTCAACCAACGGCTCCTTGGGTTGCCGCCAGGACATGCAACTAAGCAACTTTTGACCACAACCCCTTGCAGCCGCTTCCACAATTGAGGTTTTGAACAGGGTCCATTCAAACTCCATGACCCCCAAGCTCTCCCAGGATACAAGAAAAACTCTCTTGGAGGTGCAACTTATGTCCCCTGCCAGGGTCTCCCAAGGCGAACAGTTCTGGGGTGGCTCTCGCCCAATGCACACTGGGAAAGGCTCTAGCACCCCCCATGACCCTGACCAGGATAAGTGGGTATAGATAATGGATGGATGGATGGAATCCACAATTTTAGATTTGTAATCAAACAACTGACATGTGGTTAAAGTAGCAGATTGTCAGCTTTTATTAAAGGGTATTTTTATAGTATACACTTTGGTTTCACCATGTAGAAATTACAGCATTTTTTAAAATAAATGTTGAATTGCTTTGCTTGATTCCAGGTGCAGAGGGATAGCAGAATGGAGAGTTCTGGCTGGTGTTTAGGGTCTAATGATCTTTTAAATATCACAAAGCGGTCCTTTTAACTGCTCAATATGCTAAGACTAAAGTTATGAATTTGATGGAAGCCAGCTGGTGGAGGGAAATGAGAATTGTGAAAAATATGTTGTGAATATGTTTGCTCCTATTGACATCAAAGGTTATAGCCAATTATTTGTTAACATAAAAAGCTGCTTACTCTTAGGGTGTACCACACAGCTTTTCTTGTGATGGTGACTTTAAGTAGCACCTCTTTTTGTAGTGCTATACACTTCAAATGCTTCCATTGTTTGATTTTCTTTTTTGATCTGAATGTTTTTTTTTTTTTGGTAGATACGCCCTTGTCAATCTTTGCATATGCATATCCTAAAAGGCTTGCATACTATTCTTGAGAATAGTTTATTTAACCTAGTTAATTCCCTTCCTTGTGTCTCAGAGTGAAGATTTCATTCAAGCTTCCTAAATGCTACTACATTGGGGAAAAAAGCAACATCTGGACAAAATAGCACGTTGTGGGCGGGTTCACATTACCAAAATTACCCAGGTTTTTACAAGTGTCATTCATTAAGGACAATGTAAAGGCCATTAGTGACAGCTGTGACAGCTGTGGCATGTGAAAGGTGGCCATGCAAGTTCAACAGCATCAGAAGAAACACTCCCAGCCTGAGAGGTCAGAACACTTCAGACAACTTATTATGACATAATTTGCACTTTTAAAATGCCGTTTTTTACAACTCTGGACCTAGGGTATGCATACAGTAAAGCAATCATGCAACCAGATCACGATCTGCTCCATTGTCTGCACGCCCTCCACAGAAATCCGGTTCCTCGCTCTTCACCTCGATATGTTCCGACATTAGTCCATCAATGTGAAGGGCATGAGGCCAAATTGTTTTTCACATTGCCTTTTTTATTTCTCATTTCTACGTTTGGTAAATGAATAAGATCCTCACTGAACTGAAGTCATTTCTTGTTTTGAATGCTTAATGGAATAATTCAGGTGAATTATTATTGTTTTGCTATTCATTACTTATGATCAATGCAGCTGTTTTACCTACATGCTTTCCTTAGTTCTTACAGTAGTATGCATGTATACAGGTGCATTTGTAGGTTTAAGAAGTACTCAAGCTAAAAGAATAGATGCACTATTTTTTTTTACGTATATCCCCCCTCCCTGACATTTTCATTTTTCAATTTAGTCAAACATTAGATTAGACTCAGCAAAGTCACTACAAACACACATGCTGTACTAACACCTCCCACACCAGTGTCCCACCCAAAGTTTGACATCATATCTGTCATGAACCACTTTTCAGCACAACGGATACACTAGAGAGGTATTCTGACAGATGGGCAGACAGATACATCAATAGACTTGACCTGAAGGCAAACATACAGAACTCTTGTATTGTAAGTGACCCTGGATAAGAGTGCCTGCTAGATGAAATAAGTCAAGACAGCTGGGTCTTACCATTTCAAAACCAAAATTTTGGCTGTGCTGGACTTGACAGTTGAGGATCTTGTTGAGTTTTAAAACAAGAAGCAGAGATAAAAAGGACTGTTTTTAATAAATGACTATTTATTAACAAGAACCAGATTGAACAATGGCTGTCTGTTTTTTTTCATTGTTAGCGCTCTTGTGCACTAGCTTTTGCATATGCTGCAAAATTATAATGGCTAATTCTAAAATCTCCCTGCATCCTCCCTGCTGTCGGCCCCTCTCCTGTGATTGGTCAGGAGTAAGGCCAGTTAAACACAGGGCAGGGATAAGGAAGTGCATGGCTGATGCTGCTTAGCTCACACAAACGCTGAAAACACACACAGAGATGGGATCTGCTCCGCTTCATTAATAATTTGCCAGTGACTTGGCTCCTTACCAGTTTGCAGATACAGTTTGTGCATTTGTGTAGTAGTAATGGGCCATTGGGCGTGAGTGAAGTATTGTGTTACGATGGGACACAGAGAATGCAGAGCTGCCTTATAAGGAGAGCATGATGGCCATGTCAGCTTTTGCTGGTTTTGCCCTCGCGATTTTGAGATGGGAGGGAGAGAGAGAGAGAGAAAGGGGGTGGGGTATGAGGGGCATAATATTTATTTGGAAACTACTGTTATGGAAGACACCCTTCTTATTTATTGGGACTTTTATTATGAAAAAATTCCTGAAAATTCTGACTGTCTCTGTCTCAGTCCCTACCCTCATAGTAGAAACGTCTGCCTAAACAAAAAGACAATTGCTACCTGAGAACGTGGCCAAAAATATCAGAGGTATTCTATAAAACAGTAGTTGAGGAGATGTAAAATTATGGGTTGATGAGCACACCCTACATATGTCTGTTTATACAGCCACAAAAATGCCGCAGTCATTCTCGCCCTTCCCTCTGTGTAAACCACACCTGGCGTCGCAGTCTCTAAGTCAGGTCTTAGAGCGATCAAGACTACCTCACCCTCAATGAAAAAAAAAAAAAACCACAACTGCCAGTCTTGTGCAAGAAAGGCGGGTTCACAAGGGGGGGGGGGGGGGGTGGGTAGAGAAGATGTTGTATTTGATTCGGTCGTGTAGATGAAAATGTTTGAAATTGTTTACCGGTTATCCCCAGCCATCTGAGATCCTGTCAGTCTGCACTGAGTGTGTGAGAAGGAGGCATGAACGAGCAACCCGTGATCAAGGCTCACTCTACGGTGGACGACTTCAGGGTTTACGATGTGGTTATGACAGTTGCTAGGCACCACAGAACAACACACAACAGAGCTCAATTCATTAAAGGTGGCTCAAACTAAGAGTGCTTACATACTGATCTGCAGCAGTATGTCATATTGACTTCGGGGGTTATTTTTCATTTCCTGCACAATAACAAATGCTCAATTAAGAAAAATGGACATTCCAGAAGCATACCTCTTCTCAGGGACCGCCTACCATGGAGAACAATTGTATTCTGTCATCCTCTTCATGTTTGTTCGTGCCATTGCCCATTTTGATCCCTCGAGACAAGCCCAGAGATTTAAAAAAAGGCTAACTTCCTTTCTGTCTGGTCTGCGTAAACATGAGATCAACCAAGCATGCTTCAACCTGTCCCTAAAAAGTATATTATTTTCTGTTCTGTTCACCTCTCGGTTTCACCTTTACAGAGCCCTTTCATGGAAAAACCCAGAAAAAACTGGACGAGCAATCAATCAAGCAGATGAGCAACTGGATGAGCATCTATCATGCATACACACACTAGTACACACAGGCCTCCACAAACAACGCGCCTACCCTTGTGCACACATAAACACACACATGCGCAAGCACACGCACACACACACATATGAATGCACGTGTACACACATACACACACATACTCACACACACACACACGTGTACACATGCACACACACATACTCACACTCACACCCACAAACACACACACACACACACACACACTCACATACACACTGAAAACTTTCCATTGCAGTTGTTTCTGACGGTGAGTCAGCCAGCGCGCCCAAAGGCGAGGCATCTGTTCTTCCCATTCAATCCCTGTGCAGAACAGGGACCTGCTGAAGCACACCGCAGGCGTGCCGGCCCAGGGTCCTCCTGTGTCATGGATGTACCGAAGCCAGGACATTCTCAGTGACTCACAGCAACATGGGCCTCTGCATTCGCTTCCCTTTGCAATAACAATCTCACTCTCCCTGCTCACACTCCCTCAATGGTGGTAGTTTGGCAATGGGAAGCCCTGATATTTTTGTTGTTGTCCTAAACCTCTGAGTTTCGTTGAATGGTTGACTTGCAGCCAAACTGGCTTGAAAGGGTGTGCCGTGTAGGCAAATAAAAACATAAAACACCGCAGTCTGTCTGATCATAACCCCCTTCTACCTCTTACCTCGAAAAAGCCGTGTTATGCAGCACTGGTCCTCGCATGAAACTGGCTTAGTGTAGAATTCCTTTTGTGATGTGAGTCGCCCAGCCTGGTAAAGCGCTCTTCTGTGGCTGTGACCATTGTTAATATATCATTGCACCTGTCATGAAAACTGAGGGGTTCACCCTTCACATAATGGCTTATTGCTCCCTGTAGGAGTTTTTCAATAAAAAGGGGCTTAATGCTCCAAATTTGAGATATGTGAGTGCACTTTCAAATTAAGGATACCTTTGGATAGATACTGCCATTGTACATTTGGTCTGAATGGCTTTATTTCTTTCAAGGAGGCTAGATTTTAAAAAGACCAAGAGGTTGGCGGTAGTTAAAAAAAACTGTTTGCAAACCTGATTGGCAGATAAAATCACACCTTTTAGGGCCAGAGTTGGTTCATGCATACTCAAAGTAAGTCCAAGATTTCACTTACATTTAAGGATTTGTTTTTCACACCAAAAAGTTTTGCAGAATTGATAAGAAAACAAAGAATAATGTTAAGCAGACTAAATATGCCTTTCAGAAAAGGCACTTACCCACTACTATTTACTTTGTAATTTAAAAAAACGTTTAATCCCAAGAGTCTGGCAATTCTTCATTTCATTCTTCATTTATTTGTAGGTCACAGTTAAGGGCAAAGATTGATCAAATCTAAAACTGACAATTTAGTGTCGGGAATACATGGCAATTGATAAAAGAACTTTGCGAAATTTAAATATCATGGGTTTTTCGATGCCTTTAAATGAACAAATGGGGGGAGGGCGGGTGCACACTACAACTGAGGCAATGCAACATGCACGGAGAAGGTGGAGGAACAGGAGCTTCAGGGTATTACTAAAGAATAGCATTGTATCAGTCCTTCCTTAGGCACAACCAGCTGCGAAAGAGAAAAGCAAACACGCCGTTTCTTTCTCAACAGTGGCTAGTGTCTCGTGAGCTGAAGGGAGAGACTGGTTGTGTGAGGTATTGCTAAATGTCTTTTTTCCCCTACAGCTTGTCCTTAAACATTCTTTAGACTGTTCATGTTTGCATAGATCATCTCTTCCCCGAGGCTGAACAGATAATGTGTGCCCTGTGATCTCTCGGGTTAATTAAATTGGAATATGCCATTTTGCTCATAAAGCCACAGATCTCGGGGGTGTATGTTATGCCATATGAAAGATCTGAATTTACAAAAGGCTACAGATATAGAGATGTGTGGAGAAAATGTATCATCAACCACATAACATGTAACTGTCACTTTCACTTATGGAATGGGCTACATTTTGTATATTGTACATCAGATGCTTAAAAAATATATTTTTAGATAATAATATTTTTAGAAATCATTCAGATGTTTAAAATATGTTCTTTTTTATAATATACAGAATGATTTCTGTAGTGGTATACATGGAAAATGTGTCTCTTCACAGTCTGCATGGTTTTCTGAGAAAAGACCTGTACTGTGTAGTATCGATTTTTAAGTTAAAATGTGTACATAGTAAATGCACTGTATCTATGTGATGCCAACTAATTAGTTTTTTGTTTGTTTTTGCGCCTGTATGTGTTCCTGCATGACTGCAGGTGTGCATTTGCCAACATTGCTGTGAGTGTATACCCATAAGTGTGCGTATTTATGTGTGTCTCTCTGTGTGCAAGTTTGAGCGTACAAGTATACGTGGTGCATATATGTATGTTTGTCTACTTTAAAGGTAAAGCGGAAGAATGTTTGATAGCTGAATCTAGTGTAATGTATACTCTCTCTCTACTTTCACACACCCTTATCCTTCTTCCTCATTTTTATAACACAAGTTAATCATTCACTCGTCGTTCAGCTTCAAGCTGAAAGTGCCATGCTCAACCTTTAGCGACAGTTCATTCCAGACATTTCAGTTATTTTAAATGCAAAACTGCTTGAAACCAAAATAAAGAAGTTTAAGGCTCACAATGAATTCTGTGCATAGCGCAGCTTTTGTTCTTGGCGTATCATATTCTTTATAAAGGAAGGGTGGGTAACAGGATGACTGACATGTGACAGGGTGTGGCCCAGGTTGAAGAATGATTTTGTAATCTGAGGTGATGTTTTTTTTTACATCCTATGGGTCCCTTAAAATTCATTTGCAAAGACAAGCAAAGCAAAGCACGTAGATTTGGATAGGCCTGTCTCCTCTGCTGTAGTCATTCCTTAAAGAGTGCACAAACTGTCATCACTCTCTCGCATGATTTTGTGTTTTACATACATAAAGCTATTATAACAGGCCAACTCACGATGTCAGAACTGATGCCACATCGTTGTCTGAGCAGGCTGTTGCTGCAGGCTCATACCATTACGGAAGAGTTGGATTCCATGTTAACAAGATGATAAAATTGCATCTTTAGAAGTAATTACTATCCTTTTATGATGTTAACGCTGCATTTGTGGCTAAGGAGTCAGGGTATATGGGTTTGTAAGGTCAGTATATGTTCCCAAGCATTCACAGAGGATGAAGAACACCGTTGTGCAGGTACATTCTTTCTATTAAACAGCAACGGCTGAGTTAAGTACACGTTTTCAGTGCCAGCACAGGCATGAGTCATGAGGTCTCCACCCAGCTCACCCATGCTTTGAAATCCAGCAATGCCATGCATTGTCAATGGCTTTTTTTCTGCCCAGACAAAGCATACCATAAAAAACATCTACTGCCAAAGTCTTTGAATGAACTGAGCTGAAGTTCGCCCCACCCACAGAAACACAATGCTGGAGAGTTCATTTGCACCATGTACATTTTACTATAAGATCTCTGTGTCTTTTGATAATGCTTCATCGTGAAATGTCTCAGTGCTCAAAATAACCAATTTTATACACTTATTATACATTTATACATGTACAGTTTAATGATTTAGGCTGCCTCCCATATGTATTGTATGTTGTAATATGGATAGACGGAGGATTAATCTTTAATTTCTTCATTTGTATTTGGGGCAATGAATGCACAGTGAGCTGCATAATATTTTTTGACAAAGACATATTTTATCTTGATTTGACTTTGTGCTCCACAATTTTAGATTTGTAATCAAACAATTCACATGTGGTTAAAGTGCACATTTTCAGATTCTATAAAAGGATATTTTCATGCATTTTTTCGTACATAAAAGGATATTTTCATGCATTCACCGTGTAGAAATTACAGCGCTTTTTATTCATAGCCCCACATTTTAGGACACCATAATATTTGGGACATATTAATGTTATGTGAATGAAAGTAGTGATGTTTAGTACTTTGTAGCACATCCTTTGCATGCACACCAGGTGTGAGTATCTTCTCTGGTGATGATCTGCCGGACCTGTACTGCAGCCATCTTCAGCTCCTGCTTGTTTCGGGTGCTAGTTGCCTTCCGCATATGAAAAGCTTATTCAGTTGGATTCTGATCATGTGAAAGATTTGACCAGTCAAGCATTCTGCAGTTTTTGGCTTTGGAAGACTCCTTTGATGCGTTAGCAGTATGTTTGGTGTCATCGTTTTGCTGTCGGTTGAATTTGGAGGCATTTGGTTGAACTTGAGCAGATAAGATGTTTTTGTACACTTTAAAATTCATTCTGTGGCTTCTGTCAGCAGTTACATCATCAATGAAGACAAGTGAGCCAATACCTGTGGCAGCCATACATGTCCAACACCACCATGTTTGACAGATGAGGTGGGGCACTTTGGATCCTTTTGGCCTCCACACTTTGGTCTTGCCATTATTCTGATACAAGTGAGTCTTGGTCTCATCTGTCCACAAGACCTTGTTCCAGAACTCTGCAGGCTCTTTTACGGTACTCCTTAGAAAACTGTAACCTGGCCATCCTGTTTTTGTTACTAACTAGTGGATCTTGTAATGTAACCTCGGTTGTTCTGTTTGTGAAGTCCTCTGTGCACAATTGTTACTGACATCTACGCCTGCCTGCTGAAGTGTGTTTCTGATCTGTCGCACAGGTGCTTGGGGGTTTTTCTTCATTATGATGATAATTCTTTTGTCATCAACTGTCTTCCTTGGCCTACCAGGCCTGCTGCAATTACTGAGCTTACCAGTGCTTTCTTTCTTCTTAATGATGTTCCAAACAGTTTTGGTGAGTCTAAAGTTTGGCCTATGTCTCTGACTCTTTTTTTTCTTATCTCTCTGCCTCATAAAGGATTCTTTGTCTTTCATTGGCACAACTCTGGTCTTCATGGTGTCAGACGCCAATAACAAACTACAAAGTCAATCAAAAGCCTAGAATCAGACTACATTTACTAAAAGCTCTAAGGAAGCAATTGAGCACACCTGACTAATCAGAAGCACCTGTGAAGACATTTGTCCCAAACATTATGGTGTCCTGAAATAAGGGGACTATGTATAAAACGTGCTGTAATTTCTACATGGTGAAACCAAAATATATAAATATGCTCTTCAATAAAAGCTGATAATCTGCACTTTGACCAAAGTGAATTGTTTGACTAGAACAATCAACAAAAAATATGCCTTTGTCCCAAAGAATATGGAGCTCACAGTGTATATTTTTAGCAGCAGTTGTTGAGTTTGAGAGTGCCTCAGGTACTACACACTGATTCCCACAACTTCAAAGATTTTCCACACATCTTACTTCCACGAACTTCAAAGATTTTCCACACATCTTACTTCCACGAACTTCAAAGATTTTCCACACATCTTACTTCCACGAACTTCAAAGATTTTCAAAACACAAATTATGGAAAAAAGGATCCACATATATCTTGTATATAATTTATGAATGTTTACCTTTCATGTATAATTTATATATATATATATATATATATATATATATATATATATAATGTGTGTGTGTGTGTGTGTGTGTGTGTGTGTGTGCATGTGTGTGTGTGCAAGCGTGTTTTGTGTGCAAGGGTGTGTGTATTATGTGTGTATTTTGCAAATGCTTCATTCAGCACAGTGTAATTTGGCACAGCACCACATTACATCAATAAACCACATCAATATGAGTAAACAGAGAGACAAAGCACCAAGATACGGGTTGCCATAGTGTCCTGTCACACCTCTCTACAGTTCGTAGTCTGCAAAATTCCATACATGATAGGACCGCCCATCGTGATCCTGCATAGAGCGCCACAGACACCTTAGATCACACAGTTACAAGCAGCAATGCAGAACTCTCTAGAAGAATAGCAATGGGTGGTCTCACCTATGTACCCTAATAATACACAATAATAGAAAAAAAAGGAAAAATGTGTTCAATTATGGGCCTGGCATTAAAACTTATTGACAATTTAAATTGCATCGGTCCCTAGTGCTGCCTCCGGACCCCAGCCACTCAGCCTTCCATTAATGTCAGGAGGTGAATTATTGTTCATTAGTGGCATTTGTATTACACCAGATTCTATCTAACAAAATAAATAAGCAAATTATCTTTTGTTGATTTGCTTATTTATTGTATTTTACATTTAATGGCTATGGTGTAATAAATAATATTGGCTGCAGTTTCATTTAATGAACTACAACATGCAAATACATATTATCATTGTTGTTGTTGTTGTTGTTGTTGTTGTTAGAGAGCTGCTCTTTTCTACACAGCTTTACAGCATGTACAGTCGATGAGTTCTCATAGATCTATTACAGGTGTGCAGAGGGAACATCACCTGTTTCTCTAAAACCAACAACACTGTTCTTGCCTCTGCATTCGGATATAAAACCAGAGGTGATGTGGTTCGACTGGAAGGTGTGTAAATAAAAGAGAAAATGCAACGCTTCTAGTCTAATGTCAAACATGAATGCATTACAAATTGTAGGCTTAGTTAATGTTATAAAAATGTGGGCTATGCATGCTGACCAAGAGAAGCACTCAATGGGGCTGAACTGTGAGTTACAGCAAGCAAGGGATGGTCCTTGCAATCCCATAAAGGACAGTGCGGGGACAGTGGAAGGTGAGCAGCAGCCTGTGAACACAAAGGCAGCTTCTGACAGTCCAGCTCAATTTAAACTGCCTCTAGCACTGTTAATTCATGAATCTGTCAATGTATTAATGAATGCATCATGTTTTATTGCACGCAATATTGTTTCCTTTTAATTATGCCACTCCTTCAGTACCAACTGATTTTCTGCAGAGCCAACAGGCAGTTACAGAGCAAAAGATGCATGCATGAATCTTTGGAAAGCTTGGATAATTTCTCTTTGATGCTCCCTTTTTCGGCCAATCTCAAGTTCTTCTTGAAGTAACATGGGAGTTCCAAAAATATTTGGTCAGCTTCAGTAAAAAAAGAATGATCATATACACAAGTTATCCATACATTTCAAAATACTGTATTTGGGTTCAGATGCAGCCCTAATATGCATATACAGAAAATGATTCCTCCTGCTTTTAAAATTTTCCAAAGCGCACTGTGGTTATAGATTTAATCTGGGATTTAGACTCTGCTGTTATACTGTAATTTTATTTTGTGAGTGTGTGTGTGGGTGTGAATGTGTGCATAGCAATCTGTGTATGTGGCAGAGTAGAACAAAGGGTGTGGTTGAGAGTCCGTGCCTGTGCGCCTAAAGAATAGGGATCCTAACTAGATAAGAATCAAAGTTGCCAGCGGCCTAAATATACATACCTTGCTATTCAGATAAAGCATAATTATTAGCTTGGTTCCCACACAGTTGCTCGTTATTCTAATGAAAAGACATGACTAAGAATGTGCATATAATTCAACTCTGGAACATTTACATCATAAAAGAAGGTTAAAAAAAAACACCTTAAACAACCCTACGGGCAAAAACTATAAATTACTGTTATTGAATTCTCATTATTTGTGCATTTATTCTTTTAAACATTCCAGAACAGATATTTACACTGCTGCTTACATTAACATTAACACAGATTAACATTACTTTTTTGTCAGTTCTTTGGAGATGTTCCTGCCATTGCCATTCAGTTTTTCAAGACATACACACACGCGTACGCACACACACGTGCATGCATGCATGCACACACACACACACACACACACACACACGAGCACACATGCATGCTTCGGCAGAGGGGGACCAGCATGGCCTGCATAGAAAAAAGGAAGGGTATGCCCATGACGTATGCCTGTGGAGAACAATGCGCTTCACTTCCAAAGTTGACTTCAATTGATTTCAACTCAGCAGTTCTGTGTCCAGTGGTGGCTGCTGAGCTGAAAATTGTTTGGACAGAAAAACTGATTATTGGTCTCATATAGCCAGTTCTCCTCAATTAGGCTATTAGGCAAGTGATAAAATTATTTTTATTTCCATTGCAAAATTGTGCGCATTTTATTAACATTCTTCAAAAATTTTGGTACATGTATTTCTTTGAACTCACACTTGAGGAATATTCATGGCAAAGAGTTGCAATGCACAGATTTTTTTCAGTTAAATGATCTTGAAGCTCTGGGTTTTGTTAGACTGCCTTTATTGAAAGTTGTACTGAAAGCTAAGGCAGTAGTTAACAGAGTGGTGTATCTTTTTTCTTTCAGGGTGTACAACTGATTGTGCCTTATTGAATTCATTGTTTAATCTCCCTAACATTATTACTTTAAACTTCATAACATCAAACAGGTTGAGACCAATTATCATTTTAAAGGGATGCTTTCCACCCCTATTTCTAGCTTGCGACCAGCTGCCACTGTATGCGCCTCTAGAGAACCTTTATATGGAGAGGTTCTCATAACATCAGCAGTCTGTCTATGCCCAGTAACACTTGTGCTTCCAGCCATCCTTGCCTTTAGTGATGTTGCATACCGTGGGCTCCATAATCTTTGGAGGTTTCAACACTTTTATACGTACAACCCTCCCTCAATTTCAGGGGATCATAATATTTCAGACAAATGGCTTCACAGGTGTTTCTGATGAGTTCAATGTGTTTAATTGCTTTCTCAGTTATATAGAAGCTTACAGCATCTACTCTGGATTCTAAGCTTTTGGCTGCATTTGGAGTCTGTTATTTGCGTCTGTCAACATGAAGACCAGAGTTGTGCCAATTAAAGATAAGGAGGCTGAGAAATAAGACAAACAGCCTGAGACATAGGCCAAAATGTAAGCTTACAAAAAACCAACTGTTTGGAACATCATTAAGCAGAAAGGGAGCACCAGTGAGCCCAGTAATTGTAAAGTGCCTGGTAGGCCAAGGAAGCCCTCTAAAGTTGATGGCCAAATAATTCTCACCTTAATGAAGAAAAAACTCCAAACACATGTCTTACAGATCAAAGACACTCTTCAGGAGGCAGGCATGGATGTACCAGTGTCTGCTGAAGACTTTACAAACAGAACTACAGAGGCTATAATGCAAGATGCAAACCACTTGTTAGCCACAGACACAGGATGGGCAGGTTACAGTTTGCTAAGAAGGACATAAGAGAGTCGGCAGAGTTCTGGAAAATGGCCTTGTGGACAGATGAGACCAAGATTCACTAGTATCAAAGTGATGGCAAGAGCAAAGTGAAACAAAATGAATCAAAATGAACTGGCCAAGATCCAAAGCAATCCTCCCCTCATCTGTGAAATGTAGTGGTCAGGGTGTTATGGTTTGGCTGTGCATAACTGCCACAGGTACTGTTTCACTTGTCTTCATGATGTAACTGCAAGACAATGATCCCAAACATACTGCTACAATAACAAAGGAGTTTTTCAGAGCCAAAAACTGGAAAATTCTTGACTTCATTCCCATGATCTGAATCCTATGGAACATGCATTTCATGTGCTTAGTAAATTTACTGCAACCAGCCCCCAAAACAAGCAGGAGCTGAAGATGACTGTGATACAGTCCTGGCAGAGCATCACCCAAGAGGATACTCAGCATTCAAATGAGCACTAAACATGACTACTTTTTGTGGTGTGGGGATGGCTGGTTTAAGCAGCCACACCTGCCCTGGGTCAAGCTAATTAGACCTGGCCAATTGGATAATTGGTTAAGAATTAGATAATTGGCCAGGCTAATTGGACCCGGGAACAGGAGTGGCTGCACCTGTGCGTAGTGAGGTAATCAGTGCGCACAGGTTAAATCTGCCATCCCCACTCAGACAAGGAAGCCTCTGTCATGACCGTTTTAACATCTGCTTCTTGGCGGTAACATCTTGCCAACCTTGAAAATAAACCTGGACTGTTTAACATCATCTCCCTGTGTCTCTGTGCTGGAGGGCCCCTAGGAAAGCCACTTCGGTGGCCTGTGGCAGGCTTGTTTGCCACACTTTCATTTACATGATATTAATATGTCCAAACATTATAGAGACCTGAAATGGGGGGTATGTATGAAGAGTGCTACAAGTTCTACATGGTGAAACCAAAATGTATAAACATAACTTTTTGTAAAAGTTGAGAATCTGCACTTATCCACATGTTAATTGCAAATCTAAAATTGTGGAGTACAGAGCCAAATCAAGAAAAAATGTCTTTTTCCCAAACGTTATGGAGCTCAATGTATATATACTAACATGTCTGGGAATGTTGTTATCTTGGTCTAGCACAGTTTCTCCTGTCACTCAAATGAATGCTCCTACGTTCTCCTACATTGTAATTTGCTCTGGATAAGTGTTCGCTAAGTCAATGAAATGTCGCCTTTCTGCGGTGGTCATTTAAGGTGCAGTACTTCGTTAATTGATAACACACAGTCCAAGGACAGCCCGGCAGCCCTACTGTGGCCTAGCCTGTGAGTCAACCTTTTTGCATAAATTAAATTTGATTATACTGATTCTGCACTCATCTGCCCTCACCGTACGCATGTCATCAGTGTACAGCCTGGATGAGAGCAATAAGTGAATAAGTACATTTAAATGTGAATACTTTGTTAGTAGTAGCCTTGTAACCCACAATTTGCAGGTTATATACCCAGGTAGAGCTTTGTCTTTGTATACTAAAGCAAGGTAATTATCTCGAACTGCCTCAGTATATAACCAGCTGTACTAAGCAAAAATATAAAAATTGTGTCAGTTGCTCTGTATAAAAAGGTCTGCTCAATGCCAGTAATAGTGAACAGTGTAAATTTAAATTACAAGGGTGCGGCCACACACACTGTAATGCCAGAGTCTGGATTCCATTTTGTTTTTGCCAGACACAGACACACACAGACACACATCTGCAAGCAAACCTGTTTTAACACTCTGAGGCAATGGTTGAGATTTCCGCTCCCACCGCCACCCTGGGCGGCATCGACCAAACCTGCACAGGGAGTGGCAGATCAACTGCTGGCACACAGGCCCACTTGGCATAGATATGATTTCGTATCACTTGTCCTTAGGTTGTTACATATCATCTTTACAATTCTCGTAGTACAGCCTCTCAGTTAAAAGAAATAAAGAGCCTGCAATGCCTGTCCAAGGGAAGGCTTTAAAAGAACTAAAAAACAAATGAACAAAGCAGATCCACAATATATTTTCTCTCCACTGGACAAAAAACTTTCCTTGCGGGTTTTCACATGAAACAGCGTTCCCGTTTGGAGGGGAAGGAGGAGTCGGACTAAGCTGGCCGTGCTCATTCGCACAGGCACACTCGCCAGGGCGCACAGATGCGTTGGGACAAAGCAGGTCTAAAAACACAAAAGCCACTCATTTCCCTGCCCTTGTTTTGGCTGCACACTCATTTGTTTTTGACTCCAGTTTGTAATGCTGCCTTTGTCAGCTTCTTTCTCACCCCACTCTGCCCCCAGGGAGAAATGACACAGGGTCAACCCTGGTAGAGCGCATCCCGTGTGGAGTCAGCAATATATTAGCATGTTACCTTATTTCTCCTCATGTAGTTTGTGTGTGTATACTGTATACATATATACTCTACACACATGTACAATGAGCTCCATAATGTTTGGGACAAAGACATATTTTTTTTTCTTGATTTGGCACTGTACTCCACAATTTTAGATTTGTATTTAAATTCATTAGTGATTACAGTGCACATTCCCAGCTTTAATTTATGGATATTTTTGGCTTTGGTTTCACCCAGAAGAGATTACAGCACTTTTTATGCATAGCCACCCCCTTCAGGGCACCATAATGTCTGGGACATACCATTGTTATGTACATGAAAGAAGTCATGTTTAGTACTTTATCTCATATCCTTTGCATGCAATTACTGCTTGACGTCTGTGACCCATAGACATCACCAGGGGCTGAGTATCTTCTCTGGTGATGCTCTGCCAGGCCTGTACTGCAGCCATCTTCAGTTCCTGCTTGTTTTGGAGGCTAGCTGCCTTACAGGGATATTTCTCTTTGGTATAACACAAATAATATTGTGGAGCCTACCCTGTTGTATTTGCATAGCATGAATACTCGCATCATCGACTGTCCCTTTTAACCACAAATGGCATTGCCATTCCTCCCGATTTTCAGTGTCCCAATTCACTCCCATTCATTTTCGGACCTTGTTGAAATTAATAGTTTTAAACACAAACTAACCATGGAGGATAATAAATAGATAAAAGTGAGTACAAATGTCAAGAGGTCTTGACAGCCCCAAAAGCCCCACCACCATGTTTTACAGATGAGAGGGGGTGTTTAGGATCTTGAGAAGTTCTTTTTGGCCTACAGACTTTGCTCTTTTCATCACTCTGATACTGTACAAGTCTGTCTTGGTCTGATCTATCCAAAAGACCTTTTCCAGAGCTCTGCAGAGTCTTTCAGGTGCTTCTTAGCAAACTGTAACCTGGGCATCCTGTTTTTGTGTAGCCTCCGTATTTCTGTGACTTGGCATTTTTGTATGTTGAAAAGGTTTTTTGTTGAGATATGTATAATAGTGTGTATGTGTGTGTGCACGTGTGTGCTTTTATATTCTTCTTTCTCTGCTTGCTGCTCATTAGGCTCCACAAAAGCCTTTGCTCTGTGCTTTTTTTCCCATGATGTAACCTTCCTGGATGAGCTCAGAGTGTTTCGGCACCGCCTTGTTGCTATGAGAACAAAACGTGCCCACTATTACTACACAGACTCCCATTTCACTGTGAAGAGGGAGCCCTTCTCACATACAGGGCTTTCTCCATTGGCTTAGTGCTGAATTCCAAGACGGTGAATGTCGCGGCCCTGCCCATCACCACTCCTCTGCCCAGACCTGCAGGACCCACAGCCCCTCAGCAGGGCTGTCCCCTGGGAGGGGTCACTCGTTTCCCCTCCAGCTGACAGTGACACATTCTGGATGATACGCCACCCACCCTGACACATTCTGTACGGTACACCACACCCACCCTGTCCAGACTCATTTCAGTACAGCAGGTGTGTGTCTGTAGAGCACACACACCACTGAAGGACAAAGCTTTTCTTTCTTTCTTTCTTTCTTTTCATCTTTCAGCCTCCCACTTTTTTTCTTCTTCCCTTTCTTCAATGAGACACAAGTGACTTCCTGCCAGAGGCAGAGGGGGTTTAGGTCGGCAGGGTTCTGAGGCTCTGCTACTCCTCCCAGTAAAGCATGGTCAGTGAGAGACAGGCTTCTCGTCCAATCAGAATCAGCACTCCCTCTCTCTTGTAGTACCTTGTGAACCGTCCACTGTAGACCAGTCACAGTGTCCATGCTTCAGCTGCACCATTCCAGGCTTGCAGATGCAGGTGGCCAACCAGCAACTCAGCCAAATTGTGGATTAAAATAGGGGTTTGTGGGGGACTTATTTATTTATCTGAAAAACTTTTGTAACCATCTTTGTAAGTCCATCTCATGGACACACCATTTGTCCTCCTGTTTTATGGAAAATTCTGCACGTTTTAGTTTAGCAGCTAAACATTTCCTTTGATTTATCCAGTTCCCATTTCAAAAAATAATATAAATCTCAAAGAGATTATATACTATACAGATGCAAGTTATATTTTATCAAGTGCGATTGCAATTTAGCTTTTTTGAGGCCTGTGCCTTATGCCATATGCACAGGTAGTGTCCGTGTTGGTTCAGTATGAAAAGAGTATACGGGGACTCTGCATTTGATTTATTGTGACAATCAACTGCCTCAAATATTTTCATGAGGTAGCAGTCACCAAACCAGAAAGGTTGCATTGTACCGTTGATAAGTTCAACAATTAATTGTGGAATCACCCCATTGCTACAAAAGCTCATTGTGAGACCACGGATCTGATGACTGAAGACCTGCCTTCTGTCAGTACCAAAGCCAGAATTATTTTTTTTGTGTGTGTATTCAAAAAGGGCGTTCCTTCATATTTTCCTCCCTTGAGAAAAGGCTTTCTCTCTCTCTTTCTCCATTCTTTTTTCCCCATCTCTCTCTTCTTTGTTACCGGTACTGTATTCCTGATATTCACCTGGAGTGGGGAATGGGGGGGGACTTTCAGGCTGTTCAATTGTTTTTATACAAATTGTTCACCGAGAGAGGAGGAGGTTCAAGGAGAACACTTTCGGGTCACCCTTCACCTCCTTTTCCCCCGTTACCTTGGCAACCGACAACCTTTTACCCCTACCCCTACTTTTTTTACCCCCAAGTTTTTTTTTCTCGCCTGTGATGCAATACAGAATAGGTCTCTCTCCAGTGCATCCAGCAGAGGTCCACAATTGGTGAGGGCCACAAAAAGAATGAGCCATTTGACTTCTATGAGTCTTTATCTGTGATAGTTTTATTAATGCACGTGCGTTCATGTGAGGACAGGGATGTATATTTGTGTGTGCATTATTCTCAGAGGAGCACTCAAAATAAAGTTCATATGAAATTTGTGTATTTTTTTTTTGGGGGGGGGGGGGGGGGGGGGTTTGTGCGTGTGAGCAAATGTCAGTCAGAACCTTGTGAGTTTCTTCGCTCTGGTGATTCCCACACAACCCCTGCAGCCACTTGTCATCTGACGGACCGGAGCCTGAGGGACCAGCTCCGCCCAGCAGGACCCCACTTACTTCTCACCTGGAAGCGATCCGGCAGCAGGTTACATAAGTAAAATCAGCAAACCTGTCAAAATCAGGGGGGGTTGTGTGACATAAAGCTTTACAGGAAATGTAACTATAGATCTGTAGATACCTTTCAGACTTTCTGGCATTAAAAAAAAAAGTAAAAGCCTTTAATTGACACCGCTTGCTGTTTTTTGGTTCGCTGCTGCATTTCGGAGTGTGCTGTTTGCTGAATGTGCCTGTCAGTGGAGTGGCAGCTGTGTTTGCCTTCAGCCAGTGCTTCCGTTACCCGGTCAGGGCGGTGACAAATGACAGTTCAGACAGTTCAGGGGAGGGACCGTCCTGCAGGCAATGCAGCGTACCTGAGCACCCACGCCTTTTTAGTTTGCCGTTAAAATTTCCCCCCCCCAAAAAGAAAAAGAAGGGCAGCTGAAATCTTGAAAAAAATGTAGCACCAAAACTTACAGCTTTACTCTTTGCTCTTTTCTCAAAATTGTCATTGTTATGGGTATTAGAGTCTGAGTGCTTGTGACGCATATTTCAGGCACTTTTCGCTGATTGACTTTTTAAAGCTATAGTAATCCTCAGTTATGGAGCCAAACAATCAAGAAAGAATAAGAAGAAAAAAAATGCCTTCAGGTGTTAGCTGTAGTTAAAAAAAAAAAAATCGAACACCCTTTCCCCAGGCGAGCCCTATACCTGGAAGAGTCCCAGCTTATCAACTTTCACTCACTCTCTCTACCTGCCCAACAGGATGGGCGGGTCCTGCCGGGAGCAGCAGTTGCCCTGGGGGGGAGGGGCCAGAGAGCGAGAGTGAAGAGAGATCCGCAGGTAGCAGCGTTCTACAGGTCTCGACCCCGCCCCCTTCCAGAAGCAAGGACTTAAAGGGGCCCGTCCCGGGACAGAGTCGCTCACAGAGGGATTTGACTCTCCTTTCGTGAGGTAGCTCGTTCCTCCAGGTCCACTCTCTCTGATTTGCTTGAGCTTGCGTGCTCTCTGTCTGCCTCCTCTCATTTTCAGCCTTTATTCTCACACTCCCCTCACCAAGAAGCAGCAGTCATGGGTAGCAGGAGAACCACAAGCTTCAGTACGTACAGCAGCGGAGGCAGCATGGGCGGCGGCATGGGCGGCGGCAGCATGGGCGGTGGCGGCGGTGGCATTTCGCGGAGCTACTCCAGCCAGTCCATGTTTGCCGCCCCAGGGAGCAACCGCATGAGCTCCATGGTGCGGCGCTCAGGGGGCGGCGGCGGCGGCGGCGGCGGTGGTGGTTTCAGCAACTACAGCAGCTACAGCAGCGGCGGCGGCGGCGGCGGAGCTTACGGCTCAGCCTACGGGGGCTTCGGTGGCGGCGGCGGCGGCGGCGGCTTCGTGTCAGCCCCCATCACCGCCGTGACCGTCAACCAGCAGCTGCTCACCCCCCTCAAACTGGAGATTGACCCCAACATCCAGACCGTCCGCACGCAGGAGAAGGAGCAGATCAAGACCCTCAACAACCGCTTCGCCACCTTCATCGATAAGGTGAGTCCACCCTCATCAGCAAAAAGCAGGTGAACAGCATCCACGGCATGACAAACTATGATAGTGAACCGGTGGAGGCAGGCCACGGGTGTGTCCCATATGTACCTTATAATTAGGGAGTTAAAACTGCACCGGGAATCATCTAAGTACAGTGGATGCTTGCATGGGTATGATGTGATCTCGTGAGCCTACCAAAACTGCCTTGTGACTGAACGGCGTGACGCATTTCAGGAACGGTACATTTTCATTGGCTGACGCTGCATTCCTGCGCGCAGTCTGCGTTAGTGCGATCCGCTCGTCGCGGCTCGTCGTTCCTGTTTTTCCGTTACTGCCGCGTTCGCTGCATTTACGCGACGGTAAAGCCCAAAAGTTTCCCTTTGCCCTTGCTGGGCTGCGCACATTGAAAATGTCCGTGAAAGGGGAGAGGCAATACGCGAGCTCCCCATCTCTTTATCGACCCCCCGCGACAATGGCAACCCGAGGCTGGCCTCCCGTCAAAGGAAACGGCCTCCTTGTGTTGCGTTTAATTACCCGAAAGCCTCTCCCGTTACAGAGTGCTGCCGGTACCACGCGCACCCCTTGCCTCTGTGGTCTGGGTCAGAGAAGGTGAGCGAGGAGCCCAGCCCATGCCACATAGTGCGACTGCCACTGCTCTCTAAACAAGGGCGGGGACCAGCCTGTTCCGTGCATAACAGTAACAGCTCGCCGGGGGGAGGGGGAGGAGGTGGGCACGAGTCCAAAGTCCAAATGCCTGGTTTCAGCCATTAACCTTTTAAGGTGCAAATTCTAATCACAGATAGGCGATTAGAATGTTCTTAACGGAATGGAGTTGTAGAACAGTAAATTTTGAAGAAAAAAAACATTCCAAAAACCGACTCTTTTAAGGGGTTGTGAATGTGAAAGTTTGTGAAAGTGAATGTCACTTGTACTTCAAAAACTTTTTTTAACAAGTGCTCTGTTTTGCCTTTATTCCTAAACAAACCTTTGTAAAATTATTGTTTTAAGAAAAAAATTAAGTATTTGTATTTGTTTTTAAGTCAAAGTTAAGGGTAAATGTTGAATTTGTTCAGGGATGAGTGTTGCATGGTTTTAGAGGCAGACTTGCAAGCTGCATTCAGTGGATGATAAGTGAGAAGCATTTTTACCTTGTCAGCGCACCAATGACCGCAGACTAAGAGCAATGTTCACTGGGAAAATAGGGGCTGAAATGTATGCTTGCATTTGGATGCTCATAGATTTTCAGTGGCAGCCAAGCAGGATGATTGTGCTTAACAGTGCCCACTGGGAAAGAAACAGACGTGTTCATTTTCTCATCCGTACTCTAAAGTACACAAGACACACCCGTAATTTGCAAAGAAAACAAAGCGCTAGCTGCAAGCTAGAACAAAGCGCCTTATCGGCAATCTGCACGGTCAGCGTCGCTCTCAGCCACGCCCGTCCTGCACTCGGAAAACTGGAAGAAAGGCACTGGCGTGTGAACTCATTGGCTGCAATGGCTCTCTGTTGAGCATTGTGCTGGTACCGGCATTCACAGAAAACCTTTTTATCTAAAACCACCTGAAAGAGGAGCAGACATCTGATTAATGTTTCATGGTATAACAGATGTGCGTCTTTGTTTTAAGCCCTGTGCCAGGGTACGGATCAAACACTTTTTTTCCCCCATGAGTACCCCAGAGGGCATTAATAAGAAAACAAAGAAGTCGCCATTGTTGGGACTTGTCGTAAGCCATGACAAAAGACCGTGTCAGGTGTGGAAAACCACAGCAAGAGCCCTTGCCCATGTGTACCCACTGAGAGGATTTTTTTTTTCTGAAAAGAATGATGTACACAGTACTGCGCCAGTACAGTACTAGACATAAACACTTATTTGGCTCTGTGTCTACCACCCAAACAGAGGATATGAGTCAGACCACTGAGTCACAACACCATTGCTGCCACTTGTAGCAGTGAAGCAACCACCAGAATGGGGGGGATAACTGGTTAATCCCACTGTTGAGGGTGTGCCAGCTAACTAGTACCACAGAAATGCCCAATTCATTTAAATCTAAAATCATTACAAATAAAATCCGCCTTTTTTACAAAATATTTGTATTATATACAACTTGATGATGACGTCCAAAAGGAACTTATTTCCCATCTGCCGCGATGATCCGGGGAATCAAAGTGGGTCGAGAATGCAAGGGATTGCGCAGCCAATCAAATTGATTCAGGTGCAACCTCTCACTGTGTGTCCTCTCCCCGACAGGTGCGCTTCCTGGAGCAGCAGAACAAGATGCTGGAGACCAAGTGGAGCCTCCTCCAGGACCAGAAAACCACCCACTCCAACATCGACGCCATGTTCGAGGCCTACATCGCCAACCTGCGCAGACAGCTGGACAACCTGGGCAACGAGAAGTACAAGCTGGAGGGAGAGCTGAAGAACATGCAGGGCCAGGTGGAGGACTTCAAAAACAAGTGAGTGTCCACACTGCCTTCACGGATCCATGACACCTCAGAGAGATACCTTCCAGAAGGCTGTTGCTGCTCCTTACTGTGATTGTATTTCATCTGCTGGTGAAATACGGAAAAAAATAATGCATGGTGCAAGGGGGAACGTGTGGTTTCCATTTTGCTGAGCACCCCCCACAGTCCAGAGTTTTGAAGAGTTAAATCGCTGTCCTAATCTGTGACTTTGCTTTGTAGGTATGAAGATGAAATCAACAAGCGTGCTGCCGCCGAGAACGAGTTTGTCCTGCTCAAAAAAGTAAGAAGTGAACCTCTTTCTTTGAGCAACCATTTTTGTATATGTGCATAGTTAGACATTGACACTGCATAGTTCCAAGCTACAGTGAACTTATCTTCTCCCACACTAGGATGTTGATGCCGCTTACTTGAACAAGGTAGAGCTGGAGGCTAAGGTTGATGCTCTTCAGGATGAAATCAACTTCCTCAAGGCCATCTACGATGCGGTAAGTGGTCTGATAAGCGTGTGAAAGTTTTCGAGCCTGCAGAGATGAGAGCCTGGTTCTGGATAATAAAAAACCTCAAGAACTTCTTAATTTTCAGAAATGATGATACATCAGATATTTTAAGAGTGTAAGAATTTTTAACCATGAGAACAGCCCTTCTAGATTAATTATCTCCACAAAATGACCAGAATGCACTGCTCTTGAGGATTCTGACAGTCTCTGCTTATCCTGGAAGAGATTCATTGTGACAACACTGAGAGTTTTTAAAAAAATGCTATGTGGTCTAAAAAGTATTTTTTTCTGCATTCTCAGGAGCTGCGTGAGCTGCAAGGACAGGTCACGGATACCTCCGTGGTGGTGGAGATGGACAACAGCCGAAACCTGGACATGGACTCCATCGTGGCCGAAGTGCGCGCCCAGTACGAGGACATTGCCAACCGCAGCCGCGCCGAGGCCGAGACCTGGTACAAGCAGAAGGTGAGTGGCACTGAAGAAGAGACAGCATTTCTGAACTTCCTCTGGTAGAATTGTAAAAGTGAACAAGCTTAGAAGAGGCCCATTTATTTAGTTTTTTCTTGACACCCCAACCCTCTCCACCTTCCAGTTTGAGGAGATGCAGTCCTCCGCTGGGCAGTACGGTGAGGATCTGCGCAGCACCAAGGCCGAGATCGCCGACCTCAACCGCATGATCAGCCGCCTGCAGAACGAGATTGAATCCGTCAAGGGACAGGTGAGAAGGCCAAGCCTCCATGTGAAATGAGTACCACGGATACATTTCCCTAGAATTTCACAATAAAGCATCCGGCATTGGCCTAGCACATCGCAAGGAATTGTGTGTGTGAGGTTTTTTTTTTTGCGCGAGTCACAATTACACAGTTACCCAATCCAATTCCACGAAAACAATGAAATATAAGCATCAACACGATACACTCCTTTTGACAAAAGCTTACATCGTACTGAAAAAAAACAAAAACTCATCCGTCCTCTCGCTTTCCTTAGCGTGCCAACCTGGAGGCTCAGATCGCCGAGGCGGAGGAGCGTGGCGAGATGGCGGTGAAGGACGCCAAGGCCCGCGTCCGGGACCTGGAGGAGGCCCTGCACAGAGCCAAGCAGGACATGGCCCGCCAGGTGCGCGAGTACCAGGAGCTGATGAACGTCAAGCTGGCCCTGGACATCGAGATCGCCACCTACAGGAAGCTTCTGGAAGGAGAGGAGACCAGGTGAGGCGTAACTGCAGGGGCTGAGATGGGATGATTAAAGCTCCAGCCTTTGTTGAAGTAGCTTCACGTTTTCTTCCTTGGCTCCTTCCCTTCAGGCTACGGTCTTACCATAGATGTGTTTAGAATCATTGACGCTCTCCACTAGCCTCTGCTTCACAGCAGGTTGTTCGGGCTATTGAGGCGGGCTGGCGCTAGCTTTCTCCAACATCGCCCGATTGATAGCATATCACATGAAGCTCACGATGCTGTTACAATCTCTCCACAGGCTGAACAGTGGAGGCTCAGCTGCAAAGATCCATGTGCAGCAGACCTCAAGCAGTGAGTAACTCCCCTCTCTTCTTTGATTCCCCACACAGTGCCTGGTCCAGTTTGCTCTGTGAGCTCAGAACCTTCCTTAAGTGAAAAATGTAGTTAAAGTTAAATAATAAAATATTCAAAGATAATATATTTGTATGACTTTCAGAACAGAGTTAGGGTCGAACATGACTAAACAAAACTGTTAAATTGTGAAACAGCATTGGGATTGCTGAATTTACTGCCTGTCTTTGAGCTGACCCTTCTCTGTGACCTCCATAGGTTACTCTGCTGGTGGCGGCGGCGGCGGCGGCAGTGGTTACGGCAGCGGATACGGAGGCGGTTACGGGGGTGGTAGCAGTTACGGGGGTGGTAGCAGTTACGGGGGTGGTAGCGGTTACGGCATGGGCGGTGGTGGCGGAGGCGGTGGAAGCATCATCAAGTCCTCCACGATGACCACCAGATCCTCCAGGATGTTTTAGAAATCAGACGTGGCCCCCCTCCCTGTGCACCTTGTTTCAGACCCAACTGCCTACCCTCAGATATTAATCCTTACAGGTGCAAATACTACTGCCGAGCATTAGCATCCAACGATCCAGGGAACTCAGTGTGCAGCTCAGATATCTCCCCCACTCTTTCCTTGTGTATCACCTCCAACCATTGCTCATTCCCAAGAGAATAAAGGACTTCCTTTTATAAATTGATGATTTGATTCGCAAAAATATAAGCTTTTTGAAAAAAAATAAAAACCTAAAGAAAGTGATCCTATTGCGAACACATATAGTGAATCACATCATCAGTGAGCATTGAATTAGTCCGTTCCAAAATTTCCCAGTCAGCATTCCAGCTGTAGAGATATGGGAATGAGCAAAGCCCTTACCGGTACCTGTACCTACATGCACAGTTTTCCAGATCAACATATGCCAGCATCTGCTATTCTCTCTAACTGATTCTAAAGCATGCGTGCAATATGGTGGTATATATATTTTACTCCGCCATCCATTGCTGAAAAAGTCTTCCTTCAGAACTATTTCAAACAGAAAAAAGTCAGTAATAGGTGACTAGTACAAACTGACCATGATGAAAGCTTGTCAATCCCCTCCTGTGTGTCATTTAGTCGGACTACCTGCCTGTTGCTCAGAAAGCACACAGCGCTGTTGCGTGATTGCTCTCAGACTGGCTGCAAAGGTTATGACTGTAAGTCTGTTAATACAGTCTTAACAGTTTGTTTTACAGTTTGTTTAACTGTATTACTCAAGAAAGTCCTTCCTAATGAGAAAAGTCATTAGAGAGAAACGCAGAGAATGTGAGTACACTTGTCCCAGGCGGCTAACAAACGAGATGATGCTAAGGTGCTGCTGGATACCTTTTCACTCCAGTCCTTGTATCTCTGTTTTGAGCTCCAAAGGTAGCCTTTAGACGATGAAAAAAAGATGCCCTTTCCCTCCAACACACAACCTCCAAGGAGCCAGAATGCTCAGCAGTAGGTGCATGCAAACCCCCAGGCTTGAATTCAGGGCTTCTCAGTTTATACCCAGTCTTGGAGGGAAAATGGGGTTCACACCTTGAAGGGTTTTCGAAAAGGTTTTTCTTGTGGTTTTGTTTTGTACTTGATACCAAAAACGCTGATGGGACCAGATTTTGTTAAACTGTCTGCCACACCAAGGTGAAACAAAAACCTGAATAAATCTGAGTTCTGCATTCATGTGCTGTCTTGTTTCTTGTCTGACATTTTCCACAGTGAGTTTAGTTGACATTCATGAAAGTAATGGACACAGATATAGATTTGCAATGTGATATTAATTATTTATAATAGTACAATCAATGGTACAATGAAAATATTAAATTGTTGACATTACTTTCCAAACAAATGAGTTATGCCTTATAAATCATGCCGTATTATGCAAATTCAATCAACAATAAACAAAACATCGCTTTCAGATTTAGATTTTCAGCACACTGAATAGTAACCCTTCACTGTATCAGAATACATACAGCTGGCAAATATATAGTTCAGTCCATAAATAGTTAGACATTGACACATGTTTTGTTGTTTTGGCTCTGTGCTCCAGCATATTGGATTTGAGATGAAACGGTGAGGTTAAATTTCAGCTTAGATTTTTTGGTATTTTCATCCACACTGCGTGAACCATGTAGGAATTGCAGCCCCTTTAATACACAGCCTTTTTCTTTTTTGGTGACCATTGTATATATAATAGAAATGGTTTATGACATTACATTTATTAATAATAAATGCCCTAATACTTTCCAACCAAATCATGGCATTCATTGATGCAAATGTTTTATGTTTTCTAGAGTCTACTAGAGTACTTGCATGATCTTTAAGTCCTTGCCGTTTGAAGATGGGAACACAGACTGTTCAAAAGTGTTTCCATCTTTCTAAATAAAAAATAAAGTCATACATTGAGCACTGAATTCAAGATGTACAGACATCTGTTCCCATATAATTTCATTTATAAAATGTTTGAATATAAAAAGTGAGCATTCAGGAATATTCCAGAAGTCTGAAAAGATGAACTTGAAGGAGTAGCCTTCACTGTAGAGAGGGGTACCACTTTGCATGTGTTCTAAAATATATATGTGCGTTGTAATTTTACTATATGTTAAAAGGATAGTTCACATTTTATAAACTCTTGAAAGCAAACTGCTTGATTGATTGGTTGGTTGGTTGGTTGGTTGGTTGATTGATTGATTGATTGATTGATCGATCGATTGATTGATTGATTGATTGATTGATTGATTGGAATGTTCCCAGGTGAAAGTAATTGTGGGCCTATTTAAAGGGCCCAGAGATGTTTGATATTGTTTCAGTTCTAACAGCAGCAACATAACGTTTGTAGAGAGTGAATGCATTACAGATTAGTTTTGTAGTGTATATTCACAATTATACATATAAATGTTGGGTTTCAGGGCACAGGAAAGAGCTCCAGCTGAAGATAGGAAAAAGAATGGGAGTGATTTGGAAGCTGGAAAACCAGGAGAAATGGCGGTGCTGGCGTTAATGGTCAACAAGCACAGCTGATGTTGTTAGTATCCACACGATGCAAATACAATGGGGTAAACTCCAAATTACTAAAATTACTTATACAGCAGATGTGCTGTCTAAGGGTATCTTTTGGCAACAAGGTCTAGGCAGTATATTGTCCAGGCATTTGCCTACTTTTTATCCAAGCAAGCTAAACCATTGGTTCAATGTAATACTGTCTCTACTAAGTTTGTCTGTACCTTGTTTATTTGTAAATATAAACTTTGCATGTATGTGAGCTCTAAATCCGTCCTTTACATCCAAATCATTGCCCAGCTTTGTGGCAATGGAATCTCTTTATGATTGTCAATGAGACTGCCCCCTTTCTGATTTCTAGATATTTTTCACACTGAATGGTTTCAAATCTTTAGGCAACGGCAAAGGGAATCTGAGAACACAAAACAGATTTTTTAAAAATATTATTTCATTTATTAAATGAGAGTTATCAATCTCATCACTCGTGTGTAAAAAAACAAAGTCATTGCCCCCTTAAACCTAGTAACCAGTTGCACCACCTTTAGCAGCAACTAAACTGCAACTAAATTCTTCCTATAATTTCATATCAGTCCTTCATATTGCTGTGGAGGAATTTTAGCCCTCTCTTCCTTGCAGAACTGCTTTAATTCAGACACACTGGCCAGTTTTTGAACATGAACTGATAATTTCAGGTCCAGCCACAGTATCTCTGTTGGGTTCAAGCTGCAACTTTGACTGTGTCACTCAAACTTTAATTTTGTTTCTTTTCAGCCATTCAGATGTGGAGTTGCTTTTGCGTTTTGGATCATTGTCTTGTTGCATAACTCAATTACACTTCAGCTTCAGCTCATGGACTGATGACCAAATTCCTTAATCCACGCATTCTCTAAACTACTAAATCCAGGTCAGGGTCACGGTGGCAAAGGGGCAAGCAGAGCAGCCAGACGTCCCTCTCTCCAGCAACTTCCGCTAACTCATCCCGGTGGGTCCCCAGGCGATCCCAGGCCAGCCTTTGGATCCAACTTTGGATCGTGGCCTTATGATCCCCGGAGCTATGTCATCGGGGGTATTACATGTCCCCCGGTAGGGTCTCCCAAGGCAAGCAGGTCTGGGGTGAGGACCCAGACGAACATGATCCAATCGACCTCTAACTATGGTGAACAATTACGACACTAAGTTTACCCTGCCCGGAATAGGGCTACCGGGACCCATCCCTGGAGGCAGGCCTCGGGGTGGCGTCCGCAGGCGAGCGCCTGGTGGCCGGGCAGCCCATGTATCTCAGCTGGGAAAACCGTGTGGGCCCACCATCCACAAGGTTCAGGGTAGGGATCGGGTGCAATGCCCGTCGGGCAGGGGGCAAGAACAAAGTAGATCCGTGCATCATCTGCCCAGACAACAAATTCCTTAATGTTTTTATTAAATAAATGAAATGATCATTTAAAAATTTTTTTGTAGACTCTAATTGTGTTCCCTTTGACATTTTGTCTAAAGATCTGAACTTTTAGTGCGACAAATATGCAATAATAGAGGAAATCAGGAGGGGGGGGGGAGATTATTTTTATTTTTATTTTTATTTTTATTTAATAGCATTGTATCCCTAAAATAGAGCTAAGCTGAAAAGACAATTTAAGGAACATTTTTATACATTTCCCTGTACATATATGAACCATAAATACATAATTTGTGAAAGTAAAAAAAAATGTAAAAAAAAGATCCACTTCAAAAACGATATTTGCCCATAGATAACTTCTGCAAGTGCATTTTAACAGTTTGGTGCAAAAGAACCTAATCCCTTTCACACTGGTATGTGTGGCCACTTGTCCAGTTTCATCCAAGTTGAGACTTGCTTTGTAATGTACTCTCCAAAAAAAAAAAAAAGCTGCCGAGGGAAACTCCTGTCTCCAAGGAGGGCTGTGGGAGGGTTTCTAAAAAACAAAAAGCATGAAGCTAACTGGGGAACATTGCCCATCGACATATAAACACCATCAGAGGTTAAAAAAAATCTTATCAAATTTTACCTCTTAAATAACAGCTAAAAACCTTTGTTTATACACTCTTGTCATACAGTGCACTCAATGTGTTTTTCCAGTAATGGACACACTGCAGCAGATACACTTGAAAGACATCAAAATGAATTAGGTGATATGAAGATAAAAGCAAGAATTAAAATGCTGAAAAGAGACATAAAATTAAAAAACGAGAAGGTAAAACCGATATAAAATTTAAATTTAATTGATAGCCTGTCTAAAATAATGTGCAAAATATTTTAAAGAGTGATACAACAGAATTGTGTGAAAGATGTCTGCGTAACTAGACAACGCTAAACCAACAAATCGTGATGAAACAAAAACAAACATTGCATTACATTGTACTACACTGGTAGATTGAAATACACTGACGTGGCCATTTTGAAAAACATTCCCGTTCCTGTGAAATCCCGTAAATCATGTGTGTTTTTCCCCAAGGGAGAACCCAGGGTTCTCTGTGTTTGTCGCCGGAGTAGTCAACGGATTCTCCGTGATGTTCCCTGGGGCAGTTTCGGGATCCTCTGTGCTAATTTGAGGGTTCTCCGTGTTGGCCCCTGGGGTATTTTCCGCCCCAGTCCATGGTGTAGTTACAGGTATTTCTACCCGTGCCTCTTGAGGTGCTGTATTTTCCTGCGATCCCTTTTTCGTCACACGAAAGACGCACATATAGACCAGTATCCCCGCTCCAGCCAGAGCGGCGAGAAGAGCTCCGACAATGAGCCCAGCACTTGGCGGCATCCAGGCTGTGGGGAAAGAGCAAGGATGAAAGACAAAAAAGGACAAAACAAAAATGACTGCTCAGATTCACAGCATAACTATTGAGCAGGACAGTACTCAGAAAGCTACTAACTGCAGCCACTGCGGTGCAAATTTAGAAATAATCGTCAACCCTGGGAAACTGGTGTTATATCGTTTCTACTCGCCACCGGCTTCTGTAACGCCGAGCTGCTGTTCGCTGGGGGGACGACGGTTCGAAGGCACTCACAGCCAGTGGTGACGATCACGCTGTTGCTCAGGCCGGACTGGGTGTTGAGGTTGAAGCCGTACAAGGTGACGTAGCACGCGTACTTGCCAGGGCGCACAGGCGGCTGCAGCTCCCACGTCAGGGACGCACCATGGGCCACGCTCGAGCCACTGTGGATCCTCCCGTCTGTGACCTCCACCAACTTAATCTGAGAGAGGGTCCCAGGGAAATTCCAGTGAAAGAAAACTATATGTTTTTCTTAGCCTTTTTTTCCCCTCACTGTAATGTAATGTAAAGCCATTAGTTTTGGTGAGTTTGCAATGTTATTCAAACTATAAATACAGCTGCATCAGATCCCCAAGCAGGCCATGGGGGTTCTGCCAGGTGCTGGTCACCCGCAATTTCTATATGTAGCAACTATGCAAGACAAAAATCTTCTTCTTTAGCAAAGTGCAATGTACCTGAGCTGAGCGAGTTACTGTCACAACCTCTCATCTGTCTGGCTGTCACAGTATATCTCCAACAGAACAATCAATGCATTCACAATAATGACCACATGACGCATGAAAAGATTGCAAAGCTGAGACCAGAGAAGCCCACTGGACCATAAGTCATGCGCTTGTTCTGTATTGTAAGGCCATCTTTCATGTCGGATGCATGTGCTGCTGGTTTATTTCTGGCCGAATTGCTCTGAGGTATGGGCACACCCATTCGTCTTGAGATGGGGAAAACACAGAGAAAGTGGGTTTGCGAGGCATGGCGGTCCTGCTGGTTTGGCCGGTTTGTTGATTAAAAAAATACCCCTCTCTGTCAAAGAAATGCCCCATAACCGGCAATTGTATGCCTCCAGTGTTATGTTATGCTGGTGCCTTGTCAGAATAATGAAACTAGATTAGTAACTCCACAGTTACACCCTTGAGCACAAGGCCTTTGGCTGAATTCCTGAGTTTGTAGTAAAATATCCACCTGTACTAATTAATGCAGGTAGTGTGTAAATGGCTGTGGGTAATGACTCCTACAGTTATAAGACAATTCATAACTAATAGTAATAATTAAATAGATTATAAATGTGTGTATGATGAAGTACATTGGAGCATTGGAGAAAGAACAAGGAAACCCTTAAGAAGTTGAAAAACAAGCCGCCCGACGCAGCCCCGCCTTGGCTGAAGAAAGGGGGATTGGCCTCTTACTGTAAACGGCGTGCGTTCCGCTCAGGAGGCAGTGACGCCGTATCAACCGTACCTGTGTTCCCCTCAGCCATTGTGCAATCAGCGTGCAGGATATTTCCAGTGGATGTTTTTCATAGACGTAAACACTGGAAACGGGACCGTGACCACTGACTGAGAGCACTGGAGGTGGGAGAAAGGCTACAGCGACAGAGACAGAGACAGAGACAGAGACACAACCAGGGAATGCAAGTTGTCAAATGGCTTATAGAAACTGCATAATTCATGATGCAATATGATACGCTGCTACATGGTGCTATTCATGCAAATGATAAGCGCCATTATTTAAGGCAAGTGACCATAGCAACGCAGCGACACAAGCAATGCTAATTCAGCCTTTAAGAGCCTACCAGATGTAATTTGAGCTTCCTCAAATGGCAGGGAGTTCGGATTACATGGCTCATTTTCAAACTCGGGTGGCAGGTCAGTGCAACTTTGCGGTATTTCAGTTATTTTGCGTGTTGCCTTCACTTTCAGCTAAATTCGGCAGTGGTTTTCAAAAACCGTCCGAGGTTTCCTTGACATTAATCATGAAGTATTAGCAATGGCTCTTTTTGCTGAGCAGCAGTGGCCTTGGTCTCGTATTACATAATGGGGACAGTGGACCGTCCCCTGATCTGAATAGGCGAATGAGGACTGGTTATTTTTTATACACGGTGGTTGTACAATGAAGAAGATAGTGAGCACTACCTGAATAGACAATTGTGTGTGTGTGTGTGTGTGTGCGTATACACATTTGTTTGTGTGTCTGTGCATGTGTGCATGTTTGTGTGTGCATGTGCATGTGCAAACTGTGTGTGCCTGTGCATGTGTGTGCGTTTCTATGTGTGCATGTGCGTATGCAAACTTGTGTGTGTGTGAATGTGTTTCTGAGTGTGTATTTGTTTGTGTGTGTGCACGTGCATGCATGTGCGTGTGTGCATGCGGTTCTGCGTGTGGAAACTGCATGTGTGAGTTGGGGAGTGTGTTTCTGTATGTGTGTTTGTGTGCTTGCATGTACAAACTCTGTGTGTGTGTGTGTCTGTGTCTGTGCGTGTGTGTGTGTGTGTGTGTGTCTGTGCATGTGCGTGTGTGTGTGTGTGTGTGTGTGTGTGTACGCGCATACCTGAGCAGACAACCTCCACTTGCATGCCCTGGTAGCATGAGCTTAGGAAGGCTTTGAGGGAACACTCCCGGAGTTGGGCCTCTGTTCCGTTGCACTTTGCTGGACCCATGAGGAATTGCACCCCCTTGGAGGGGACTGACTTGTAGCTGGTGAGCACCACGTCACCGCAGCGCAGCTGCCGGCACACCACACGGGCCACGGCGGCCCTGGCGGACAGCGGCTGGCTCAGGTCGTCACACACGGGGGCCCAGGAGCCCCTCACCTGCATCTGCAGCTCTCCTGCACACTCGGGGCCCGGTAACGTGGACACCAGACGCACAGGGGCCTCCTCTGGCAGGGGAAATGGAAGTCGCACAAAAAAAACCCCATAATGCGACAGTCTATGAGGGCTTGCGCAGTCGTATTGGCCCAGATTGAGATTTTATAAAGGAAGGAGTAGCATTCTGTTCAGTCACACATCTAAGTGCACAAAATAAGCATAAGAAGCATTTAAATCTGAATCTAAAATCCACCTCACATTTAAAGTCATGTTACAATAGTTCTGGATAAATAGACTAACATAATGCAAAATGGGAACCGTAAGTATCAGTCTTCAAAAAATCCAGCTTCCTCTTTAATCAAATCAAATGCAATTATTTGTCAAGTAAGCTACTGTGAGTTTAATACTTGACAAGTAATGCAACAGCAAAACGTGAATTGAATTGAAGCTAATGTCACATTTCAATATATATTAATAAAATTTCTGTATTCATATTTACTTATTATAAACATGAAATATGTTTGTTTTATAATGCATGATAGAAAGTTACGCAAGATAAGTTGTACCTCTTTGAATTCTGTGTATATGTTGGTGCTGTGCATTTCATCATTGAATTACAACCCCCCGCCCCCTTCCCACCCCCACCACGGTTTGAGTATGTTCTGTTATCTTGCTGAAATGTGCGCTCAAAAAAAATTCAGGAAATTGCTGCTACTGCGAGACTTCCGCGCCGCTGACCTGCAGTGGCTGTGGCGGAGGTGGAGAGGGGAGACTTGTAGAGGCGCTGGTTGTGAAACACCTCCATCCTGCAGAAATACTCCACCCTGGCCCCGGCTGGCATGTCAGTGCGCTTCGCCTCGACGCCTACAATGGCGCCCTCTACTGCCAGAGATCCCAGCAGCTGCACTTCCTCTGGCACGGGTGGCCGTAAATCGCGGTAGTAGATGCTGAGGGTGATGTTGAAGAACTGGCTGGGGGCGTTGCAGTACACCATGTAATCTCCACCAACAGGAATGAAGTCAGGGACAACTCTAACTGTAGGGGGCGGTATAGAGGCTGGGGAAAAAAAGAACAGGCTGGCCTGAATCATAACAGACTACAGCCATTCAGATCCATAGGTTGAGAGTGACTAATTTCATTCTACAATTTTCACTTGCTATTCTTTGCATCCCTTCAAAGCACAGTAATTATATTAAGGATGATATTTTTATTACGTATACAAAGATTTCTTAAGCAAAATTTAATTAATCCCAATTGACATAGTTCCTTAACTTGACAAAAAAGTGATTGGGCAAGTTTTTCGATCGATTCAAGCCAAAAACCTAGAAATCTAATTGATACACTGTATATGAAAGACAAATGTTCGCTCAGATCAATCTTTGCTCCCCCTCTAGTTACTAGTCACAAGTATTCAAGCACAAGTATAGACTTGAAACTGTACCCATAAGCTATACAGTGAATATAACAATCTGATCTGCTATCTGTGGGTACGGATTCTGTGAAGCCACATGAAGGATCACAAAGTGAGATTTGTGCACTGAGATATCACTGGGAAGGTTGTGTATTGCAACAGCAAACTTTATGTAAAGGGTTGGGAAATTAAGCTCTTTGGGTTAAACACATGAGACAACACAACTGAATTCTCCTCAAAAGTTTAATCGCGCTTGACATACAGGCAATTCTGTATGCTTCCAAATCCTCCTCCGAATTCAGTTGTATCTTGTTTGGACAGTTCACTTACCGATGATTATGTTGACAGAGTTGCTGGATCCGGATGTTTCTGCAGTCCTGCTAACATTATACCAGCAAACAAAGTTTCCTTCATTTTCTGCCATAGCTGGGAGATTAAACAGGACCGCTCCGGTAGTGCTGAGCTTGAAAGACAACAATTCAGTGCGTGGCTGGGTGTCCCGTCCCAGGAAGAGGACGATGGGGTAGGGGGTTTCCCTCGCCGGGGTGCACAGAAGGACCACAGTGGAGAACAGCTTGATGTCGCTGCCATTGACGGGCGTTTTGAAAGACAGAGCGGGAACCGGCAGAGAGCCTGTGGATGCTTCTTGAGCAGAACACGAGCGGCAGAGGAAACATCAAACTGAGTACGCCAAAGCTTCGCACCAAATACAAACATTGGCCATGGAAACTGTCCTTTTAAAAGTAAATTGTTTTGATTTCTCGTGTGTTTTGCAAGGGAATATGTGAAATTTTGCAGTATCATGTTTTAAAATTCAGGATATGTGTATGGACAGCACTTCTTGGAAGCATGGATGCAAATGCTGTCTACATGTAAACTGTGAGATCAATTGTATGCACCAGGATGACAAATTTATACGCCCTGACTAATAAAACGAATGAAGAGAGAGCATACTCACCTTCAGCCCCTCCCACTTTCTCCCAGCCAGCAGCCAATAGTATGCCACACACTGCTCAGTGAAAGACAGGAAGTGGAATTTACTACTTTTGCTGCAGCAGTCCAGAAATACAGTATCATACAGAAACACAGATATAAAAAACTAATAATAAAAAAATAATTTTAGACAGACAGGCAGATAGATAGACAGACAGGCAGAAATAGATACATAGATAATTGGAAAAAAAAGAACCAACTGCAGTTGGTATTGCACGAGGGATCAGATCATGAGCGACAGAAATCCAAAGTTGCGGTTTCCCCTCTTAAATTGCACTCACTGGTTTTTACACTGTTTCAAAATTCTCCCCATACTTCCCTCTTTTCACAGTTATGCCCTGGGAAAATTACACTGAGGCATCATAAATTATTAAAATATCTGAGGGATTAATAAATAATAAAAGCAGTCTATAGATAGTTTGGCTGTAACTTTCTTGGAAAGGAAGAGCAGTGGGTAGAGCCCCAGGGTATTATCAGCATTTCTTTGATTTAATCCTGCCTGTCATCTGCAACTGACAGGAAGGAGTCAGTTGCAGGTTACTTCCTGTTTCGGCTTTTCTTTATTGACTTGCATGAGGCTTGACTTGCAGCTGATTAAACAATTTGTCACATCTGACTACTGAAATGATTCAGCTATGAATGATTAGTTAATCGAATTGGCAGAAAAGATTTTTTTATGTTTAAAAACTAAATGCATACACATTACCAGCCAATAAATGCTTGCTTGGTTTGTATATTCAATGGATGTAATCTCAACATATAATGCAGTTATTTATTTTATTTTATTTTATTTTTTTGACGATCTGTTGAAATCAGGGGTGCCCAATTTAATCGGATTGTGGGTGCAGATTTTTGTTTTAGCTCAGCCCTAAGACGCCCGATTCTACTTGTCAAGGTCTTGATTGAAGACTATACTATAATTGGTTGATTACATGAATCAGGTGTCATAGTGCTGGGCTCAAACAAACACCTGCATCCACACCGGCTCCTTTCGGCTATGTCTCGATACCCCTGGCTTAACTCATGGAGGACACCGATAGACGATCGCTCACCGATAAACAATCAGTAAACAAGTAGAGAAACATAGGCATACACATTCATATATGTTTATGCGGTGTGGCATAATAATAATTTACATTAAATGCTGACCTGCGATTCTGAGAGTTGCCAGAGGGCTCATGATTGCCGATCCTGGGGAGATGAGAGGTTCTTAGCGAGGCTCTCTGTGAGAGTGAAGAGAAAAAGAGAAAGGGGGGGGAAAAACTCAGTTTCACAACAGCAGGCAAGATGTGACAACAGGAAGCATTACAGTCGTGTGGAAAGAAAAGGATGCTGTGAAAAACAGGGAACTGGTGCAAGAAACAAAACCGCAAAGAATATCTGCGGGCAAGTGTCTGTATCTCAACTGGAGTGGGTGCCTCTCTGTCACGTGTGCCATTTGTATTTACACCACTAGAGTGCAGTATTGAGTAACAAAAAGAGACAAAAGCAGCGAAACAGACCGCTCCCGATCACAGCTTCACAATGAGGGGTGGAGCTGACAGAGCTACCATGCTAAGCTCCACAGATCCTTCAGAGAACTGAATTAAGGCGTCTTGCATGCATTTAGCGCCAGAACAACACTCACTGCTCATCAGATGCACAGTAAAACACAATCAGAACATGTTAAATGTTTTCTGCTGTAGGCCTACTTCATATTTTGTGTTACATTACATTACATTACATTCATTTGGCTGACGCTGTTATCCAAAGCGACGTACAAGAAGTGCATTTTCATGATCGTAGACAACTGCTGAACACGGGTTCAGTAAGGTACAATTACTTATTTTGTACAGCTATTTCTAGCCGTGTTGTTGTGAGTTAACAGTATGTTTTCAGCTGAGAGAGACTTCATCTGATCCAACCAGGTGTTACAACATTATTCAGGCCTATTTACTATTTATGAAGGCCTTCTGCAATTATGCTAAATTGTCATCTTTTATTACTTTATTATTTTAGAGGATGTGGGGATATGCTGTTCTTCGTCAGAAGTGTTCCTGCATTGGCCTTTTTGTGTCTTTGAATAGTGCCACAAGGACTGGCCAAGAAAAGAAATAAACAACATCTTTGGCTGGCAGACTGGATCTTACGGCAAGAGAAAGAACGTTTTACCTTCAGTCAGATAAAAACAGTGGTAAGCAGTAACACACCCACCTCAAAGCAGACCCGTCTTCGAAGATCACATTGTGTGAATGAGTAGTCTTCATATCTCTCAAGTGCTGCTACCTATCTGAATGATATTTGTGCCATTAAGATTAAGGGGAAATATGTGGATTAGCTGAGATTCCTCTACAGAATCTGATAAACATCCAAAGTACATACAACAAGTAGTTTATCCAGCAAATACGTGACATTACTGTGATGTCACATATTTGTGGTAATGGTTTTCACACTGGTCTGATGGAAAATTATTATGGGTTTGTGACAAAATCATATGTCCCATAATAATGACCAAACTGAACATCTATTTGATTATGTGATAACCCTCAGAGTTACATATTTTGTTCCGTTGTTTATTTCTACATGAATAACATACATACAAATATAAAGGCATTTTTGTTTAGCACCCACAGATTATTCATCATCGTGAGTCATGAAAAACATATATATATATTTTTTTTTTTTTGTAGTCCCTCCTTGTGGAACCAAGTAAAACAAACTCTGCTAAATTTGCTCTCCAAATATGACCACATTAAAGCATTATCAATGTATTGCAACTGTAAAGTCCATGGCTTGCCACCAGTACCCCATTTAAACAGCCACAATGCATCCACCCAAACAATAAAAATGCAATGACCGACAGGTGTGAGAACATGGTGCAGTTTCAGATATGTAGACTTTAATGGCTTAACTCATTGACGATAGGTTTTCATAAATATAATTAAAATATGACCTTGATTTAAGCTACTTCATTACTTGCTTAATTACTTTAAGGCTAACGGGTGGTGGTTATTGGTCAATGGGCTAATGCAGTTGGAATGTGAGAACTTAAAATGTTTATATAACTAGATTGTATGGTTGAACAAAACCAGCATCAACTCTGTAGACAATTCTATTTTCTACTGATATAAGGACAATATACACAGGACAACTAGTTATGGATAAATTTCATCGTACGATTTTACCCAAGAGAAAGTGCAGTGCGTGTTGTGTCATCCTCAGCGCTGGCTGGCGGTTGCACTCCTGAACTCCTGCTGTTCAGCACTACATCCTTGCCTCCTCCGCGTGATTGGGCAGTTCAGTCAAAGGCAAGGCCACCGCAGAGCCAGTCTGACCAATCAGGACCGCGGAGCTACAGGCATGCATGATGTGCTATTATATCAAAACTGCTCTGTATGAAAATGGCTGCTGTGGGAATTGCGTCAGCTATTTAGCTCGCAGGAAGCTCTGGAAGTGCTGCCAAGTGTAACCCCGGCTCTTTCGTTGTTCGTGCTGAACAGGTGTTGAGGTTGTAGGCCAGAATATTTACTGGGCTCCCGAGAAGATTCCACTTTGACATATCAAATGCGCTGTTTAGTAATGCATTACTCTGTGCCCAGTGCAGATACAGTTATTATACTTATACGCTGATACTGCTATACAATCAGACTATGCTGTTTAGGGGCCAAAAAATCCAACTGGGAAATTAAAATGCACACACTATCCCACACAGTCAACAAATGCTATGAATGGTATGAATAAGCACACACAATTAAAAACTGGTTTGACATAATATATGTATTAAACTAATTTCAGATTTTACCCCTTTAATTTCAATCTGCACTATAGTTTAGAATAGCATAGCATGGTAAGTATAGCTTTTAGATTATTTCAGTTTTGCCCAGATGCAGCAAAAGATTTTCCCCTACATAAGTGCAGTGGTGCCTTGTAAAGGAAAATGCCCTTGTTTGCAGTACACAGATACTGCATAATTTTAGAAGCTGTCTCGATGAACATCCTGTCACTCGTCTCCCTCTAGCATTCTTGCTGCAGCTCAGTGGTGGTTGGAAATTCTGATGTGAGGCCTGGTCTTCGTGGTTTTACAAAAAATTTATTCTGTGGTGAGCCTGCCCAACCGAATGTATCACAGAAAATAACAACAATCTTGATGCTTTTCGAGGTCTGCAGCACATCAATACTGTCTTATCTGCTTCAAAAGACCTGTTTAATCTTGTTTAATCTTGTTTTGTTGCCATATCTCTCAAAGTCAGAGGCTACTAAAAAGAAGCCAATATGAGTCAAAACAGAACCTCGCTGGAACTCGTGGAAGGTTTTTCTCCTTTGACTCACATTTTATTTCCTGTGGTTTTTCACTTGTGTGCTACACAAAGGCAAGACAGAACACTAATTTATAGACCTATTCTTCTTTCAGACAATTATTGTGCCATTCGGTGTCCTGAGGCAGAAAAGATGATAAATTATGTACATTTTAGCCACTTGAGCTCAAAAACAATACTTGCCAAAAGCCGGTAAGAAATAACAAATTACTTTTTTTTTCCCAGATTTGAGTCGTCAAAAAACTGCGAAATAGAGTATTATTTTTTCCTATCCTATTTCTGTTTTTTTGTTTGCTTGCTTCTATACATCACATACATATACATCATATATTGAAGGAAAATTATATTACCTATGGAAAATTATACTAAGAAAACAATATATTTTTTAAAACATATAAATGACAAATAGGTAACAGATATTTAGAACTCCTTAGTAGTTTTATTTCCACAGTTATCAGCATTATTCAGTGTCCAGCGTTCGCCTTGTTTGGGTTGATTTTCCTGATGGGATTTTTAATGCTGTATAAATCACCTCTGGTTCAACTTCCTCCTGCAATGAATGAAAACAGAATGTAAGAATATGCTTAGAATTCAACACTCATTTCACTGTAATTCTACATTTACTGGAAAACGGCATTCATATGACTATCTATTCTATTTTGTTGTATTTAAACAAATTGTAAAAGGACAATGCTTGAAAATAGCATGGCACACAGACAGTATACAGATTACTTCATTCAATGAAACTTTGGCACTTTAAAGATCAATATATACAGTACATGTCTTAACTTAATTCAGGGAAGTGTAATGTGAAGTTGTGAAGTGATGTTCCTTCATACAAACCTGCTGGAGTGCTCAGAAGGGTTTTGTATGTTCAACCTTAAACTACTCCTGGATTATTTTTTAGACCATATTTAATTTTGTCTCCACGGATTTCACTTATTTTACAGATACCCGGGCTGATTTATTTGTTATTATGCGATATTGTGTTTAGTTTGGAATCATTATATTTTATTTTATATCTCATTACATTAGCATTATATTATATTGGTTTTTAGAGAATGCTGTCGTATGATTTTACACGTAGACACTTGCTCTTTTATGTAGTCTAGCAAGAATGCATTTTGACCTTAACTTCGCATGCAACACATGAACAAGTGTCACTTCCTATGGTTTTTGATACAGCATAGTGGTATCAGCAGTCTCTGGCTTTGCTCTGCACTGCAATACATGAAAAAAGGCACCTGTTCAATGTGGAAGCTTTGATCACATCAAACCCTTGAGTGCATTTAAGTGTGCTACTGCGTATGCCTATTTACTGCATACCATACCTTTCCTAACATACTCTTGTCCTAAAAATTCAACCTTGAATGAAAAGTCATTGTAAAAATATAAAAATATTGTTTTTGAAAATATATCACTTGACAATATATCACACAGTGTCCCCCCACCCCCCAAAATGATTACATTTATTTAATACATTAAATAGATATTTGAACAAAATATCACTCGGAAATTGGAAATAATTCCTGGAAATTAGCTGCATTGTATACTCAGTATACAATTAATATTGTGACTTACTTTGGAAAATAAATGTATTACTTCAGAAAAGTGCTATTTTGGTTGACTCTACTGAATAATTATTAAATTTGAATGTTTTTCACCTGTACTCAACACTTCATTTATTTTATATATGTTTTGCTTTTCTTCATCAAGAATGTGAATCATTTTGGAGGGTACTATAGGTTTCGATCACCTACATAATGGGTATCATTATTACAGGAAAAATATTGCATGATATGAGTGAGTAGTATAAATTATAGCAGGTGATCAATACCTCTTTTCCATCTGTATTTCCATCCATGGATGTGTTCTGTGCCTCACAACATTCTGACCCTGAATTTACACAAGCATTTACTGTATGTCAAACATTCAATCAAGCAGTAATCATAGCATCATACTGACAATATACATTTTGCATAACAAGTACTGACAGGCAAGGTAATGTGTATATATATATATGTATATATATATATATATATATATATAACCGGCCAAAAGTATTAGGGCTCCTGTGGAAAAAAAAACTTTATAATAACAAGCCCAAGACAAACACTTTTTTCCATTTCTACCTACAATGACAAAAAAAGATTAGTTTTACTAATCTTAGACATGACATTTTTTAATTACAAATTTTTAAATGATTGGAAATCTATAAAGCGGGAGTTGGAGGGGTAGTCAAATTGACTGAAATCTCATCTACCATACGTTTTTTTAAAACCACAGGTAGCCTAATACCATTGGCCTGTACTGTAAATAAAATAGGCACTGTAGTTGCAAGAAATACAGCAAAGAATAAAGAGTTAGGCTAAGATGTGTGGAGCCAAGTCAGAGGCGTCACTAGGGGGGTGAGGGGGGTGCGGAATGCATCGGGTGACACCATCAGAAGGGGGTGACACCGAAATGACTGGCAATGAATTTCGACAACTACCAACAGCCCCCCCCCCCCTCCACCACCCCCCCCCCCCCCCGCCCCCCGCCCCCCGCCCCCGACAACTCATCTTCCAACAGCTAGTGACGCCACTGAGCCAAGTAAACAAGGTTATTCCCCGAAATTGCAAAGAAGCTTAAGATTTCCGGTTGTGGTGTTCAGCACACACTCAGAAACTGGTCCAGCTGATGGGCAGTAATGTTAACAGGAGAAGTCCAGGAATATCAAGAGGCAATAGACAAATATGTTCTGTTATCTAGCAGAAGAAACTGACAAAAAACTGCACCACAGCTACAGGAAGAGCTCCTGTGCAATGCAACTAGAGAGAAACCAGTGAAATGGCGACTACAATCTGCTGGTCTAAAAGGATGTGTATACCATAATTTCTGGCAAATATTAATGTTACGTAAATGAAAGTAGTCATGTTTTATTACTTTTCACATATCTTTTGCATGCAATGACTGCTTGAAGCCTGTGACCCACTGACATCATCAGATGCTGAGTATATTCTCTGGTGATGCTGTCCAGGCCTGTACTGCAGCCATCTTCAGCTCCTGCTTGTTTCTGAAGCTAGTTGCCTTAAGTTATCACTTGAGCATATGAAAAGCATGTTCAATTGGATTCAGGTTGGGTGAATGACTTTTCCGGGCAAGAAATTGTTTTTTGGGTTTGAAAAACTTTAGCGGTATGTTTGGGGTCATTGTCTTGCTGTAGGATAAAGCATCATCCAACGAGTTTGGAAGCATTTGCTTGAACTTGTGCAGATAAGTACACCTCTTCTTTCCGTACTCTTCCAAATTAATTCTGCCCTTGTTATCAGCAGATACATCATCAGTGAAGACAAGTGAGCCAGTACCAGTGGCAGCCATGCATGCCCAAACCATAACACCCTCGCCACCATGTTTCACAGATGAGTGCTTTGGATCTTGGGCAGTTCCTTTTGGCCTCCACATTTTGTTATTGCCATCACTCTGATACAAGAGCATCTTGGTCTCATCTGTCCACAAGACTTTTTTCCGAACTTTGCAGTCTCCTTTAGGTACATCTTAGCAAACTGTAACCTGGCCATCCTGTTTTCTGGCTAGCTAGCAGTTTACATCTTGCAGTGTAGCCTTTGTATTTGTGTTTGTGAAGTCTCCTGTAGACAGTAGTCACTGACACATCCACACCTGCCTCCTGAAGAGTGTTTCTGATCCCCTAGACAGGCGTTTGAGGGTTTTGCTTCATTGTGGTCAAAATTCTTCGGTCATCAACTGCAGAGATCTTCCTTGGCCTACCAGGCCCTTTGCAATTACTGAGCTCACCAATGATCTCTCTCTTCTTAATGGTGTTCCAAACAGGTAACAGTTGCAAACTGGTAAGTCAAAGGTTTGGTCTATGTCTCTGAAATTTCTTTCTTATTTCTCAGCCTCATAATAACCTTTTTAACTTTCATTGGCATAACTTTGGTCCTTGTGTTGACAAATGCCAATAACAGACTCCAAAGGCTATCTCAAACCCAGATTCAAGGCTAGGGTTAGGGTTAGGGTTAGGGTTAGGCTCTCCTATACCTGTATAAAAAGAGCTGTAATTTCTACATGGTGAAATCAAAATGTGTAAAAATAACTTTAAATGAAAGATGAGAATCTGCACTTTAACCACATGTGAATTGTTTTAGAACTGGAGATGTATTTCAACCACATGTGAATTGTTTTATAACAAATCTAAAATAGTGTATTACAGAATCAAATTTTTTTTTTTAATATTTCTTTGCCTGAAACATTATGGAGCTCACTATATATATACACATTCCTTGTTTTATATATGAGTGTTGTATGCAGAGTGGGAGACCTGGAGGCAATTGGCAAACAAATCATTTACACAGAACTAGCGTTAGCAGTAAGCTTTCTTTGTTCTAATTGCTAGGTGTATGTACTTTCTTAGCATACAAATATAGAAGAAGAAGAAGAAGAAGAAGAAGAACAACAACAACAACAACAACAAAAACAACAACAACAACAACAACCTATGGAAAGACAAGGAATGTAATTGTGCTGTCTCATCGAAACTGAATGGATTGATCATCTGATTTGAAACTGAAAAAGAACTTGCCCGTTCTGCAGTGCTTCCAGTGGAGGTAGGCTCTGTAGAGCAGGGCGCCCACCACGATGCACACTGGACTCAAAATGGCCATCAGGATCCAGCAGTGCACTCGAACCCCGGGCTCGACCTCAGGAGAAATTGTTGGTATGGCTGAACCATTGGATACCGTTGTGGCGGGGAAGTTGCAGTTCTCTGGAAAAAAATTTTTAAATCACACAGCAAAACAGCTGCTGTCATTCATTGTTTTCCAAAACTAAAAATCCTATGGAGTTACAGATGATGCAGACATTTTTGAACATACACTATGTATATATCATCACCTGCAAGAACAAGCATGGTGCCAAGTCCAGTGAGCATAGGTACATCAGGCTTCGTGCTGCAGTAGTAGAGTCCCAGGTCAGATATGGTGAGGTTTGCGATCTTCAGGTCGACCGAGTTATTGGCTGAAAATGGAAAAGTTTTGAATCGAGGGTCATAGCCTCTGAAATATTTGGTCTCAGTCTCGCCTGGTTTTCCATGTTTGTCTTTGGCTGCAATGATGATAAATGGAACTTTGCCGTGGCGTTGTCCGTGCCATATGGTTTCCTTATCGTGTTTCACATCACAGTGCAGTGTAACGGTGTCCCCAAGCTGGACCACCCTTGATGAAGTTGCTTCAGTGAATGTCTCGCTGACTTGACTGTAAGACACTGGAGGATAAACGGATGACAAAAGCAACAATTGAACAAAATGATCAATGCTCTTAAAATTAAGACAGAACTGAAGCAAAATGACGTAGGTAAAGAGTAGGGTTTGTTACATTACTCACAATTTATCATAATCAGAGCAATGCAGGCTCTTTCCATGATGTCATTCGCTGCCCTTCATTGGTAAAAATGAGGCATCATAGTTTTGTGTTTAAAGGTGATAGTGTTCAGCGGAAGTTGCCATAAGTGGGCAAAAGAGAATCTATTGGTTCTTATGCAACAGAGAATCCTTATGCTCTCTTTCAAGAAATTTGATTGACACTGAAGGGGTGGTCTTTAGACCGGCAACAAGATTACTGAGTGTGCATATGTATAGTAAGCTTTCATTTTTGATCAATGAAACAAGCAGTGGCTGTTTCCTAAACCATATTGATATCTAATATTGATTCCATAGCCCTTAAAACATATGGAGAGTCACTGTTTGCTGCTGATAATCAACAATTGTTTTCTCTGAGTTTAAAAATGTATGCGTCATCTCCTCTGTCTGGATTGCGCTTTTAAAATGAAAGATCGGTTTCATTTCACCTCACCCCTCTGAATTACCGGCACCATTCAGGATCTTTGATGGTTGCACATTGCCATCTATTGATGATATTTGGTACTGCATGTGAAAGTGACTACAGTTCATTTTTCTGCAGTCAATGCGTGTTTTCATTTGGACTGAGAATGCCTTTGAAGGATATCATGTGCGCATTAAAGGAGATCATTTCTCTTTCTGTGGAGGTTTGACCCCCTTGTGTGTCTGTTCCCTGACAGAAAATTTGTCTTTTTGGAAGCTTTGACTACCATATCAACCCTAACACTGTATCCAATGCTTATGTAGCACAGTTACAGATAAAATGAGAAAGAGAATGATATTAAGCTCATTAGAATATGACATCTTAACATTTAAAGACATCTAAAATCACCCACAGATATGAGGGTGTGTAGTTGTCGATGTTTATGCACATTATTTATACCCATGGTAATATTACAATGACAATTAAAAAAAACAATAAAATAAATATTACAGTATTTTACAAAATTGCAGAGTTTATGAAATTTTAATGTTATGAACTTTTAATGTTAGAATGTTGTAAAATAATGCAACAACAGAAAAAACAGGAACAGGAAACAGGAAAATTCACAAAAAAAACCTGTAAGAACTTGAGATTAATATCAAATTGTCTAAAAGCAGTTACACAAAGAGTATGCTTTTATTTAAAATCTTAAAATGTTCAAAGACAAGTAACTTTGATTCTTATAAAGTTGGGCATTCTACAAATAATTACTATTTGCTCTCAAATAATTAATTTAAAACCATTCAGAATGTGTATTTTAAAGTGAATGTGGATGAATTTCCCACAAGGCACTGCGGTAAACAGCCCTGTACAGTATGGGAGGGAGGAGCACAGGTCCTGTGTCCTGGGAATCAGCTGGCCTAATTTGATAGTCTGACCCACGGCCCATCTGTCTGAACGTATGACCGCACAGCTTGAGTCTGAACTGACTGTGAACGGAAATATTGATTGGGAGATTACTCCACAAGGACAGATGCGCATTTCCAATATTAGCTTTTCATGAAGCGCTGCAGGACCAATTGTATTTTGACCAGATGGGCAAGCATAAATCATCGCGATCTTTTGAAAAGAAAATGGGCGATGAAGATCGTTTCTTCATTTAAACCAAATGGACGTTAATGCTCTGCAAGTACAGGGCGAAATGATTGCTCATTATCAGAACACTGACTGCCTGAGCCTGAGCTAAACACAATGACCTACATACAAGTTCAACAAATGACTGCACTGAATCTTAATTGTAAACCTGCCATTACTGTTAAATTGAAAAGTATGTTCACGTAAAGATGGGCGGGTGAAAATATTGATCTTACAGATTTGATAAATTTGCTTGTGTGTCCATTCAGGTAGTGCATCTCATTTGACACTGACAATAATTGGCTAAAACAAAATCATAATTGGAGACACAGACACAAACAGATGACGGCATATACACACAGTACATACAGAGCCGGATTTCAAACATTTACATGAATGTCGGTGACATGTTAACACAATGACATATTCATTCATGTTCATATTGCCTTCTCTGATTCCTTTGCATAGTCCCTCCCCCCCAACCCAGGCATGAGTTGAGTTGGCTCACAAATCTGGTATTGCGAGCAGGTTCAATCATGCAACAAATAGGACAAACTGTGTCGAGTGTGTCAATCCAACAGGCGGTGGGCACAAACATCATCCAGTCATGTGACAGGGGCCCCTGTGACCTTGACCGGCGTGCCGAACAGCTGTCTGGCAGAGGGCAGCTGTGCCGCCACGTTGGGGGAGAGCAGCCGCGGTTCCATTAATCCGGCATCAATGAGACACCCTGCCCGACCTGGAGATCCATAAGTGCGTGTTTACGCAGGTGGCGCGGTGTTATGTGGGCACAGAGGCTCTGTTTCCTGTGGGCCGGGTTTTGATGGAGAGGTTGTGCAGCTTCTTTGTGAAGCTAAAGTGTGCTTAGTGTCCCTTTGTGTTATGTTTGGCCCAAGAAGTGGGCATTTGCGATATGAACAAATGAATGTGGTCTCTCCGTATGGGCTCTATACGATTTCATGGCCAGCGTGAATTTACCTTTTCTATGTATCCGAGGATTAGGAGTGGTGTAATTCTTCATAGCCTGAAATTGATATTGGAATATAATATTTCATGCAGCAGGAGAGAACAAAAGAAAATCCCCTAACAACAAATTAGTCATGTGCTTTTTATGGAGTGTTTTCCTACATGCAACAGGTCTAATTCACCATGGAGATATAGCAGTCCCAACTCCTACCAGACCCACACACACACACACACACACATGCACACACAGGCACACACATATGCACACACACAAGCACACATGCATGCAAGAACACATGCATATGCACATGTGCCCACTATGTACAAATAAGCCATATACAGGCAGCAGATTTATCAGATAGTGGCTGAGTTAAGGTTTGGGTCTTCACTAATCTGTCTGGGAAGAAATCTCCCCGAAAATACATGAAATCTGAGTCTTGATAGAGCCCAAGGTTTTGGGTTTGTAAGGGGAAGTGGGTTAAATACAGCCAATCAAACTAATGACTGAATGCAATCAAGTAGAAAATGGGAAGGACTGCACCTGCATGACCCAGTATGTAACTCTGTAAGACTTAAATTCTGCAGCACAGGGCAGTCTTACAGACACAAACAATGAAGTTGCATGAGACTTGGTCTGGCTCATAGACAGAGTTAGTTTGTATGGAACATGGAAATTACTGAACTGCAGTTTTTTACTGAGTAACACAAATGGGAAAAAAGAAAAATACCACCAGGCTAGTCTAGTGTGATGGAGAACTTGTACACAGTCCTCCAAATCAACACGAAGGAAAAAGCTGGTCCTGGATTATCATTTCCTTTTACGAGGGCCTCTCTCTCTCTCTCTCTCTCTCTCTCTCTCTCCCTCTCTCTCTCTCTCTCTCTCTCTCGCCCTCTCTCTCTCTCTCTCTCTCCCTCTCTCTCTCTCTCTCGCCCTCTCTCTCTCTCTCTCTCTCTCTCTCTCGCTCTCTCTCCCTCTCTCTCTCTCTCTCTCTCCCTCTCTCTCTCTCTCTCTCTCTCTCTCTCTCTCAGAAGTGCGGTTGATATTCCGTGTGACAGGCCGGGAGCTGGAGTGGGATGAATGGCGCAGTGTTTGGGACCTGAATGCGCTGTGCCCTGACAGACAGGCACGCTCATTCACACAACCTTCCCTGCACCTCTCTGCTGCTATGAATACAGGGCTGTCCTCAGACACAAACCAGATTAGGACCGAAGGGAACAAACAAACGCTGCCCTCTCATTTTCTCCCTCAAGCTGCCTAATTTGGTGGCTTTTTCCTCTTCTTTGGTCCGCCACATCTTTATTTTGTGTTTCTCCTCTCTTTTCTTCTGTTTTGTTCAACAGGGCAGTTTGCTTCTTTATTTCTTCTTCAGGGAGAGAGAGAGAGAGAGAGAGAGAGAGAGAGAGAGGCGAAAGAGAGGGAGGAAGAGAGAGAGGGAGAGAGAGAGAGAGAGAGAGGATGGAGGAGAGTCTGAACACAGAGGATTAATGTCTCATCTGAATGAGAAGAGAAATGAGAAGGGGCGGAGAGGGAGTAAAAAGATCTCTATTCTGGAGGGGAACCCTCCCAAGATGCCAAGTGTTTGGCATAGCTTTGTATTGATTGTGTGGTTTTTATTGACATGCGTGTCCTGTTGGTAGGAATAGCCATTAGACACTTCCTCACATAATTAATGTTAGAAGATGATGAACAAGGAACCCGGCTTCTGTTAGACAAATACATAAAACTTTCAGCACCCCAGGGATATTGCAACAATTTATGAAAAACTTGACATGGTTGAACTAAGAACAATATTTACAGATATCATTTGGCTGCTATCCCATGGCAGTAGATCAGTAGACATGTATCTATGTACCACACGGTTGCTGGGGTTGACATGAATTATAATTCCCCCTGGCACATAAAGATTACAAAGCTGAAGCAGAGGCATCTGGGTAATTTTTAGCTATTCTCTACTAAGGTATTTACTGATTAAACTTCTTTACAGTGAACTTTCAGCTGTAGTATCCGTGGAGATATGTTTTGGTCTATTATTAGGCTACTTGCCTCTTTTTTGCCGTTGTCTAGTTTTTGCACTACCAGTATACTGAAAAGGATAAACAGATTTATCTGGAATAATTATATCTTGACTGAATTTACTGACCTATTCCATGATAGCTTACATTATAAAATTTAACATGATAAGATATATCAGTCTAATTGTAAAGAACAGAACATAAATTCAGTCCATTTCACTCACAGCCTATGCAATTCAACATGTATTGCCATCAAGATTCCCACCTATGCCTCTAATTTAAACACTTTTTGTCATTTGAAAGTTTAAAAAAACTGAACTGGACAGGACAGGACAGGAGGCGTCAGTGGCACACGTATTAGTGGCTATCCATACATTAATTATCAGTACCAGTAAAGAATGTATGCTATCCCAGGATCAGCACTTTCAGTTCCAATTTAACCCCCTAAAATTTTAGCAGAATATATGAGTTCTGATCCTGGGTCAGTTTTAAAGGGAGCATGTCTACACCCTGCAATCAAGATCCCAGGTTCTGAAAATAATTCCATTACCAATATAATGCCGCAGCACCTAGTTCTGTGCACTAAATTTAGCCCAGACTTTTGGCTAGGCACCCTAAAATGGGGGAAACTATGTATAAAAAAGGCTGTAATTCCCATAATGTTTCTGCAATTCCTACATTTCCTATGAGGGTCAACTGATACAGATTTAAATACCATCAAATTAAAGGTGACAGTCTTTACTTTAATCTCATAGTCACTGTTTCATTTCTAATCAAATGTACTGGAGTACAGAAAAAAAAAAAAAAAACATAAAAAATTGTGTCACGGTCCAAATATTTTCAAGATGCACTGTATATCTACACAAAACCTATATGTAATATAGTATTATATGCATATTTAATCTGTGGGATTTCATATTGAATGCCGTTGTTATGGATTTACATTATGTAATATTTTAAGTAATAGCATAAAATCTGAGTAATACAAAAATTAACGGAACAAAATTAATCAAGAAAAAAAAATTATCCCCAGACAGGATAATATATGTTGTAAGTGTACATATAATATGAATCGGTACAGATGAAAAATAAACAAACTGTGCAAGTAGGAGAGTGGAAAGGTACATTTTGTTTGCTGTTTTTCCAACCAAAAATAGTGCACATGCTGTTTTACTGAGACCCGATTTATTTTTTCTGCCCTCGGTTCGACAAGTTCCAACGGTTGCCCCTTTAAGAGAACCGCTTGTGAGAACAACCACGGTCGATGTGGGTCCGACAGTCGTCCGAGCATTTGCGGTTCAATGTGACTTAGCCCCTTTTAAGTATTTGGAGTATCGAGGGCAGGCTCATGAGGTAATCTGTCCTACGAAACCTATTCATTCCCACCAGTGTTCGCCGGGTACATGTGATTGTGTAAAGCGCTCCAATGCAGCGTTAAAAAAAATCTAGCGAGGACTAGTTGTAGAGATGTCCGTGAATGGTACTCGATAAAATTGTCTAAGAAACAAGTTGTGCACTGCATACATTTGAAATCAGTGAAAAGAAAGTTGCGCAAATGAAAGTACATTAGGTGCTAAGACGATTTCTCTTTTGTCGATCCTGGGAACAAGTTTGCGTTTGGGAAAACAGTGCTGTCTGGATTTAAAAGTACCCGTTGCTGACAAATTGGATTAGCAAACGAACTCCCTCTGCTCAGCGACGCAGAAGGATTGCATTTGATTTTGAGGAGCTACGGTAAAAACGGGAAGGGATATATCACAGTGCGCGCTCTTCTAATACAAGGTAAGACGTATTTAAATGTAATAACTTGTTTTTTATAAAGTAATGCATTTTTCAGCCCAGTCCTCCTGCAAGCTTTGCGCTAGGTTTGTCGATGGCAAACTTATTTTTTTCTTGCAGAGCTAGCGTTATAGCTTCGTCTCCATCTCTTAAATTAAAATTTGTTCGCTGTAGCCTTTTGTTAGTTATGGTTATTTTATACGAAACGTTTTTTGCTATGTATGTTTCTTTTTAATATTTTGCACGTTTTACAAAGTAGCTAACGAGGAATGCACGGTGGTATTCGGTTGATGTTATAGAAAAGTATTGCCAGACTTTTTGAAATGAAGACTTTGCCCCCAAACCCGATTAACAAACATGAAGTAATTCACTTAAGGACGTACTAAGCGATAAATCTGTCAGTATACAGCCGTATGTGTTTTTGTTGCACTTCTACCTGTCGATAGTTAAGGTGTTGAATCAGCTGTTGTTCGGGGCAGCATTTCAACGTATTAAACGTAAGTGTACCAAACTGATTTTATTTTCTTTTTTGTGGCGATGGGGGGTGGGGTATAGGGGTGGTATGTGTATAGGCCGGTAACTTTTATTGCAGCTGGGCAGAAGGTCATTGATCCGCAGCAGGCGGGCGTCAGTGGACTGCCTGCCCAGCAGCCTGGCTAGCGTGGCTGGCCTATTCTGTCCGACAGGCGTCGTTGCATTGCAGTTAGAATTTTTCTCCCCATAACTGCATTGTCCCATCTATAGGGAACTCAGCGAAGCCCCACGCTTGGTTTGTATAAATATGCAAACAGCAAAATTCCGATAACGAAAACTCGAATAAACACAACTGATTATTAATGATAAACAAAGTGGGCAAATTACACAGTGACAGATATAGCTGAGCTTCCCCCGTCGTGATCAACCACGATTATACATTTACTAAACACATTCACGTTGCTCAGATGTAAAACAGTACTACCCTGTCTGGAAATCTTGTTAAAAGCAGATACCCCCAAAACACCAGTACATACATTCCACTCCTATGTAAAACTACACTGACGTATCTCTTGCAATATTGATATTGAAGATCTATGGCGCTATACTGCATGTGTAATTTAGATTTATTTTAGGTTGGTACTATGTTTTGTCATCTTTAATATCACTAGACATGCTTTTTAACATTTTATTTTCATAACACCTTTAGCGCAATGGGCATGGTAGGCGAATGAAATAGTTTAGGAAGTTAAGAAGTTAGAGCCACAGGTGCTACCAGTTTGGGGCAAGAACATGAACAAGGTACAAACACATTTGCACCTGAGCATTGCATGGATGAGATTATACAGATGCATTTAAATGCTTTTTCGAAATCTATTGAAATGGAAAGCCGACTTTTCAGAGATGTAGAAAACAGTATTTAATCCGATATTAGCTTTGGCATGCATTCATGTTGTGGTACTGTATTAAACACCACAAATTCATGAATGGTTTTTTTTTCTACCTTTGCTTGTCTTGTCAGCTCAGACATTATGGATTTCGGAGAGAGGGGCAATATTTCATTTAATTACAAACACAACATTTGAAATCCTTCATTTATATTTATCCCACGGCGCGCAAACAGGACTGCCGCCGTGGGCTATGCATGGCAAATTGTGGTCACTCACTCACGGACGTTTAGTCGGATGCATGCGCAGGTGGTGCCAGCTAAAATGTGTCTGCAGGAGTGAGTTGCGCCATGGATCTGGATGGTTCCGTGCTTGTTTCATTCTGGACCCTGCACACCTTACATCAACTATAGGTTCCAATTGTATTTGTTGCAAAAATCGTCCAATGGTTTGTTCCTTGCATGAGAAAATGAGGTTGGGGGCATTCTGCACTCAGATGAGGTTAAAAGAACTACATTTTAGGTCTGTGTCTTGCTGGCTATCTCAGCCGGCTTATGTTGTTTAGGGACAGTGTTCTCCGGGCCAGCGGGATCGGCATTGACAGGGTGGTTCTGAGAGCGAGTGCGATCTCGGGCTGCTCCTCCTGCCAAGGTCACCGGCTTTTCCCTTTTAATGTCCCAACACGCCTGGAACGACGGCCATCTGCCGCGTGAAGCGTTGCATCGTATGGCAGCTTAGCAGGCTAGCAAAGCTGCGAGAGCAGGAAGATGTGGTCAGTGTTTAGAGAAATGAGCTTAGCGCATGATTGTTTGCAGCGTAGCTCCCCCCCAACCCCCATACCCCCAATATTTGCGCGATGAAGCAACTGGTCTCCTAATCCGGTGAGCTCTGTTTATCAATTGAGAGGCTAGGTGAAGCCGGATTTCTTTCTCTTGTATCTCCATTGAACCAAACTGTCGCATCAGGATATGACATTCATTTCTAATCACTTGTTCACTGGGACATATTTTACAACATAAGAACCAACTTGAATCTTGTGGAAGTTTGTTTACAAATACTGAGCCGCCGGCCTTATTGCCATTGAAGGCTTTAGGTATGGGCTTCAGTGCAGAGTACCTATATTGCTAATGCCTGCGTTTAGAACGGGTTTTAAAATTTTCTTTGTGGTCAAGAACCTCTCCTTTACAGCGCAGTTAGCCACAGCCTGTTGGCATTGCTTCTTAAGGAATCGATGCTAGGTGCAGTCGGTGGAGGCTAATAGATTGAAGATCCATATAGCTTCAGTGACATGCTGCTTAATGAAAGCTATTTTTGATATGGGGCCACTGGAGATTAAGGAGGTGGAGATGTGATATTGCAGTCTAGCCTGTGGCCTAACCACAGCACCGACCAGAACAACATATCAAACTGAACTCGGTTAGGCTACATCTATTGTTTTACTCCTCTGGGGATTTCAGTTGGATGCTAATTGTTGGAAGCACATGTCCAGAGAGAAATCATTTCAGGAGTTATTGGATTTTAGAATGTGAACCAGGCTTGATTTGGCTTGATGTACTTTCTTGAAGTGGTTCCTTCTGGGAGAATGGTGCTTGCCTTTAATAGATTTGGCTCCATCTTATGAATTAAATCAGCCCTACCAACCCTTCATTTAGCTTTTAAAATGGGATTCCAACCTTGCATTCAACAATTAAATGTCATGTGATTAAATCATGAATGAACTGAAAGTCGTTGATGTGTTATAAAAAAGGATTTTTGGTCAGACTAAAATGGTACGTTGAAAGATGATCGCATCTACATCTGCTTTACAAACTTCAACTTATTACATTACATTTCTTGTTGATACATTATCCACCGCTATTTCTGGGTCATGCCGTTGATGATTTCTAAAAAGGTAATCGACAGACGGTGTTTGCTGGCTTCATATGAAAGAGCTGGCTGTGTTCCAGACTGTAGGAACCATCTTAAAAGGTTGCCATTATGATGTGTTTCAGCCCACTGCATTTGTGTCAAACCATATAGGGCAGCAACTCAACTTAATTTGCTCTTATCTGGGAGAGAAAACCCAGAGCAGAAAATACTTTTATGGATGGAGAATTCTTAGTTCTGCACATGTGTGCCCGGTCAGCTTGTGATGGTCTTCTCTGTAATGTGTTTTTATACATTAGCTTTAGTGCTCTTCTGTGCTCTTTAATGCTTGTTGTGCTTGAGTCTCCAGTTCGTGTTTCTCATGGTCTGTTTGTTTCTGTTTTATTTTAATGTTATGCACATTCTCTGTTCGAAGCGCACTAGTTTGCCTTTTTAACTTTTTCGTTTAGTGCGAAATGATCAAGTTATTTATCAAAAATATTGTTCACTTGAAATGTTGATAAATTTTAGACTGCTGTGTCAGTGTGTGTATGGGGTTCACTGATAGATTGCTAGATTTGTGGGTTGTAAGTTTGACTCTAGGCACCTCAAGTACCTGTTTGTAATGTAGCAATGTCACAGTGATGGTTCATTTTTCTCCCTTTCCCCACGTTGACCTGACATGACTGATGATAATGGAGACAGCTCCTCTAAACGGACCACTGCAGGTGAAAGGGTGCGGTTTTTTGTTTTGATGGATTGCGTTCGTATCCGCGCTCTCTGGAAAGCCGTTTAGATGTGCGGTGACCGGGGTCAGCCACTCTATCCAGCTGAAGGAGATGAACCGTTGGTGCTGCCGGTTTCAAGAGTTTATTCCCTGAAAAGCAGTTGGCCTTCGGAATCAATTTTCTATTGAAAGTCTTATTTCTGAAGTCCATAAATAAATCATCTTACTGCGGCTCCAAATTAACACACATCAGAATGATGATGATCCGTGAGGTGACTGGAGAGTTGGTGAGGAATGCCCTCTCGTTTCAATTGGGTGCCGTTTGTTACAAGTGGTTGAGTATCTGTGAATGGCCAAAGGTTACCGTTTATTGTTGCGAATGGTTAACAGTGCAGAGGAGGCTAACCCGAGAGGCTAATGGGTGAATGGAACAATGCTCACTACTGGGTACAACAGCTCTCATGTTTGATTGTGTGGCATTAGTGTTAGTTTAAACACTTTGTAGCCTAATTGGCTTGGCGGTGGTTAGTTTCTGGGTTTGCAGAGGCCACTGTTGTTCTATTAAGGGTAATAGCGTTTTGGTCCTGGTGTCCTCAGTCTTCATTGCCCGATTGCAGAGGAGATTTGGCCGTCCCCAGTTAGCATGTGGACAGGCTGTCATGGATGGCTGACGTCATGGAATCTACCAAACTGCCACCGTGCCGGTGTTAGTGATGACAGCGAGGCAGGGTCATTAATGACCCAGGCCCCGCTGCCCCCCACTGCTCCTGGTCAGAATGACACCATGTGACCACCGTGTGATGTGGGTGGCTGCCAAAACCCCTGCACAAAAGCCTCAATCATCTCTGCTTTTCTAGCGAAAGGGTTATGCTGCTAAAACAGGTTACTATATGGATTTGGTAAATGAGCATCTTTGAAACCTTTTTTTTAGATAGATACGATGCTAGTGTGCTCCCCCCACCTACTCTCTTTATAGTTGAAAGTACTTAATTTAGACTAATTATTTTGTTGGGAATCTGCCTCTCATCTCAATGGGATTTATTATTTGTCCTGGTTAAAGAGATTTTAAAGTCAATAGATGCAAGAGATTAAAAAGGCAATAAGGGTGCAAAGCACTACTGAAAAGGGCGACATTTTGGCTCTTGATAGCTTCATTTCTACCTCCTTTTCATTAAATAAGTACAAACTCCAGGATAAGAATTGGTTGTCAGGAACCATACAGCTGGGCGTGGCTTCGGTAATAAAGAGGTGTGCTCTATTTTCTCAGCTCTGACACAGGATTGGCTGACTGCTATCCTTTCTCCAAATTTCACACCTCGCATGTAATTCGTATTTGTAAAAGTCTGACCATCTGATATAATATTGATTATGTTTAAGGGAAGTGATACACAGAATTGCAGTCACAAGCACAAACTACTATAGACAATTCTGTGTGTGTTATTTGGTTGGTCTTTCAAGAAAACATGTTGAACTGAGACCAACTGGAACACAAAGCAAGCTGCTTGTAGAACGTAATGATGACCCTGGGGTAGCAGTGGATCAGAAGAGCTTGTTGTTGAGCCCTGCTCTGCTGCACTGGTTATCAGGAAGAGGTGCGGTGCAGATGCTGAAACCGAGCTGCTTATTAGTCACAAGCCACAGGTCCTCGGGGGGTATGCTGAGAATAAAGCATATGAAGACCCTGTAAGCAGGTTTACAGCAAGCAGGGGCCATTCTGTGTTTCCACCTAATCTTCTTATCTACTTACATTACTGTCTGAATACAAACAAAAGGGAGAAATGTAGAAAGTTCCTGAATGTGTATTCAATCAAGAAAATAGGGTTTGAGTTGTGGCTGCAATGACCTATCGCCTGTTCTTCTGTGCACATAGCCTATTTATTTTCTGAAACATCTTCAAGTTTTAAAAATAAAAAAATGTGATTTATGCAGTGTGGGGTCTAGAGCTTTTAGAGTTGATTCCGGACCTTGATTTCATCTAATTCTCTGGATTAAAGTTTGTGTGTCTTGGGTGCAAAACAAGGGGCAGACCATCAGATAAATGTTGATAACTCAAAAGAATACATTTGGCTTTGAAATTTTCAGAACTAAACCCTTAAGTGTTTGCTGTCCAAAAGTGGAGGGGGAGGTTGCTGAATCGTCACCTTGTTGGAAAGCAACCCCCTGGGTTTTCTGTGGGGTGTTGACACAGAAACGGTTGCTCCAGGCTCTCTCTGTCACCTTGGACAATCAAAGCCGCCACTTGTTTGGCAGGAAAGCCATGTCTGGTGCTTGCATGAACTGACCAGGCCAAGCCAGCCAGACATTTGTACCCACATACCACACTGACAGAGCCATGCGGAATCTAGCCTTGATTCTAGCTAGGCCTGGTGAACAAGGCTTGATTCGTTTTCCACACAGAACTAGGGTCCTATCAAAGGGACAGGACAAATGTGAATACCTGTAGAGATCTGCCCCTTTGAAGGCACCTGTATGCTTGGAGTTTAAAAGCTGTACTTTAGCAAAAAAAAGAAAGGTTGAATAGCTTATTGGGGGAAAATAGTTCCATTAGCTTTGTTTGGTGATGAATGCTGGATGGAGTGAGGCAGATTGCAAGTTTAGTATTGTATTGTAGACCTTTAATTGAGTTATAGGTGTGAAAAAGTGTTGTGGAAAGAAGTTGGTGCATTGTGTGGAATATTGCGCAAAATCCCCCCGCCCCTGACTATTTCTTCCTCCCAACAGCTTTAATGCTGCCTGTTGCCATTTTTGCTCACCCCTGTTGCTAGCCTCTGAATTACATGGTCAGCAGCAAATCATTATGGGCCACCACTTGGTTTTTTTCCCTCGCCATTCTCTTTCTCCTTTTTTTCCTGCTGTTTTACTTCTGTGAATATTGCTTGCTGGTGATATTTTAGGATTTATTTGTCTCTTCTGCTGTCAGTTCTCACTTGCAACTTTAAAGCACCTTGGGATTCCTATTCCTGAGATTCCTTTGCAATGAAAGGTGCCCTATAAGCAAAACAGGCTACATTTCTGTTATTTATTACTTCAGAAACAAAGTGCAGAACCAGGCATAATCAGCCCTGGGCCTGCCATCCCAGTCCCAGTTCAGTTTTCAGACCTGAGCCCAGCCGAGCGTTGGGGAAAGGGGCTGTGCCTGCACTCGGTCAGTCAGTTTGGGGTCTGTGCTTGCACTCAGGCAGTCAGTTTGGGGTCTGTGCCTGCACTCGGTCAGTCAGTTTGGGGTCTGTGCCTGCACTCGGTCAGTCAGTTTGGGGGCTGTGCATGCACTCAGTCAGTCAGTTTGGGGGCTGTGCCTGCACTCGGTCAGTCAGTTTGGGGGCTGTGCGTGCACTCGGTCAGTCAGTTTGGGGGCTGTGCCTGCACTCGGTCAGTCAGTTTGGGGTCTGTGCCTGCACTCGGTCAGTCAGTTTGGGGGCTGTGCCTGCACTCGGTCAGTCAGTTTGGGGGCTTTTGCTTGGAAGAGGTGGCGTGTGCATGACCAGCGATGCAGTAGTCTCAGGCCACATGGATCTCATGTCCCAGTTGTATCATCGGGAATGAACCGTGCGAGCGGCGCAGAGTGTTTCTCCGGTACGCAGCCAGGAGGACCTCCGAGGGGGTGTTTCTGTCTGCCAGACTCACCGAGGAGAGCTCCTCTCTGTAGGGGTGGGGGGTGGAGGGGGGGGGACAGCCTCCTTTGTCTCTTTTGTTGGGATTGGAGTTTGAAAAGGCCAGCGAACAAGAGAGGGACCCGGGCAGAGTGGGGGAGGGGAGGGGATGGGAGGGGAGGTGGGGATGGGGGGGGACTGGGGTGATGCGTGGATGATGCAGAGTGCTTCACCGATCAGTCAGTGGAGGAACAGCTGTTTCTGCATGAAGTGTGCTTTCTTGCACCCGGGGGGTGGGGGGGGGGGGGGGGGGGGGGGGGGGGGTGGGGGAGGGGGGTGTTGGGTTGGGTTGGGTTGATGCAGAGTTTTAGCCCTCAGCATTCTGAGGTCTGAAACTTGAACTAGGCCCGAGTTTGGAAGTGTCATCCTTGTGGGTCAGTGCAGTTTCAGCGCTGAACAGATAGTATACATTACATGACATTACATTAATTTAGCAGTCACTTTTAACAGACTTACAATTCTTTCCCTCCTGAACAGTCACGAAAATTAATTTATGTTAAAAGTGTCTGGGGTCAAATGGGGTAGATTTTCACTGAATGGGGCAGGTCAAATCTTTCAGCGACAGAAAGAATGGAAAAAAGAAAAAACTACCATTGAATAGTTCTTGAATTAGGCTTTTGTCGATTACAAAGCGATCCCTGGCTGGGACAGGTGGCCACTGATTTACACTGAATGGGTCTGAGTTTAGCTGCAACGGGAGCGACCGTCGGAATGCGCCACCGATGACGTAAAGTTGACTTTTGACTTTGCCGTAACAATGCACTGGAGATGGCAGTAGTCTTCTGTTTTTTTTCTTTCTTTCTATGGTGGCAGGCGAATTGGTGGGCTGCAACAGCGGTGGAATGCCAATGTTCCCGGGTTGTTGCTAGGTAGAAGCCGGGGAATCTTGGAAAACGGGCCCGTTCTTTTTCTAGAACTCACTTCTCAAGGCTGCTGCCAAGCCAGGGCAGTCACCCTGAAAACTTGGGGGTTTGGGGTGTGGGGCAACTCTTCTCTCTCTCTGGGAAAGAAAGTTGCCATGGAGAGGAAAAAAAGGGCGAACATAGGACTAGACTCTGAAAGAAGTTTGGGGAGCTGGTGAGGTGTTGCTGAAAGCCAAGTTCTTTTCTTTCTCCATGGGTGCAGATTCACCCCGATAAATCATCCCTGTTTGCCTGTGTTTTGGCGTGATTATTGTTAATGGTAAATCAAAGATGGCAGGATTTGGAAAGTTCTAGCGCTGCTGCTTACTTTCACCGGTGCGTATTAGGCTACATCATGCTGAAAAATAACATTAAAGTGAAGCAGTATGCATAATATACATTAGCATACTTAGCAATGAATTAGAAGTTGTATTGGACCTGTGGGCATTTATTTTAGTTATTCTCATTAAATGTATAAGCTCATTAACTCCCAGACACACCACGCTCTGAAGGCATTTGTGTGCTGACAAGGGGCATTTTTATGCTTTTCTTGTAAAAGAACACTTTGGTGTAAAATGGCTTATCTCCTTTATTGCGAGTTCATTGGTTAACAATCAACGTGTAAACTCCCCACGTGTTTCCTGTGATCTGTAACTTCAGACGCTTGACCGACTGACTGGGACGTACAAAAAAGCAGTTTTTTTTTTGTCATGCTGGGATGTGCTTCATGGTATCCATTTGTAAACGTGGAAAAGGGTACAGAAACATTTAGCCAGTTGTTCTTACTTGACTGCCATTTCAGGGTCTGTGACAGGGGTGAGCACTTCCATTCCCGGAGGGGTCGGTGGTATGCTGGTTTTTGTTTCCAGAATTGCCAAAACAATGCTAGTTGACTCAGGTTAGATCGCAGTAGAACCTTTCCTACAGGGACACAAAAATGTTTATTAGCTGCCTTTTGTGAGGGCATCAGTAAATTTGGCTAAAATGTCAGATCACACTTATGATTGGGCTGCTCAAATGGCAGTGCTCTGCTGTCTGTGGTTGCATATTGCATACCAGTGAATATTTGTGAAGTCTCTAGGGAGAATAGTAGAACTCTACTATTGGACCTGTCATTTATTAATGTACAGTTCAATGCAAAAGTATTGGGATGGCGACACTTTTTTTGTTGGTAGTTTTAGTTCTGTACTCAAGCAGACCAGCACATTGGATTTTAAATGAATCAATGAATATGAGGTTACAGTACAGACTGTTAGCTTTGATTTGCTGGTATTTGCATTCATTTCAGGTGATCCCTGTTGGAATTGCGGCCGTGTTTATAAATAGCCTCCCCAGATTCCCACAAATATGCTGGAGTACAGAGCCGAAACAACACATGTCACTGTCTCAATGCTTTTGCATTTAACTGTATTTATTTTTATAGTGCCTAAGCTTGATATACCGTGCGGGCGAGGACCTTTCTGTCTGGAAATAAATAAATATTTCAATAAGGCGACCTATTAATAGGAGTCAGGTCTTTCTCCCATCACAAAGCGCCGCCTTTTCTCTAATTAACTTGCCCCAAATGCATCTTTTGGAATGCAAATGAGCAGTCCGCTGAAGATCGGGTCAGGCAGGACACTTTGTGAATAGGGGAACAATTAGTCCTGGATCAAGCGATGCAGCGTTTCCATAGCAGAGTGGCATTCAGATGACGACTGGATTTGAGCTCTCAAAAAAGCTTGTAATAGGTGACGTTATGTTCGAATGAGTTAGGATCCCTATAAACAATAAACCCTTCGCGATACGGGACCCCGCCGTATAACCTTCTGTAATATCCAGGGCGCGCTCTGAAGCGCGCTGTGTGGTTGGTGTTGTTTTCCTGCCTGGGGTGAAAGTCCCCTCAGGCTGTGCTTCCTGTGCTGGCTGCAGGCCGGTAGCAGAGCCCTCCCCTGCTACTCTGGAGTGTAGAGTTCAGCTCCGGCTGCTCCGCTGCTCAGTGTGGAGTCCGGGCCGCGGGGAGATCAGAGGAGGCTGACTTCCATGTCACCGGCGGCGGGTTTGAGTGCCTACCCCCACCCCACCCCATCGCTGGGGCCCTCCCAGGTGCTTGCCGACTGATGGGTCACATGTCGGTCTGGTCTGTACCGTCCCGCAGTTTGCCTTTCATAGATTCCCTTGTCTTGATTCATTAAGTCTCACCGTCAAATAATATTATTATTATTATTATTAGTAATAATAAAGCAAAATCAGTGTGTTCCAAAATGTCCAAAAGGCATTTGTTTATGTATTTATTATGTTTGCTGAGCAGGAGTTAAGTGCTTTCCGCTGCCAGGCCCAGTTAATTCTCTCAAGTGTTCGATGGCCCCCTTGATAAAGGCCGAGGTGTTTCCTAGCAACACCCTGCCACTTGTTGCTAAGCTCACCCAGGATGCACTTCTCTTTGGAAACAGTCGTAACTGCCTGGGCCTCGGTCAGTTTTTCTTCCTTTTGGGGAAGGTGGTGCGTTTGGTTCACACCCCTGCACAGCCCCCACTAACCCCCCCACCCCCTCTTCCCGGAGCATGTGTAACTCGCTGACATGTGTGAGAGCAGGCCTGCGTAAGACTCTGCCGCGGATGAAGCCAGTCTCTGTGAGCCTGCCAGCGCTAGGCAACTTCAGTAAATAACTCCTTTTTTTATTTTATTAATGCCCAGCTCAAGTGTTTTGCTCACCAGGAATAAGCTTTTCCACCTCCACGCACCCTCTGCTGTAACCTGAGCGGGAAATGAACAGGGCCTGTGTTTCTCCCCGGCTTGTGGGACGTTGAGGACTGTGGGAGGGAAAGGGGAGTGTAGAGTTGGGGGGGGGGGGAGGGGATGGGAGGGAGAGTGGTGAAGGTACAAGTTTGGCAGTTTTTTTTTACTTCCTGAGGACTGATTACTCCCCTTCTCTGTCCTCACCTCCTGGAAACAGGTGATGTCTGACACACACACACACACACACACGTACACACACACAGTTCTCAGTACTTCATTGTACCATTGCACAAGTTATAATTCTCTTCTTCTAGCCAAAAAGGGCACAGAAATGTTCTATTGTGATTGCAGCAACTGTGCACATTTTTTTAAATTCCTTGGGTTTAAATACATGGAGATAATTTGCTCTTTAGAAGGCTGTACTATAAAATGTGAAAATCCCTTTAATCACAAACTTGATCATCACCTTCCTGTTTGCTCGTTTGTTTTTCTCCCTTTATTCTGTGGACCCCCCCTTTTCTCCTCCACGCTCTGCGTTTGCGTTAAATGTCCGTAGGTGTCAGCTCTGACTGAGCGGAACTTAGAGGAAAGGGGGGGGGGGGGGGTACCTCAGATAAGGGTCAGACACTTTGTCACCTTTGCGGCCTGTCTGTGTTCTGGCAGATAGCCCCTGATCCCAGCGGAGAAATCCCAGCTATCTAAAACACGGCCATTAACATTCCTTCCATGAAAACGTCAACAGACCCCCGGCAACCCAGAGCCCAGCAGGTGTTCATAGGCCCTGCCCAGAAAACTCCCCAGGGGCCACATACTAGAGGGAAGGGAAAATGTGTCTTTTTCTTTTGTGTGTGTGTGCGTGTGTGTTTTTGCAGGCTGTGCTTGGTAATGACCATTCAATTTTTAACTTTTCCTAAAACTGTTCAACTTTTTAGATATACCCTAACGCCTTCCTCACCCCCCGTGGACAGGACTCATTTTTCTCTTGTCGGTATCAAAGACATTATGTAAGTGTCCAAAATGTGCCCTTTGACCTTTTCGTGAAGAACGTACAGTACTCTGCCTCAGTGTAAAGTTCTTCCCCGCGCCGTCTGCAGTCCGGGTGAAATCCTAGCTTGGTGACGCCTGGAAGTCGGACATCGAGCGTCGTCCGGAGCACGAGCGTGTCACGCTCTAGGCCGGCTAACTGGTGTGCAGCGAACCTCCGTTCCGTCCGCACGAGCGAAAGTGAGGCAGTGGAATTCCTCGTCGGCGGAATTGAGTGCGTGATCAAATGAGAGCCAGATGAGTATTTCTACACAACTGACAATGGGATTAGAGGAGGATTAGCGGTATCTGGGGGGAAAGCACATTGCTTTTCCAGCCCGGTTTCTCACCCTGTTCCCTCTTCTTTTGATTGGCTGTGGGAGGGTGGGTTGGGTGGATGGTAAACGGATCTTAATAATCTCCTTTCTTATGTATACGGGCATAATAATGACTGAATCAGCTCTTCATGGCCAATGCTTGTATCCAGAGTCTCATCCTTATTGAAATTTGCAGCCAAAACTGATACAATTAGCCTAGCTGTTTTAACTAAGCAGCTTTGTGTGTGTATTTATTTGTGCAGATGCCCACCTCTTACCAAATCCTTTTTATTAACCGTGATGTTTTGAGAGGAAAAGTTCATGTTTACAATCAGATTAGATTTAGAAATGTAAAAGTTGTTTTAAATAGTTATGCATTTGAAAAAATATTTATCCAGGCCTAGGTGTTGGTGTTTGTGGTCAAAAGAAATACAGGGTATTGCAGTAGCAGTCTAATTGAGTGCCATAATCACTAATGTTTACCCCTAGTCTATTGACTCCACTGAGTGAATTACTTTTACTTTTTATATCACTGTCACAGCTGTAACTAGTGATATAACTTCCTTAAATTATCATGACCTCATACGTTTTTACAACTCCGATAGCAGTCCCAAGGCAGCAGTGAGCGGTCTAATTCACCACTGTGTTACCACCTCATGATTCTACCTCGGTGTACTCTCGAATGTGTGAAGAGACCAAAAAAATGTGCAGTAAGAAGAACATTACTGGAAGACAAAGTTTTTAATACCAAAATAAACCGCTCAGGAAAAGCTGCTCGTTTTGGTGAAGTCATTTTTGTTGTTGACTTTAGTATTTTATGTAGTGTTTATCGACAGATAGCTAATGCTTATTGTGTTTGAGGCGGCATCATGTCGGAATGTTGCAACATTTTCTGGGGGGAGAATGCAATATTCTTGTGAAGACGTGTTTTGTCTTTTACTTGCTTGTATGCGTAACAAGATGCCGTTTCAAAGGCTGTGATCCCATACGCACTAACGATAAGCTCCTTGTTTAATTCCATTATCAGAGCTGCACACCAGGAATTCCTAATTAGGCCGTGTCTGGACCGAATGCCAGAAAGGACAGGATCAAGGTGACTGTGATCCGCGAAAAGGACATCATCTGACTGAAACAACATAAAAGAGCGGATTCCACTCAATGTACTCACACATAAAGAAAGGGGGGAAAAAAGTTGTACATTTTCCTCACAAAATTCCTTTATTGGATTAATATAGGCTAATCAAATGTAGGGAAACTGCGGATGCTGCGAAGAGAACAAAACGTATTTTGAATGTTAAGTCAGGCGGTAGACTGAATATTAAATGACGATATCAAAATGGTTGCCACTTCAGCATGAAATGCGCCTGAAGAGGGTGTGTTGGAAGTGATGTTCTTATGAACAGGGTTCAGTCTGAGACTGCGCACTGCGCTAAGCAGGTTAACACCCCAAACAGGGTGAATTCCATGGGAATGAGAATCGCTGGCATCCCTGCGTGGAAGCCGTGCGCTTTAGAGTGGGTGGCCTCCCTGCGTCTAAAGCTGGCCCGATTAAGAGGTGCGTAGCCTTCCTGGAAATCCCTCTCCCCCGAATCAAACAAAGCCTCGTTAACGCACGTCGGCCTTCGGTTCCCGCCCGCATCGTTAAAAAATAGCGTGTCATGACAGGACACTTGTTCCTCGCTCTTGCTTACCCCGGTTTTGTCACGCGGGATATTCTGGAAGGTCTCGGTTGTTTACGCCGACGGCGTAATATTTGGGTGCAGACGATAGCAGGGTATTTCGGTGTGCATTTTGGGTTTGTGTCGTTCAGTGGCACGTACATCCACCCCCCCCCCCCTTTCCCTAGGTGGAAAACCTGCGGCTTTTAAAATCGGTTTGAAAATTCTGTCCTGATCCAAAGCCGCCCCCCCCCCCCGTACCCCCCGGGCCTTCTGACCCCAGCAGATATGATTTAAGATGGATGTGTACTGTACATGACCTCCCCACCCAAGCTTATATGATTCATGCTGAATGTACACCGCAGGAACGTTTTAACAAGTAGCAGATGAGGATGATCTGGTAGCTGGGGGGGGGCAAGGGGGGCAGCAGGACCCAAATCCACGGGCTGCACGGCGCACGCAGTCTTCAGGGGTAAAGCTAGCAGAGCTGCTGCCTCTCCACGGAGGTTCTGTGAAGGGTCCAAGCTCCGACGGTCACTGCGTGGGCAGAGGACATTCCTTGTGTTCAGGGGTTAGCCTAAAAAATGTTAAAAAGCGGGTTGAAAATAAAAGCGCGCTCGAACACCCTTGCGTATTTCAGGGGCTGAACAGCGACTGAAGTGTTATATTTTTCCCGCCTCTATTCCTGGCCTGATGTGTATGTAGACATTTCTGCACAGAGGGGTGTGTGTGTGTGTGTGCGCTTTCTTCCTGAGAGTTGCTTTTGTTTATTTGTTTTTGATTGTCTTCAATGATAAGAGGATCAAATATCCCAAAATGAAGGATGGTTACAACTTTTATGTGTGCGTGCGTGCGTGCGTGCGCATCATTTTTGATCTTAGTTTGTTCGTGTGACACGGCATCTTGCACTAGTTGTTTGGTGTGCGTTTGTTTTTTCTCTGTTATCATGTAATGATGACCACTAAGCCTACATTGTTTTCTGGGGTGTTTGAGTGCTGATCGCCTCTATTGACGCGGTTTATAGTACATTGAGTCTTTCGCACAGTTAAACCACCCCACCCCCCGCTAGTCTGATTGGGCTTTGCACGGCCATGGTGGGTATCTGCAGGCTCAATGACCCTGTCGGCTTGTATCAAGTCTGTGTGTAAATCTGTTCCCATCGACCGGGCTCCATCGATCGATCAACCAGCAATGTGCCCCAGATAGCTAAATCTGTATCCTCCCCCTTCTTCCTGTCCATCCGGGGGGGGGGGGGGGGGGGGGGGAGTGGGGGGGTGCAGCCTATGCTGCTCTGTCCAACTTTTATTTATTTATTTATTTATTTATGTTTTAAAGCCATACGGCTGGTTTTGGGTTGAATCCCTTTCCAGGATTACCGCTCTCGTACAGCTACTCGGCTGTGGGGAAGAACAAAGACAAAATGCGAAACGTGTCTTTAGTCTGAGTGTGAACGTGTGTGAGGGGACAGGGTTGTGGATAGATGTGTCGTAGCTTTGTGCACCGATCCACTGCTCTCAGGCCCCGGACTCTCGCTTAATTAAAATGGCCGGCCTGTTCCCCTGGGGTTCTCCCTCATTTTCCGGTGCTCCTTAATGACCAGGGCTCTGGAATCCATATTTGATCCTGGCGCCCCACGTTGAGCTACTACGTGGTGTAGCTTTATAATACAAGCTTGCCGCTCTTTACTAGATGATGTGATTGAGAAACGGCTTGGGTCACTTCAGTCTTTCCGCAATTTGCTTGGCCCATGAGTGTGTAACATTTATGAAAAACTGTTTCTTCGGTTTTCAATTCATAGAAAACTTTTTTGTATTAGTTTTGTGTATTACCGTTAACCATTTGTGGCTGTTTATCTTGACTTAACAATTTTAAAGACAACAAATATTTATAATTGCAGGTTTCTAACAGAAGAATGGTGGTCAATCCCAAAAATGGGGGCCATTTTATTTTACCTTTTTTACAGAAAATGGAAAGGGCTGAAAATATGGCAGCTGACGTGAGCCAAGTAAACACTGTTGCAGCTAGGCTAGCGTGTTTTGCATTTGATGGGATGCTGTTTTGAAGGCACTGGGGGCAGCCTGACTTGTCAGGAGAAAGGACATTGTAGCGTGTGCATGGGATGTGCCCAGCTAGATGGAAAAGTGCATGCATAGTATGAAGTTTTCACTGAGTTAACTGTCACTGTGATTCTTGCTCTGTCACTGACTCCAAGTGTGTTTATTATCCTTTTCTGTGGATATTGCCACTGTTCTAATCCTACTGAATGAATGTTATATATTAGCGCTATTGTTCTCTTACTCTTAGTGAGTTGTGGGGTGTTCCAAGTCAGCTTTGACTAACGCTATTAAACTTCTAAGTGATAAACATTTAGCCTATATATTTTTCCCATTTTCAGTCCAGCGGTGAGCCAGCACTACTATAATATTTTCAGTGTTATATGGTAACTGCTGCTGTGTTCGCAAAGGCAAGATGGCATGAATTATGTTTTCAATTATGTGCGCTTGAAGTAGCGAGCCAGTCAACCTTTATGGGTTTTACAGTGAAGTACGGCTCTGCACATATTCACAGAGCACCAGTTCCTCCAATACTCGACTGCTGAACTGTAATGGCTTCTTGAAGCTTCTCCTTAGGGTGATGTTGTGGGTGGTATGTACACTGTATTCAGCACTGCCATATTTATGTCATTGACAGTGATTGAAAAATCATTTGGCAGGGGACCCTTTGTGTGGAGGAAAATAAGTTCTGTCTTCCCCAGGTTGAACTTGAGGTGGTGGATGGACATCCAGGCTCAATGTCAGCAGTGTCAGCCAAGCATACTGAGATGCGTACGTGAAAGTGGGTGTCAGAGGGAGAAAATGAGAGAAAAAAGTTGTCATCAGCATAGCAATGATGTGACATGTCGTGAGCAGTGGTAACTGCACCAGGAGATTTATTGTAAAGAGAGAACAGGAGAGGACCAAGCACCAACCCCTGTGGAACACCAGTCATGAGGGGGCAGGGGGAAGGATTACATATCCGCTCCAGGCCACCTGATAGGATCAGCAAGCCATGCATGGGTGGAGCCTAAGGGATGAGAGGAGGGATCCGGTGGTTCACAGTGTTGGCCGCGGCAGATCAAGCAGGGTGAGGATGGTTACTTCACCGAGTGAAGGGTCTCTGTGACTGGGAGGAGGACAGTCTCAGTGGAATGGCTACACTGGAAACCTGACTAGTTGAGGTTGAGGAGGTTATTCTGTTGCAAAAGGAGAGACACTTGATTGCAGACTGTGCTTTCAGGAGTTTTGGATAACAATGAGGAGTGAGACAGGTTGTAGGCTACATTCCTACAGTTTTGATGATCACTGCAGTCTCGTCTTCCTGTTCTTAGCTGACAGAAGTGGAACCTGGAGTGGTTTTCAGATGGTTTTCGTCCTCTGACTTCTATCTTTAACAAGGTGTTTTTGCCCTCAGAACCACTGCTCACTGGATGTTTTTTGTTTATCACACCGTTCTCTGTAAGCTCGAAAAGAGCAGCTGTTTCTGAGACATTGAAACCACCACATCTGGCACCACCAGTCATACCATGCCCATTCTAATGTTTGGTCAAACAACAACTAAATCTCTTCACCATGTCTGCAAGCTTTCCCAACTGTCCTACAGCCACATGATTCACTGTTTGGAGGAACAGGCTATTTACTTTAAAGAGCAGGTGTACCTAATAAATTAGCCAATGAGTGTATGTGTATGAGAATAATTCTGCAAACAAAACTGTTAGTTTATTTGTGTAGGCTTTGCTTTGGGCTGAAACATGGTGGATGGCTGTTTTTCTGGGGCTTGTGTTTGTAAAAAGCTAGAGATGTCAGATGAAATCTTCCAGATGATTTTATTGAACTTGAAATATAAGAAAGTCCTCCATAATGCTCTCAGACCTCTGGTTTCTGCTGCCCTGTCTGTCGGCCTCATATGCCTCATATAATTGTAATTAAGTATCAAACCTGACCTTGGAGTCCTGGAAAGTTTTGATCATACTCCCTGGTAAGCAAAGAAATGAGATCTTGACAAGCAGAGCTTGCCGCTAACCCCGAGCCCACCCAGCTGTCAAAGACTCAAAGCTGTAATCATGAATCTAGTTAATACACGCAAATATCGCATTGTTACATTGCACTTTTTTAGTTATGTAATCCCAGCTTTAAGAAAATCAAAGAGAATCAGTCTATCCTACGGCCTAGCGTAGTATAAAGTTGATACACACATTTTTACAGTCGAAAGAGATGGTTGATCCTGATGGCCACTTTACCATTTAAATATATATACAGACGTTACCTGTATCCAGCGCATGTTTTTTTGTCGAACTGAGTTTTATTAAGCACACAAAGGAATGACTGAAAAAACAAAAAAAAGATTGTTTTCCGGTGCTCTTGTGTGTAATAAACTACCGAGTGCATCTGTGACTCTGTATAGGCTAGTTCTGTTTCTCATTGCCATCACAAACAGATTTCTCTAGGCTGTACAGAAACCTTTTAAACCTTTTGCAGCCAACGTACAACGGCAGGGGTTCCGAAGTGGTTAATGTTTGACACTGATCCAACGCCCAACCACAGTGCTGCAATGCTGTAGATATTTTACACATTACTACATGGAAACGTGTCTGAACTGTAGCCGAAGATCACAGCGTTAGCAAAGATGTGAAAAATGTATTCAATATATCATGTATGGAATATGGAAAGCACGTTCATAAAATATTCTTGGAAGGGGAATTGGTTTGTACTGTGTTTTTTTTTCTCATTTTTTTCTTTCTCTCTGTGGACTGTCCGGCTCCTCCCTAGGGCCCCTTCAGACCCATATTAGAGAAGGGATTACTGCCACCTGGAAGAGAAAGTAATCCCGAATGAAGACGCTGCAACAGGGACTTGTCAGAAGTGAATGATTTAGACCTATATTTAAAAATGTATCACGTTCGGCTTCTGGTATTGATAGAAAGTCTGCAAGCGCTTTGACTGGATACCCCAAAACCCCCCCCCCCCCCCAACTCTGCTGTATGAGAAAAATCTGCCCCTTTTGAAGAGGTTTCTAAGGTAAGTGTTAAATAACATTTTCTGAAGTAGTGTGTGGAGCCAAAAATCCCTCTTGAGTCAATGAAAGTGCATATGGAAACATGGCTTTGGATTTTGTAAGGAGGAACCCTTTGCAAGGGCCTAAATCCTAAAATTGCAGTGTGAATACACTTGCCAGTCAACGGGAGTGACTGGTACAAAATGGATTCCTCAGACTCAGCTGCCTGCATGGAGAATAACCTGGAACAACTCTGTCACAGAACAATTCCAACAATGACTTCTTCCAGTGATGGCTTTGCCAGCTGGTTTGATCAGATCATACTATAGTATATTTTTTGTTATATATATTAATAAATCGGTCCATTAAATAAATTAATTTCCATGCTGAGACAGGAGAAAGATTGCTGAATTCAATCAACTCTAGTGTAAAATAGACTGTGCTAGTGTGCTTATCCAGATAATGGGAATTATTAAGGTTGTACTTTTTTGGGGGGGATGTGTGTGTCTCACACGCTTACACAAACAGGCACAAGCAGGTACTAACACACAAACGTGCAAGCATGCACAATCACGCAACTATTTTTAACAAATTTAACAAAGCACAATCAAAGAAACTCCTACAATTATCTCTCGACTTTTAGATGGTAAAATATATCCATATCTCTGTCTAAAGGACTGGTGCTCCAAATTGCTTCAAGGAGATTTTTCTTTCCTCTCTAACACACTTATCTCTCCTGCACGTGGTGTTGATGTCTCCTATGCTACCTCTGGAAGTGGTTTCAGGTCGTGGCAATCCAATTTGCAACCGCTAACATCTATCTAGCTTTTCGAGAAAATGTGGAGTTGTAATGCGATTTGGTGTGAAAGTGTTAGCGGAGAGAGTTAGAGGCTGACAGGGATGAGAGGGACTGTGGAGCCTGGCGAAGGGTGGAACCAGGGAGGGGGAGGGGGGCTGGGGGGAGGGGGAGGGATATCGGCAGCATGTAGAACTCTGACCTTTCACAGTTTGAGTAAAATAAGCGTTGGTAATGAAAGCAGGCAGATGAACAGCAGCTGACAGTACTGTCACACTGTGGAGACCTACACACACGCACACACTCACGCACGCACACACGTACCACACATGCACACACACACTCACACACATGCGCACACACACACATGCAGACATCAAGACAGAAATTAAATAAGCAATTTAAGTTCTGTCTTGATGAGTCCATTTCTTAGACTAAATAAAGTTTTCAGATTCAGTAGTTGGGAAAATGTAGTTTAATATAGCCTACCTCTTTCAAAAAAACAAGGAAAGAGCATGTTGAAATTTTGAAACAAACTGACAACTTTTAGCATCTGAGAAATCATTCAAAGTATGATCATTCATGCTGGACCAAGTGGGCTGTGAATGTGAATGTGTTTGATCCTATACAGAATCGCTGGGCCTATGCTCTTCAACTCCTTTGTGTAGTACATTGACAGTTGTTTGTGGAGATCTAGGGCTCCTAACATAATACAACCTGCATTTCAGATGGTAATCGTGAAGTTAAGTAGTAATCAGGGTGGAGCCCCTAGGCACCATTTCCAAGGTCTGTTTATAGCGGTAGGTCATGACTCATGCATCAGTGTTAGTATGAGACTCAGTTTACGCAGTGTAGCATACATTGCCCTCCCATCCACAAAAATATAAATCCAGTTTCCATTTTTTTTTTTCCATTTGAGGTGTGATAATCACACGTTATTACAGGGCTTTGCCTGAGCAGTTTGACACCTACCTAAGGAATGCCTAACAGGCCGTCTCTCTCTCGGCTGTGGAGAGATGCAAGGAATCGCTGACGGTGGTCTAGTGGGAGTCTTCCTCCCAGCCTCCCAGGCATTTGTTAAAAATGAGAAGCCTGAAGGAGTTTGTGCTGTGGCGAAGCGTGTCGCTTCGCATGTGGGTTTGACCTTTTCTTTTGCCGGTCTGTGTGTTCCGGAGGGAAGTGCCAGTGAAGACATCCACACTGTGCCAAGCGGATGGTCAGGCCTACCCTCTTGGACAGGATACACCAAAGTTATATTTGGAAGCTTTAATCTCTACTCTGTGGGAGGAAAAAGGGCTCCCTTGTTTTTAAACGGCATAATTATAGCTCTCCCTGGCCATGAAAACTCAGTCAGTGGTAGTTTAAGAACAACAACTTCTGGGGAAAGAAGTGAACCAGCGGCGATGCCGGTTTGGTGACGCAGCATAATATCCCAGAACAGTTGGTTTCTTGATGCTAAGAGATGTGTGTGTGTTCCAGACTTCACAGGTAGGCGACCATTGCTTTGGGTAAGCTGGTGTGACTGACCAAGATGTGTGGGTATCTTTTGGTGTGTGGATGGAGAACTTACCCAAAAGATTCTGCGATATTATCAAAGGTGGACTGTTGCTCATTTAAGGTTTCTTGTTTTTAATCTTAGGAAAGTGATTACAGCTAGCTGTATTAAAGTTTGTGTTGTCTTAAATTAGAAATCTTATGGTCTGTAATCACATTACAATTCTTCATTTTGTTTTGGAATGGATGGCCGTGCAACTGTTCAGCACACTGTAATTATTTTCCTTCTCTTTCAATACGATGGCAACAGGGGACTTAAAATAGCAGGCCCCTCTTCTGCAGTTTATTTTACTTGCAGACCGTGCACTGGAAGAGTTCTCCGTGAGGGAAATGGCATTGCTGTGTCGCAGTGTGTTTCTCAGTGAGAACATAACCAGGGTTGCAGGATGGCGTAGGCTAGCCTGATGCAGTTCCTAAGCCCAGATGTGCTGAAAAAGGCCTGTTGAAGCGTCGTCATGAGCGAGCGTCCGTTACTGCGATGGGCTTTCTGAAAGCGCCTGGTTTGTTTTCTCAGCCGCCCTCTTGCCTGCCGAAGATAAGCCGGCCAAATGTTTGCTGTTGCAGTTTGAAAAATGGCACCATTGGCAGGCTCTGTAAGAGGAATGGGACCGCTTTGTAACGGCCAGCGGACGGAGCGGTAAATTTCGACTTTGAAAGGGGGGTAAAGAGTAATATCGAGGCTGTCGCCGTGGCCTGTAGATCACGATCGCCCTGGATGTTCCGGGCCGATTACGCCACAGCCCTCGCCGAGCGCATCTTCAACGCTGATTAAAGGTCGTAATGAATAAAACCAGCATTGTGTTTGTGTATGTGAAGACGTACGCCTGCACTGTGTGTAATAATTTAGCAATGCGGTTGTGGTGATAATCGGATGCAATCAAGGGTATTTACGCTTACGTTGACTGCAAATGTACTGATCTGGATATAGAGCTTTTCTACCAAGGAGTTTGATGACAAGAAGAATGCTCTTACCACGCTTTCAAAAGGGAAGTAATGTTTTTTTACAGGGTCAAAATCTTTTGTTTTAAAGCATTTTTGTCTTGTTTGTATTGAATCCTGGGTAGTATTTGTACGCTCCAGTCAAGGAAAAGCCGAGAGATGAAATGTGACCTGGGTGCCATGTTGTTTTTTCACATCCTCGCTAAAGTAGCAACTCAACCAACCGTTCGCTCTGTGGCCCCGTCGGGGCCAAAACAAAACAAGAAAGGAAGGGTTTTGAAGTGCGGCCATTTGTGCACCTGAACGGAACCTGAATGCTCTGCAGCTCTCGCATATTACATTCGCTCACGCAGGTTATTGCGTAAGCCGCTACGGTTAAGAGGGTCTGCTAAAGTAATGTCTCGTGTGGAAAAGTATCCGCAAAATGGAGTTCCAGATGAGGACAGAAGGCGGCGACCCCGTTTCCCATGACAACGTACGGGTATCTCATGCGCCACGTGTTCAGTGCGTGCGGAGCCGCAGAAAGGGTAGAGACTCTGCTGCCCAGCAGAGCGCTCAGTGCGTATTGATTCTGAGCGAAGCTACGCTAACTAGCCCATTCCAGGCTAAGGTATTTCACACATCTGCTTTATTAACGGTCGTATATCACATTTAGACATCTTAAAGGAACAGACTCACCGTTCCAGCTGAAAGTCACGCCCACGTTACATTACATCCACTTGAGATGTGCTCTTATCTAGAGGAACTTACGAAAGTAGAAGCGAATGTGAAGTACAGTTTTTGCAGACATAAGTTGTTTTCATTATGAGCTACAATGGTGGCATGCGTTCTGCCTCTAATTTGGTCAGCGTTTAATTATACTTAATGACTGTGATTACGGAATGCATCGTATAGCTTACGGCCGACGCACTGTTAGCTTGTAACTGGATCATATAATTGCGGTGTTGGTACAGAAGGGGCGTTCAGTTTGCGTATGAATACAGGTCTATTCCTTTTCATTTACGCTCATTAGGACGAGGCACATTTGTCAAGGAGAGTGATTCCAGAGCTTGTCATGGTCCATGTCAGCCAGTTCAACTGAAATATTCTGCCTCAAATTTGGGCTGTTAACAAATGTAGGCCTTATGTGTAGAAAGTTTGTTGAAACTGCTCAAGTGAATTAAAGGTGCTTCTCATCATTACTGGTTAAAGAGCTAATACATGGAAGAAAAGGATAAAAATGGGTTTAAGAAGTTTTTAATTGTCTGTTGCTAACCGGAGTGCTGGTTTCTTCCTGCATTTCAGCAATGCATGCTGGGTCGTTGTGCTACCTCTTCCCAGTGGGCACCTGTCAGTAAATCTCCCAATGTGTGAAGTCCTGCCCGCCTTGTGAAAATGTGCCAACTGTCCAACAACACTTCGTTCTTTTTGGGCTGTTATAATCAGCTCTTTATTTCTCGTTTTGAGCGGGTGTCACTGTGTCAGAAGCTGTTGTGTCCAACTGCTGTTGTTGATAGTGCTGCAGTCTGGTCAGTCTGGTCTATTTTGGCTGCGATGCATGGTTTTTGGGGGATTGATATTTACTCTGTAGTTTTCCTCTGTAGATCTAGAGCAGTGGTAACCAACCCTGTTCCTGGAGATCTACCATCCTGTAGGTTTTCATTTCAACCCTAATTTGGCACGCCTGATTCTACTGATTTAGCAGCTCAATGAAATCTCTAGCTGTTGAATGATGTCTGCTTTGTTAGGGTTGGAGTGAAAATCTACAGGAGGGTAAATCTCCAGGAACAGGGTTGGTTACCACTGCTTTATATTCATATAAAATATGTAGAAAGAAGACACCGTCAGATTCGACTGCCTCATCACCGGTGTCTCCACCATCTATGGAAACTCTAACAAACGCTAGCGTGGACTCCCTTGGAACAAGTGAGCTCCATTTGCTTTCTTTAGATTACAAAAAAATGAAAGTTTACCATTAACATTGGCAATCTAACAGTTAGCGTTGACCCACTGTGTTAGGTTGGCTACCAGTGATCTAGAGACTGGCGCTGTTGCATTTTGCATTTTTCTTTTCAGTAACTGATTACATCGGTCTGCAGGCAGTTGAGCTGGAAATGAACGCACCCGAAATGTGTTCTCTCAGACCCGTCATGGCCGCCGTGTCCCTGCTCATTTTATCGCGGTCGGGCGATGTGAAAGCACACAGACAAGAAAAAACTTGCGGTGCTCGTTCCCTGACCCCGTCGGTTTGTTCAAACATTAAAGCGTCTGGATTGGAAAATAAAAGCCACGTCCCCAACAAAGCTGTTTGTTGAACGTTAGACAAGAGCACTGAAAGTTAATAGAGGGGAAAACTGTTGTCATAAAAGCAAACAAGATCAGGAGCAATCTGTATGCAGACTGCAGGCGTTATAAACCAGGTCAGAAAAGCCAATAAAATGAAGCTGTCTTGCTTTATTGTCTATGAAATGAAAAAAGCCACCGTGGGTTAACACAGGAAGAAACCGTATCTCATTTAAATGATTCAAAGCATTATGGGCTTAGCTTCAAAAATATCCTAACAATGACTTGAAACTAATTTCAAACATTGGACGTGCCGTGGTATGGAACTGAAGAATCGATGCCAACGTTTTCCCCCGCTTGTTTTCACAGAATGTTTTGCTCAGTTTTGTATGTAGAGAGTCACCTTACTTCTCTGTATTGGGCGTTTGTGGCTGCTATTGAAGTCATTTTGTTGACTTTCTGTTTTGCTTTTAGGAAACCTTGCTGCGAGAAGGACAATGGTTAAATCATATGCAGTGTTCCTTTACCATACACATAAAGTTCCTAATGATAAAATCCCTAATGATAATGTGTGTGTTGGATGTAGTTAACAGACCTTCACCTATTGTGTTCTCTGAGCACTAAAAATGAATCTGAGCATTTAATGCAAAATAGTAGTGAACTAGGGAGCAAACAAACATTGTAGTTCACAGTGGTTAACAGAGTATTAACTCTTGTTATTTGAGACTGTTGGAGATTCAGGGTTTCAGTGATGACAATAAAACACACACACACACACACTCGCACGCACACACACCCACGCACAAAAACACACACACACGCACATACACACACGCATGCACACACACAAACATATTAACTTGCACTGTCTGTACAGGCTGGCTGGCCCCCACACAACCTCCCCCAGTCCCTGCACTGGTTGATAATTAACAGTGCTGCTATTTTAACCTCCAGCTTGCCTCCTCTGTGCTGCCTCGGATTGAAAAGCTATTTCTGGGAACTGGAGGATGCTGTATAAGGGACTCCTTGAAATTAGTTGTGTTAGCTGGTGCTTGCACAGAAAAACACCCACAGAAAACTTACTATTCTGTAGCGAGGATTGATATAAATAAAGTACATATCAGGACGATTTTACTGGCATATGACGAGTTCAAAACTTTAAAGAACATTAATATTTGGCAAGAAGAGACATCAAGCAGAATAGAAGGAGTGAGTGTTCTGTAATTCTGATGCTGTGCTCTTGGGCAGCACCATGAATTGAGGTCAGTTGACTGCCTTTCCACTAGAGGTATAGAGGGATTGAGGGAAGGGCTGAGGGACTGAGGGAGGGAGGGAAGGAGTGTTATTATGAAAGAAGTTCTGTCACCATTTTCCATCTTGCACTCATTCCCTGCTCCATGACTTCTCTGGGACGGTCAGTGCACAATAAGTACCATGACAAACCAGTCTCTGGTATATTGAGTTGGCAGATGGGAACCTCTGAAGTACTGTCTTTGTGCTTTACTCAATTACTCAGTCTGTCTGAGCGAATGGGAGAAGTAAATAAGCCCCTTTGTGAGGAGAAAAAAAATCTGCAAGAAGTGAATTTGAAGGTATTTTGATTCCTAGAACCTAGGCGTAATTGCTAGGAGTATGCCTCTCACACTCTTTTTCATATCCATTCATATCCATGAAATGCGCACGTTTATATTACAAACAAAGTGCTATTTTATGTGCGCGTGTGCATGTGTTTGTGTGACGGACATTAACTATCTTTCATGGGGAAACATCATCCTGATTTGTGAGACTTGGCTTGGCCTGACCATGTCAAGTCAGTGGCAGTCGCTGTGAATAAAGTCTTGTTTGTTTTGAATGGTGGCCTTGTTAAGGTGAGTTTATCTTGGGCTTCAGCATAATGAGCCTGTCGCGGTGATGTCATTCCCTAGAGTGCGTCAGGATAAACGAGCTCAGGCGACCATTGCAGTTTGGCGAGGGCTAAGCAATCTTTCTGTGCCGCTGGTCTGAGTCAGTGCAGTATATAGAGCTGTCAGGCACTCTGATGTGGCTGGTGATCCTTTTCCATTCAAGACCCAGAATCCTTTTGCATTAGAAAAGGTCTGGAACCATCAACCCAACTAGTGCAAGTGAGAAGAAACCAGCATGCTAACAGTACATCTGAACTAAGCCCCTGCCAATTCTGGCCACTGTATAGATGCTTTTGTGCGAATATTGTAAGCATTTGTCTTTGGGTCCTTGTAATTTCAGGGAAAATTTGACAGTATTTTCCAAGCCCTCGATTCTACCCCAGCACGAGGTACAGATTTCCCATCAACCCCCCCGTTGCAGTTACGACTTGCGTGGCCATAACTTGCGAATCAGGCTTCTTCTGAGCCAGCCGCGGTCAGAGCAGAGCAGAGGAGAGGGCTGTCCCTTTGATGAAGGAGCGCCGTGTTTTCAGAACGGACGGCTGTGGGACTGCGCCACGCCCCCCTCCTTTTCTCCCCGACTTCCTGTGCGCTCCTCTTGCCCCTCCCCTGGGGCTTTTGGCAGATTACTCTACAAGACCGAACACATCTGAGAATGAGCGCACCTGGAGGGAGGGAAGCTCACAGAGTGCGCGGGGCTCCACGAGGCTCGGATGAATATAAAAAATGTATAGCCTGTACGTGTATGTAGTGACAGCTGTGTAAGCCCGAGGGGCAAAAGCTAGCTTTCCACCTTTCATTTTTCCCTCCTTTACTTTATGAATGCAAGTTGGAGTTCCTCCAAAAATCCTCCAAAGCGTTGCTTGGAGGTCTCCTTGGTTATAATTCAGATTGTAATTTCTAATTAGTTAATCATTTCTTTTTAACCTCTTAGCGCATTGCCCCTAGTGGTGGGCACGCCCGCGTGCCTAGATTACTAAAGTCAAACATTCGGTGCTACTGCAACCAAAGTGTGAGATGAAAACAGAAACGCGTTGTTTCCGTTTCATTAGTAGACGATACATGACAACTATGCCGAAAACGGAGTTTCGCAGCCCCACCATTGTCGCTCCCGTCGTTCATTTAACACACACCCCCTCCCTGCAGTCTCATCTAAAAAACACCCCCCACCCTTGACATAATGGACAATATTGTCTATCTTGGCATTCATAAAAATATTCTTTCACCACTAAAAAATCGTATTCCGTCATAGCAACAAGATAAACCCGACAATAGCCCTAAGATATGCCTATACAGCAGTGAAAACGCTGCTCACTGAATAACGAAATAAACGAGAAAAAGTTTTTAAAATGATACCATGTCATTCTACAGTCAATATCTGGGACTAAATATTGAATAAATATAAAACCTTACTGTTGGTTTTACGTGTAGAGATGTCCCTTTTGAGACTGCGTGGTCATATATTGTCTTGGACAATCCGTTTGGGAAATATAGGCGCATCTGTGACGCCTGGGTATCTTCCAAAATAGCTGTGCGTAACACCACACCTGTTGTTTACGGCGTCGTCGCCCTTTTTAGTACAGTCTGACTAGATTTACAATTCATTTATTCGGTAGGCGAGAGTATAAGCTTTCTAACGATGTATAACATGTCTAATTCTGCTTTCGGAATAGCGTTTTATAGGTCAGCGTAACAGAAAATATTCTTAGCATAGCATTCACTTACGCAATCACACTCTGTTAGCAGACAAATACGATGCACCTAACGAAACATGTTCAAGGATATTTCGTAATTTCTAGGAAAATACTATTATTATTGAGGACTTCTGAACATAGCTAAGCCATATGTTTGCTGATAGACCTAGCTGACATCGTTTTCTGGAGCAAAACAGAAGCGAATAGAACAATATAATTGATACTGTCTCTCTGTCTCTATCTACTGAACAAAGAGGAGATTTCACCATTGCTATGTAAGTATTATCGTTCAAAATATTTCGGTTATATACGTTCTTTTTGAAATTGAGTATTTTTAAATAGGTTAGTGGTGTTATATAATGTAAATATTTCACACTGTAATGTAAGCGTTAGACGGAAGTGTAATAGTTTTTGTGAAGCATGCAACAGTGATGACGTCAGAGCTGGAACATTGCCAAAACGTGGTGGACGGGTGAAAATTGTTTTCATGTTGTCTCATCCCCATACAATAAAACATACGAGAGTACAGAGTATAGAAATACACACGAGTTAATTATTACACATTTAGGTATTGTACCGCATTGTGTGACAATGTTTTTGCATTATTTTTTTAATCTGATAGCAATGTTTCCTCTTAAACCCTCATAAGGGGCTAATTTATATGCTTTATAATGGACAAAAAACATTTTATTCAATTTTGGAGAGATTTTGGATATGTTTCTGGACACCTAGCTATTTTAGACCACTGTACTGACTGAAAGCTTGTAATTCCCATTTGAAAATTATGCAACAGTGATTTTCTTGAGTCAAAACAGTTGATTTGTAGTGAAATACATGGATATGTTATGATTTACAGCAATGCATAATTTAGACATTTTGGATAGATTTGGAGATGCTGGGTACACTGCTTAGTTTTTGCTGCATACATCTATAGTAGTTCTACATATCCACCCTTAGATTTTATGAACTTGTGGTCAAGAAGTTTTTGACCTAGCACATGTATAGTTTAACCTCCTGCATATATTCAATCTCGCAGTATTTCATTGCGAACTTAAAAAGTGCAAATTTATTTTGGATTTTTTGTCAAAACAATTGCATTTGTGGCACTTTATTTCTTCCAAAATTATGAATATAAACTAATCTGTGTTAGTATTGTAAATTGTACAAATGTCTTGCTTCATTTAAGCCATTTTTCAAGTCTCTGTGGTGTTCACGTCTGGAGTTATAAAGCTTTAAATAGGGTACCCCCTAAATGGGCAAGGATTGGCAAAATTTGGCTTGTTCCTTAAGAGGTTAACATGAGCAATATGGAATTAGATTGAACAAGAAAAGGGTTAGTCAGCTGACTTCATGGCATCGGGTTATGTTAATGTTGGCAGCCAAAAAAGGGTGTTTTGTTCCCCCAGACTTGGCCGTCATAATCTGGACAAAGTCCGCCTCAGATTACGGGGCGCAGAGGTGTTGCTAGGAGCTGTGTAACTAGCGGCAGGAGATAAGAGGAAACGTGCGCTTGGGTCTCTCTCCTCTGGCTGGACGCGGTCACGTTTTGACAAAGTATTAGAATTTCTGTTCGGCAGTTTTCCATGCTGTGAACCGCTCCACTGAATTTCTTTACCATGTTTGTTTTTTTTTTTTCGGATGCGTCTTCAGGGCCCATGGTTTTCCCAGGGTAGGCGTGGACTACGTCGGTTTGCTTTGACAAAGACGTTCTCACCCCATCGTCCCAGCGCTGTCCTCACCTGACATGGCACTAATTTGACAGCCTGCGTGTCCCTCTGTAAACACTATTCTATAGGAAGGCGTTGAGTGATGAGAACTATAATTTCCTGTCTTCTAGCGGATAAGTGGAAGCAGTAGGATGAGTGGTGGTTACTTTTTATACGTTAAATCTTAAAATCACAGCTGCTCAGTTTTATTTGGCTTGGGTTAGGGTTAGGGTTAGGGTCAGTTGAAACTTTCAGGTTGTATTCTGTCACATTCTGCAGTGGCATTTTTCTACCCCCTCTTGAGAGTCTGGGAAGATGGCCCGTGGGCATAAGTTAGGCGAACGTGGCCTTATCAGATCCATTGTATGTCTTTAAAAGGTGCTTTTATATAGACAGGATTCATACGACGTCTATTGTTTGTCTTCGCTTCTCCCACTGCCACAGGCACACAGACACAGACCAACACCTCTTTTAATTGGCCTCCTCTGTTCTTCCCGGGCATTCCTGCAGGAAGCCGGCCGGGCGTTCGGGGTTTCTACATGTTCCACCTGAGTCACGGCTTGCACGCACTCACCGGGCCTTTCCCTTTGTCTCCAGGTTCGGCTTCGCCTCATGGAGTTACTGCAGTAGCCATTTTACCTCCTGGGCTGACGGTCTGGAATGCCACGGCAACAGCGCTGATCTTCTGGATTCTACCGGTGAGGTGTGGAGGTCTTTTTTTTTTTTTTTGTTAGTTCTAATGTTGTTAGGGGAGAGTACTAATGTAATTTACTCTCAGGAAAAGTGTCATTTTTTTCCTGAATAGTTCAGGCCTAATAAGCATCAGTTGCGTGCACGCAACCATATAATTAACAAGCTCACTAAATGCTGTGTATACATTTGCTTTATAAGCAGGCGGTGCCAGGATAATATTGTGAGTTCTCAGCAGAGTACAGCGTAATTGTGAAATGGGCGTTGTTCACAGTTGGGCCGTTGGTAAAGACCGCTGAAATTTTGAGATGTTTCTGCTTTCTTTGCATACTGTTATCTTTGTCGTTTCATGAGCATTTGGTTAGAAATCCCCAGCCAGCCCCCCTCTAACTTGGGTCTAGGATTTTTTTTTCTTCTTGAACTCGGTTACATAAACAGATGCTTCATCCCTACTTGATTCCTCAATCCACTTGCCATGTTGCCAGTGCTTGTCTGTGCACTCTCACAAAACCCGCTGTTTTGATTGCGTTGTGAAATCGGACCTGAGGTATATGCCGTGTTTATCCTCTCTCGCCAACTCCTCTTTCCCAGGCCCAAGGGAGCCAGGGGGGAGGCGGAGCTACTGCGGGTGAACCCTGTTGTGAGGTTGTGCTGTTTGCACCTCCTCCTTGGTCTGCGAGGGTGTGCTGTCTGTACCTCCTTTTTCCGTGATGGTGTGCTGATTGCGCCTCCTCATTCTGTATGGGTGTTCGCACCTCCTCCTCAGTCAAGCAGGATGTGCTATTTGCGCGTCTGTTCTACAGGCCCTGTGATGAAGCCCCCACAAATGGAGCGTCTGACTGTTTTGTCATTCTTAAGTCATCAATATTTTTGCAATTTGTCCACCTCCACAGAAATGGAATGCCCCATCACTGTTGTCTGCCTTCTCAAGGAACCAACAATTAGGCTCCAGTAGAGGTTCAAACCAACAACCTTCTGGTTACAAGTTATATTTCGTTATTATGCTTTAACACATTTTCATGGATTTTTAATCAATTTGTTAATGTCATAAAACCTTCCTCGCTTGGTTTAACTAAGGAAAAAAATATTAGCCTGTTTCAATATTATTCATGATTATTTTTTTAGAATGTCTTACTGGATATAGTGAAGCTAACGGTCTATTAGCATACATTAGCATCCATCTGATTTCTCAACAAATTTCACATGTATGAACGCAAGAAATGGATATGACTCGGATTTGTTTGAATCCGATTTGAATTGTGTCTTGAGGTGGTCCGTTATCTCTGCATGTTCTTTATAGTAAGCCTCCCCTATGGAACCTTGAAGTACTTTGAGCCTCTGTGTTTCATGAAGTGAAGCTTCATTCACTTCATGGAACTGATGCTGATAGGTTTGAGTTTATGGGGGCCGCAGGAAGAGAAGAATCACGTGAATCTAGATCCGTGAACATAGGGCCCTTTGTCGTAAGGGACCATAATTGTTGCCCCATTCAAGCAGAGGGGTAAGATTAGATAGCCGCTGTAGATGGGTTTCAAACGCGGTGGTGCTGGCTTGTTTGTTTCGGTAATAAGCGGTGGGTGCAGTGGGTGCAGTGCGACACATCGAGATGCCTATCATTTAAAACAGGCTCCGAAACAGGAAGGAACTGAATGGCGGGTGGCTGTATTTTGAGTGTGGCTGCATACCATCACTGATGCGCGCGCCTCTGTATCAATCCATCTGCCCTGTGACATGCTTGCTCGCATTTCCTAAACGAGGCGAAACACAATAAAACGATAAGTTGACAGGGAGCGTTCATTCTATTGGACCTGAGGTTACGGCGAAGAAGCCAATTCGATTTCGCCTTTGCTGTGAATTCACGCCGATGCAGCCTGTCAGGCGGGGCCTTCGTACGACCATACGGCTCTCTGTGGCGGCGCATTTCCGCGAACTTCGCCGGTTCGCCTTTGAAAGTCAAGAGCCACGTGTCCGGCGTTAGCGCCTGAATGCGCCCTCTTTGTCTTTGGGGAATTTACTGCGGTCGGCGGCCGTATACCACCGCCGAGCGTTTACGGCCCGGCTCATCCTCATTTCTGCTGCGCCGTGGCGGGCGGAATCCATTTGGGCCGACCGATCCGCCGGAAAAATCACCAGCTGTGTGCGGAAAAATCACGAGCTGTGCGCGGAATAATCACGAGCTGTGCGGCCCCTTGTGTGGAAACGGTCTTCTGTGCTGCAGTCACAGGCGTCTTAAACAGCCAATCAGCGAAGTGGAGTCTGAGGGACTGGTGCCATCTTAAGAACTTTGAACTTAACCACGATAAACGACCGCTCTGCTAAGTTAGCCAGTGTGCCTGTGGTCTGGAGAGCATCCTGCCCTCTGTCAAGACCGGTCATGAACGCAATCAAGGGCTTATCCTTCTGTTGCTTAACATGGCCTAGTGTTTAATGCATCATCAGCTCTGTAGGCCACGCTCACCATTGCGCAAGTTGGCTGTATAAGGTTTCAGTTGTGATTAGTGGCGTTAAGGCAGTATGAAACCGCATACCCAGTCACCCACATGTGCTGCGCTCAGTAGCCTGGCATAGACCCCGCGTGTGCGTGCATGCCTGCCCGCTCGCCCACCGACCCGCCCACCCGTCTGCATATTTACCGAATGCTGGTCAGTATAGTGCTTGTGGCAGCTCCTCCTGTCTCCGGGAACAGCCTGACTAATCAATGTAACAACAGACAGGCAGGGACAACACACCAAAATATCAGACATGCCAACCTTCCACACTATATTATCCTTCCTCAAAACTCTGACCTCTGTCTGTCTGCTGTCTTTACCTTGCGACCGAGCGCGAGCGGGAACTGTAAGAGTTTCGAGTGGGAGCTGCTATCGGTGTTTGCAGAGTGTGTTTGCTCCAGCCACTGCCATTCCACTTAGTCATTCTCCCTTTCAGACCGTGTGCTGGAAGTATCAGACCTCTTGAGTGCCTTCCATGCAATTTTTTCCTAAAACGAAGCAAGTCAGTGTTTCTAATATTATTAAATAAGCAGTATGAATACAGTGTGAAAAGGATCTTTTTATACTTGTAAATTCAGCGTTGAGCAAAATAGTTCATTCATTTAATAAAGTCAAATGAAAACATTTATAGACTATTTTAATTTTTATTGTTTGTGAATGCACTGTACTAGTAATTGATTGTACTTTAGTTTAATTTTAACCCATTTCTCGCCATTATCTTGGCCACTGTGAGAGATCTCATTCCCCTCTTGACCAGGAAGCCTGTTGGCGTGGTGGAGTGGTCAGAGAGGGGGACGTGTGTGGGTAAAATGGCCGCCGTGGCTGCGATGTCCCCTGCACTTGGCTCAGGAGGCCGCCAGCCGAGCGTTAAATTACAGGGAGGCGGGAGGCGGGGGCAGGAAGCCCGCGGGCCCCGCTCGACCGCACCTGAACTTCCGCTCGCGCGGAAACCCCGAGCCTCCCGGAGGGCTGGGCTGGGCTGCCCCCCGCCCCGCTGTTAAGGAACACCCCACACCGTGACGCGTTCACACCAGATTCTGAGTAAGGCTGAGGTAGTGTTTTTAATGGCAAGATTCGTAAAAGTGAATCTGATGAGATGTGGGATGGGCGGGGGAAAAGGATGGAAATTGAGTCTCATTAGAGTGTCATAAATCTGTTCATAATGCCTAGATTTGTAAGGCATAGGGAAGTCGCTTATCACTCAGTTTCATGCTCATTCATCAAATGAATAATAATACATGTAAAATTCAGTTGCTTTGGGAGCATACAGGGTCTGCAGCTGGTCTCATGCCAGTCACAGGTAAAGTAAACGGTGTTTGCTCTCTGGGGGGATACCGCAGGCCCAAACCCTGCTCATGTTCTGTGTGGTTATGGCAGCTATGTCCCTTAAAAGGAACGATCTCTCTGTTCATTACTCTGCCTGTAGTCAAGTCCCCTGAACCGTGGCCAAAAGTGACACGGGAGCATTATTAAAATGCCAATCCACCGCGTCACACAGACGGGCACACACACACTCACACACCGCGTCTCACACACACACACTCACACACCGCGTCTCACACACACTCACACACCGCGTCTCACACACACACACTCACACACCGCGTCTCACACACACACACTCTCACACCGCGTCTCACACACACTCACACACACACACACACACTCTCACACCGCGTCTCACACACACACACTCACACACACACACACACACTCAAACACCGCGTCTCACACACACACACTCACACACCGCGTCTCACACACACTCACACACACACTCACACACCGCGTCTCACACACACTCACACACACACACTCACGCACCACGTCTCACACACACTCACACACCGCGTCTCACACACATACACACATTCTGTTTTCACTAAGGAGGCAGTTCTTTGAATTCTTTGTTTCCCCCGCACTAGGACTACGTGAATGTCACAGTTGTCCCAAATGCAGGGGCGTCTTCGCACCTGAGTGTGGCTCACTGGAAAACTCTCTGACGTACACTGTGGAAAAAGGTGCGAGATTTTTGGTCTGGCTGAGAGGCTGAAAGGCATGGTCCAAATTCTTGAATCGAGTTTTTCTTCTTTTTTGTTGGCGCAGTTAGCTCCTGTTTTAAAGAACATAATTTGAGTCTCATAAGTGGTGTGAATGGTTCATTTATTTTGGCTGGAAGTGGGTAGTGCATAGTGGGTAAACTTCAGTTTCCTTCTCATACCCTTCTCCCGCTTCGTAGTGTTATTCTGAAGTCCCTTGATCTGTAGGGTCGGTCTTCCATTTGTATGTTTGTGAATCTGAAACCTCTTTCGGCTTGCTCTTCAGATTCCGCGACCAGCCCAGGTTTCCCGGGTACCAGAGAATCGCTGACCGTGGGTCACACGCCCTCAGGGGTTCCTGGGTAATTCCACCGTAGAGGAACCTCAAAGCCGTTTGCCGGAGGTAGCATTTTTCGGTGTCGCCTAATGTTTTCCGCTTGAGCCGTAACATTCTCTGAAAACGTGAAAAAAGCATGAGGTAATCTGAGATCGAATCAGTCAGCTTTATCCATTTTGAGTTTGAGGCGAGGTGACTTCCATCGAGAGGAATAAAAGAAAACCCAACACTGGCCAGAACAAAGCCCAGAAGTAACTGAATAAAGTAATTGAGTTTCCGCATTTATTTCCTCCCTTTTACAGCTGTTCCAGGAGTAATATGCGCTTTCAGTGTGAGGACCGGGAATGTTCCGGAAACGAGAGGCTGAGGGGACGCGTTTTCTTGAGCGTGTTTCGGCCTCCTGGCTGACGGTGTCGCTTCCATTTCCCTCCCCCGGGCCTGGCTAATGTCACCGGCTTTAATCGGTGGAGACCGTTCACGTGGCACCTGAAAGCCAGCAGTCTTACCTTCTGATGTGCCACAGCAGTCTTACCTTCTGATGTGCCACCACTTTCAACTTTCACTTTCAGTGTCTTCCTTTTAATTTAAACATTCAAAATCCCAATACCACCCCCCTAGGTTTCTGAAAGGTAAAAAAACTAGGGCACTCCTTTGCCCTAGTGTGCGTGCGTGCGTGCGTTTGTGTTTTTGCGGTCATAACTTCAATCGCTGCAAAATAGTTACCGAACAAACAAATAGATGCGCATTGTTAGCTTCAGTGGTGAAAGATGGCAGACAACAAAGGATCTGCTCAGCTAACGGAAACAATAGGGACTCAGAGATTCAGCACTAATTGGGTCTTTTCCTCGAGTGGGTCATGACCGGGATTACTGGCGGGTTTGTTATTCAGGCGTTCGGGGCTGGAGGTCCGCAGCGCCCCGGTGGAGGACCCGCCGCGCGCTGTTCATTTGTTGTGTGTTCGCAGTTCGCTTGTGTGTCTCATTGGACCGTAAACCGCATTGTCTGTCGGGGGAAATAAGATGCCGCCGAATCGCTTCTTTAATTTCTCCCCGTTCCAAACCCGCAGGCCGCCAGAGGAACAAACGAACATTTCGCTAAACCATTTACAAAAATGCTTATTGCGTTTGGGCTCGGGAGGGGAGGGGATGGGGGGGGGGGGGGGATTGTTTGGGGTCCTGTGAATGGGCTTTTGGAGCGTACGCTAGATTTCCTGGGGATTATTGTGGGCCTCTGTCGCAATGCGCTCATGTTTTGGGGAAAGTAACGGGGGAAAGACGCAGGGCGGCGGTTCGGTTGAGCTGCCGCTCACTGAAGGGAAGGTTTCGCCTTTTATAGCGTCCCAGGCCTGTCACTCCTGCGTAATGCAGGAGGCAGGGAGAGAGAAGTGAAGCACGAGAACCTGTGTGTTTCTACGTGTGTGTTTGTGGGGTGTGAAGAAGGAGGGAAGGTGTGTGTGTGCGTGTGTGTGTGCGTGCAAGTGCGTATGTGTGTGCGTGTGTGTGCGTGTGTGTGTGTGTGTGTGCGTGTGCGTGCGTGCGTGTGTGTGTGTGTGTGTGTGAGTGAGTAGTGGTTGTTGTGCTCTCTCCACTGTGGAGAGGCCAGTTGTAGAGCCAGCTGAGGCCCAGTACGCTTGTAAGGCACACAGCCTCGGTCAATAATTGATGTGGTCATCAGGTGCCCTGACAGACGAGGGGCCACACTGGCCTGCGGGGCGGGGGGGTGCTCCACAGCACCCCCCCCTTCTGAGGGCTTAGCGGCAGCTGACAAATTGAGACCTCTCCGTACTGCCTTCTATCAAAGAACCCCAGCAAAGGGCACCTCAGGATTGCTGTGTTTAAGTAGCGTGCGAGCGAGCGGCCCAGCTTAGCACAGCCGAGGCTTACAGTCCTTCAGCTGCGCTGAGGTCAAAGTGCCAGCCCGCTGGAAGGCAGCCTGAATGCGCGGACGGCCAGTCCCGAGCGTGAACGCGGGGAGGTGGACCCAGCGCCGGAAAGCCTGCGGCTGAATCGACGTTGACCGAGGGACAAATTGGCTCCTGATTGTGGCTTTCATTTTGACTCAAGGACCTGGTCAGAGAGCACAGGACCTGCCTCCATGTTGGGAAAATGAATGAATTCATGTTCACTTAATGGGTGCTAGGGGAGGGCGAGCTAAAACATGAGTGACACCATTAAATGCTCCTATTATTTTTCCCTGTGCGCATGAATTGCTTTAATGGAACTGCCTAGTTGTTTTGTATTAATTTAATGGAACTCTGGGGCACCTTATTTATCTGTTATTCATTTGTTTATGAGCAGAAAGGAGGGGAGAGGACGTTCAATTAAAGGAAAATGCCAGAGAGAAAATTAACAAATAATAGCTGCAGTTTTTAAGATTTTTTTTTAACGGGAATAATTAAAAGTATATGGTTTTTGTGTGTTTGAAGTTTATCAATTGAACCTGACCCCCACCCTACCTCACCCCATACATTTCAGTGTTTCAAATTGACAGTAGTGGTTGGAATAGACCTATGTATTTTATCTGCGATTGAAGTCAATGGGGAAGGAGCCAAAGATTATCTTTGAAGAGCTTCTTTGCATCTTCGGCCTTCAGTATATTTATTTGCTTATTATTTGAATGTCTATGGTGTGAATTTCATTACATTTGATGTGCTGTAGAACTACTCTGTTGTCAGTGTTCCATTGTCTCCTGTAGCAGTGCCGTCAAAGGCAGCCATTGATTTCGCCCGCTTGTCTGCTTTCCCTCCGTGTGGAAAGAACAGCTGTCTTTATTCACCCCCTCCAGTGAGCTTCCTCACCCCCCCCCCCCCCGGGTTAAATCAAATCCTCTTCCAGGCTCCGCCGGTCAATTTCTCCCATTGATCCTCCATCAGGGTAATTGGGATGGGGGGTGCTGGGGGGGTGAAGGATTCGCTTTACCTGCAGGGCTTCTTCTGTATTTCACCGCGACCGGTGTTTGAGGCCTCCGTGGAAAGCTTGTGAGCTCGGAACGCCTGTGTGTGTGTGTCTGTGTGTCTGTGTGTCTGTGTGTCTGTGTGTGTGTGTGTGTGTGTGTGTGTGTGTGTGTGTGTGTGTGGAGTGCGTTCACATCTCAGTCTCGAGCGCGCTCGGTTAAATCCGTTAAATCTATCGCGGCGGTATTTCTCCCACCCTCAGTCACTCTCTTTTGCGCTCTGGCAGGCAGTGCAGCGGGCGGCGGAGGGGGGCTGGAGGGGGGCCTTTTGTCTTTTAAATGAAGCTGTCCGTCTCCTCGTACCGAGGCGGACACTGAGGACCCGCTGCCTGTCCTCCCCCGCGTTCCTCACCTCCCGTCCCCCATCGGGAAGGGGGGGCGGGCGGATACGACACGTTCATCACCCCCGCCAGCCTGCCGCTCCGCCCGACTGCAGCGCGGACCAATGGCGCTCTGTCGGGGGGCGATCTCCCGCCCCGTCCACCCAATCGCAAGGCCGAGAGCCGGCTTGTTTGCTCACCTCAGAGGAAGCTGTGGTTCTCTGATAGGTGAAGCTCATCTCGCGTTTATTGTTCCTGTGGTGAACGCTGTAGCAACACCTACCCCCTGATCTAAGGGACCTCCAGCTACCTGCAGCCGCCCGTGCCCCTGACCCGGCGTGACCTCGGGGGGATGGACCCACGCACGCACATTTTTTTGTCAAAATGATTTCCCCCCCCAATAACTTCTAGTCTGTTACTGTGTCTTATTTCGTTCAGCAAGAAATGATGGGCAGTTAGCCGCTGTTTACTTGCTCATGAAAGCTATTTTATAGTTAGCATTTCATGTTTTTAATGCTGTACTGAACTGTCAAAACTGAGGTACGCACCGAACCAAGATTTTTGTGCATCGTTCACGCCGCTGCCCCTACCAGCTGATTTGACGAGCTCGGGCGCCTGTGGAATATGGTTTTCCCCAGCGAAGGTTTGAGGGACGTTTGGTAGGACCTTGAGACGGCGGCCAAAAGCCTGCCAGATTCGCTTGGACCCGCGTCCCCCGGCTGCGTTTGTATTTGAGTTATGACACTATGTCTTCATCGCAGCCGTACGTGTTTAACATGAGCACGGCAGACGGGCAAAAACAAGTCTGAGAAAGGAGGAGGAGGCGGAACGCCGATGTTTATTTTACCCACCATGCCCCCCCTCCCCTCTCGGCGAAAAATGAATTAAACTCTGGAGCGTCCGGGAACCCAAGGTCAGGTGAAGCTCGCGAAGACGTCGGCGCAGATCGGCTGAGTCTGGACTTTCCCCTCCCGCCCGTGGCCGGGGCGTGCGATAGGTTGTGTGTTTCTGCGCGGGGGCAGATAGCGTGTGACCCGCGGCCCCTCCCGTCCCCCCGTGATGAATGGCGTCGTTACGGCGGAGGTGTGAGGTTTAACCGCGCAGCGAGACTCGGCCCTGCTATGCTGCTCCCAGAGTCTAGGAGTGGCTCCGGCTCCCGGCCTCCCCTTCGGTTCTGCCTTCTGTCATTATCAGTGCTGGAGAGGACTGTGTGTGTGTGTGTGTGTGTGTGTGTGTGAGTGTGTGTGTGTGTGTGTGTGTGTGTGTGTGAGAATGTGTGTGTGTGTGTGAGAATGTGTGTGTGTGTGTGTGTGTGAATGTGTGTGTGTGTGTTTGTGTGTGTGACAACATTTCCGTTGGTAAGGTTTTGTTGTGCCGTACATAAAAAATTTTATATTTACTGTATATAGCCTATATATTAAATATTTCTGCCTAAATGCACTCTCAAAACCACACTGTCGCATCCACATATTTACTTTCAAAAAGAGCCTAGGCCGCGCGCTCTGCGCTTGCTCCTTTCTGAGGCGGTCGGAAGACTTGCAGTGCGCAAAGGTCTGTCAAAGCGTCACTTTTTTTTCTTCAGCGACCGAAAGACAACGAGAAGGTAGGTAGTGACGCTTCAAATATTACAAAAATACCATAGTGTTAACCAGTGTTTGAATTGGACCAAAATATGTGCCGCTACTTACTCCTCAAAATGCACACTGTTTAAAATAAATTAATGTTGGTAATCAAAAGAAGAGTCGGTACTCATATACAAGTCCCGACAGCTCCTGCCCATCTCAAGCACTGGCGTTAACTATCATTCGGTGGCGACGACTGGCGGATCCTAACTCTGTTCGGGCAAGTGCAATGCCTCATGCAGTTGTCTGACAAGTAAAAAATAAGTGTGATAAATATGTAACATTATCTGAAAATAAACAGTGTTTGTTTGAGCCGAAGCGGAAGCTGTTCCAGTTGAGCTACGTACGTGCCTACCCTTTTTTTAATCTAGAGCTGCTGTTATAATGGTACAATACATCTTTCTTGAGTATCAATTTTGGTTATATAGTCCTCTATTCTTGAAGGTAGAACTTCTAGATGGACAATGTGCTCTTTTAATTGTTCTCACCCCACCATAACTCAAAATACAGGCCTATTTTGCTTCAATATTTACAAACAATACAAGGGTTAACAAACCTTTTATGGTTTTAAAGTACATCTAAAACTACTTTTTAGCTCTTGCAAACTGCTATTCCTTGTATCAAGAGCTCGTCAGAGCTGAAAGATAGATGTAGATATTTTTTAAAAACCTTTAAGAAGTCTCAAGAGGTTATGTTTTCATAGTCTTAAACATTTTCGCCTTTGCTACACCCCCCCCCCCCCCCCCCCCCGCCCTTCAGACACCCATCACCACACCAAGAGATCAGTTCCACAGGAAACACTGGTGTGTGAATGTGTGTGACTGTATGTGTGTGTGTGTGTGTGTGTGAATGTGTATTTTTGTTTCTGTCTGCATGTGTGTTCCCGTTTCTTTCTGTCTGTGTGTTTCTGTTTCTGTCTGTGTGTGTGTGTGCGTCTGTGTCAGTCTGTGTCTCTCTGTGTCCGTGTCAGTCTGTGTCTGTCCGTCGGTGAGTGAGTGTGTGTAGGATGTGGGCTGTGTCAGTCTGTGTCTCTTTGTGTCTGTGTCAGTCTGTCTGTCCGTGGTGAGTGAGTGTGTGTGGGATGTGAGCTGTGTCTGTGTGTCTGTGTGTCTGTGTCAGTCTGTCTGTCCGTCAGTGAGTGAGTTTGTGTAGGATGTGGGCTGTCAGTCTGTGTCTCTTTGTGTCTGTGTCAGTCTGTCTGTGTCTGTCTGTCGGTGAGTGAGTGTGTGTAGGATGTGGGCTGTGTCAGTCTGTGTCTGTGTCTCTTTGTGTCTGTGTCAGTCTGTCTGTCCGTGGTGAGTGAGTGTGTGTGGGATGTGAGCTGTGTCAGTCTGTGTCTGTGTGTCTGTGTGTCTGTGTCAGTCTGTCTGTGTCTGTCTGTGGTGAGTGAGTGTGTGTGTATGTGTCAGTCTGTCTGTGGTGAGTGAGTGTGTGTAGGATGTGGGCTCTGCATTGCTCTAAGCTTATCAGATGTGGCTGTCTTTAATTGGATGTGTGAGAGCTCTGCGGGGCTCATGAAAGCCCTCTCTGTATTTATGGAGTGCGGTGTGAGTTTGGAGCAGCATTCCTGAGGACAGCCGAGCGATAAAGCGGACGGGGCAGAGCCGTGGGGGTGTGGGGTGTGGGGGGGTGGGGGGGTGGTGTCTGAAGGGCAGGACGAGATGGGACGCACCGCCACGGCTCTCCAGCGTCGGGCCCGGTTGCCCGCGAAAACGGGGAGACGTCCTGCGCGCCCCTCTCCGCAGGTCCCGCCCACAGCGACGCCCTCCCGAATAAACATCCCCCCCCCCCAGCCTTAATCAAGGTTGCGCGGAGTCCCGGCATAGGCCGGGCTACTGTACACAGCCTACAGACGGGCACGCTGAACAAACTGCTAGTTTCACTTCCCCCCCCCCACAGCAGAGCAGGAAACCCAACACACAGAGGCCCTTCTGCTCTTCCCTGCTGACTGTGGAGCTCTGTTCTGTTGGCGCCCAACAGAGCCCTCTTTTTGTTTTTGTTTTGTTCTTAGCGCCCCGTTGAGTCACACCGGCTGAACTGGGTAACCAGACTGCGGTCAGCTCCCCCCGCGCCCAGGGACGCCGCCGTATTTAACACCGGCGCGCACATTTCACACCGCTGCGCGTACTCAGCCCCCATGCGCCGCGCTCGCTGGCGAAGGCGCTCGATGCTGTCTGACCAACTCGTACAGATCGGCTTCCTCTGCTTCATGAACCCGGCCGTCGCCACTCGCCGCCGCTCCGATAATTAATAATGCAGCCCTCCATCGAACTGCTGAATGCCGTCTGTGGGGTTGCCCCCTGGGAGAGAGAGAAAGTGAGAGAGTGTAGGAGAGAGAGAGAGATGGAGAACGAGAGTGTGTTACTGTATGTCATGGAGAGTGTGTGTGTGTGTGTTTCTGTGTGACATGAGACACGATGTGTGATGAGATGTTATGAGAGAGACAGAGTGTGTGTTGCTGCGTGTTATGAGAGAGAGTGTGTGTGTGTGTGTGTGTATGCGTGTGTGTGTGCGTGTGTGTGTGTGTGCGTGCGTGCGTGTTTTTGTTTGTCATGCCTGCTTGGGGTCACATCGCTGTATCCCCAAAGCATGTAAAAAGCATTCAACCACTTCTCCTGTACCCCTCCTCTGTGTGAGCCTACGGAACGCCCCCCCCCTCCCCCCGCCCCGCCCTCACTCATCCCCCCTTTCTCTGCCTGTCTGTTTGAGTGGCGTCCGGGGTCACTGGTATGAAAGCGTGCGTCAGCGCCCGGCTGCCTGAGACCCAGCGTATTAAATATGACGGGTGAGCGACAGGTCACTTGTAGCTCTTTAGCAGATTCGCTCATCACCCTCGTCCAGCCCCCCCCCCCCCACATGCCGTCAGCTCCCAGGATACGGAGCGGCCCGCACGTACACCGGCTCCTCCGTCCGTCTTTCGATCGGTCGGCCCCGCCTCCCCGGTGCCAGTCAGGGGGACAGACGTGCGCCCTGTCTTCTCGGCAGCGATCTCGGCAGGGTCGGAATCGGACGGCTACCGGGAAATGACGTGCCCGGCAGCGAGCGGACGGACGCGAGGACGATGAGCGGGAAGGCTGCTCGCTTGTCGGGGCAGAACAGTTGAGCTACGGCTGCCCGTCGCGGTCAGACTGACCCAGATTCCGCCCGTCAGCGCAACATGTCTCTGTGGAAGGTAACGAGACAGGCCGCTGGTGTGGATGGGAATGACGGTTGTGGGGAGGGCAGGGGGAGTTGGCGGGGGCGGGGGGGGGTGTAGATGAGTGATGAGAGTGTCTGTCAAAGTGCCTGTTTAAGTCATCTCAAGTGTGAAATAATAATTTATTTTTTTTGGGAAATAAAAGTATATATCCTCGGAATAAGGAATATCCTCTGAATAATGAATAATGGATCTTCTTCACCAAGTCATTTCCCATTTTAAAATTCATATGCTGAATGATAAACATGGAGGTTAATAAAAAATAAGACACGCTGTCTGTGTGGAGTAACCGTCATGGTTGGCTTCCATTCATGCGGATTTGATATCCGAAGCGGCTGGGCTGAGAGCAGTAAATGCGGGGTTGGGACGCAGCTGGTGGATTAACGGTGCTGTCCAAGCACATGTTTTAGATGGGAGTTGAGCAGAATGGTTGGGTCCCGGGGGGGCATTAGGGTGGTTTTGGCGGGGGGGCAGGCCCCACGTATCCAGTCCGTTACTGGCTCGCCCAGTCCATTTCCCTGTCGGGGGGCTTGAGGGGGTATCTGAAGCGGGGGTGGGAGCACAGGGGAACTCCGGGTGTCCCCAGGGGGGAGCAGAGGAGCGCGCAGATTCGGGAGGAGCCCGGCGCAGGCTGGTATCCGGCCAGCCAGGGGACGTTCCAGGAATCCAGAGCGCTTCTCGAGCCCCGCGCCAAGGCGTCCGCCGGAGAAAAATGATTTAAAACGCGCGAGTGCAACATTCGCATTCTTCAGTCTCCCGAACGCAAGCAAGGCGGGGAGGAGCCCGGAAGCCGTGCTCCATGGGAGACTGAGTATCCCGCTCCGTATGTCAACTTTCTCCTGTTCCAGGATCACGCGGCTGCGTGTGCGTGCGCTAACGTACGCGGTGCGTGCGCCACAACTGTTTAATGGAAATTCACCCATCCGCCCCCTTCCCCTTCCCCCTGGTTATTTAAGGGATCGTTACGGAAGCCAACTCCCTGCACTACAAAGATATTCTTTGTAAATATACACGTTTGTACACACACCACCCGGGACACTAGACTGCCATGCTAATATTTAGACTTTCTGCTACTGCCTTATAACTCACTATAAACCCACAGAAACCACTTGTCTGCTCGGGCCCTACAAGAGCCCTCTATACGGTTGCCAGAGGTGATGCAAGTTCAGTTACCATAGAGGCTCCGCCTCCCTCTGAGGTGATGTGTGTTCTGCAGTAGAACCTTCTGGAAGGAAATCAATGAGCCTTTGCCTCTGGTCTCAAAGACTGTTCCATGATTCTCATGTCTGAAGTCGGTGTGCAACAGCCAAGGGCTGTATCAACAAACAGCGCAGTGTTTTCGGAGCGCTCTGAAAGCCGTTTTTGTCCCCCGCCAAATTAAAATTTCGATTTACGGAAATATTTAGTTTACCTCAGATTAGCTAGCCTGAAGCCCCCCGAGGAGATTCACATCATTAAGTCTGAAGGGGTGGATTTATGGGGGAATTATCCTGAAGTATTTCCAAACTTCTGTTACTCTTTGTTCTGAGATTAATGTTCTCTGAAGAATTTTCCTACACCACAAGTACTGGGCTGAGTGTGTTCTGAACACATTTTAATGTCAAAATGCCGTCATTTTCACTGACATGGCTGTTGAATGTTCCTGTGTCAGCCTGCTCTGGGCTCTGCTACTGTAGGTTGTTCTGGTTTCCCACTTGTCTGGTTTAGAAGTAGTGTATGCAGTGTTTATGGGGTTTCCTCTTTACCGTGAAACTACATTCAGGTTAAACCAGCAGTTCCCTACAAAACACTATTGTATAGAGTAGATGGTCAGCAAATGGTGATATAAGGGAGGATTATTACTAAGAAGAAATTTCAGAACAGTTATGTGCAATGACACATTTTCAAAAGGATTTATTTAAAAATGTAAAATATGAAAACCACAGGCACACAAAACTTGTGCAAACAGGTAGGCCTACATATTACACTGTGAATCATTTCTATGAATCCATTGAAGTGAGGCTGACTGTTTCATGCTAAAATGTTATCTTGCATGGTATCCTGGCCCCCATGAAAATGAACAGAAAATGTTGCATCCGTATGTAGGTCGATCTCATTATTCCTTTTTTCATTTGTGTAGATATTCCTCCTATTGGTCTGTAGTTTTGTTAGTCATGGTGTATGAGCAGCTATATGGAATACTGTAACCAGCTTCGCCGGAGTCAAACACAAAGGTAGCATTGGAAGACCCGAGCTCTTTTTGAATGTTCATGTGAAAGCATTTGGATTCCGCGTTTGAAGGCGGTAAATCACTGTCAGATGTCTTGCTGCCTGCTTGACTCGCGATGCATTGAAGTGACTAGTTGAAGGATCAGGCGGAACCCTTTTGAAGTTTGATGAACTGAAGGGAGTCGAGTCGGCGGTCGATTATTTTGGGCTTTCCGTTTGAAGCCGTGCGTGGATTACGGTTTGCCGCAGGTGAACTCAGTGGGGAGGGAATAAAGGTTCAGAGGACTGCTTGCCACATTCCGCCGCACCGCGCGTCGGGCCTCTCCGGCACCCGCCCCTGTCGTGCGTCTGTCGCCTGTCGTCACGCGCTTTCGTTGAAGAAGCTCCGTTTTTCAAAGTTAAAATTAGATGCTTGTTTTCCCGCCGTGTCGATGTCTAAGTGGAAAACGTTTGTGTTTGTGTTCCCAGCCGTCCTCTTGCCTTGCCTCCAGAGACCTGGATCGACAAGCTGCCCCCCTCCCCACCCCCCCAGTTTCCTCAAAAGATCGATTCACAGCAGGTAGGGCATCCTGAGTACTTCCCAAACAAGCTTCCAGTAGTTTTTAGAACTGGAAACGCATTTGAAACTGTGGTTTGAGTTTTTCTTCTTTGCTTTTTCTCAAATGTTCAGTTTCCCAAGAACATCGAACACGCCATCATTTGATATGGAATCAATTAAATACTCTCAAAAAGTGCAAACCCCGCCTTCTGGTTATATTGGCAGACTCAGTTACACCAGGCAAGATCAATAGAGCACAGAAAAGTTTGACCCAGGTCTGGTGTTTAAGAATCGATCCAATGAATGAATTCATAATTAATAATTGAGCAATTCCATGCTTGTTTGATTGAGGTCCAAACGGAGAGGGAGGAAACTGCAGATGAAGAGGTTCTGTCCTGCGGGCCCCTGTAAGCTTGTGTGGGACACTGGGCCCTTACAGTAGGGGCCATGTGACGACCCGTTCCGAGCGTAGGTCCGCGGGAGGCTTTCACCCGGAGGCCTCAGCCCGTCGCCAAGGCGACCGCGTCAACAAAGCGCTTTCATCCGCTGCTTTTCAGGCCCTTTCAGCGTCATGAAAGAGGAGCTCTTCATGAAACGGAAAATGCGTCGAGGGGTCTAATGTATGCAGGGACGTGCACGCACTCATGAATAACCGCGCTCCAGAAACAGCAGCTTGCAGAGAGCTGCATCGGTGCCATTTAGAAAATGCAGAGGTCTGTGTCGCATGCATGCATCCATAGCATACTCATTCCACATAATATATTATTTGCATTCAAATCTGTTTGTGTAGTTACTATATTGCAGTGGTAACCAACTTTGGTCCTGGAGATCTACCATCCGGTAGGTTTTCATTGCTACCCTAATTTGGCACACCTGATTCTACTAAATAGCCGCTCAAGAAGCTCTCTAGCTGTTGAATGAGGCATGTTTGTTGGAGTGAAAACCTACAGGATGGTAGAAGTGGGATTCACATTGAGAATTTAGCATTTCTATATTTTAAGCATTTACCAGATGCTCTCTTCCAGACTGACTTGAACTTTAGTACAGTATTCATTTACACAGCTGTGCACGTACTGAAGCAATTCAGGTTAAGCATTTTGCAGCGGTGCCTTACCTGGGTATCGAACCTGCAACCTCTGGGTAACAGGCCCAGTTCTGTGAACATTATACTGAGCTGCTGCTCCAGTTTGTTTTGGGATTTTCCACGGTTTTCTATTTCGAGCCGCACCGCTGCCCCACAGAGAGCATTGGAGCCAGTTGGAGCCCAACTGTACCCGGTGGTACCACAGGCCCACAGGCATTCATTTAAACCACGGTCTTTAAATAAATCCCCACACCCTATTCTCTCCACCCGAACGATTCGTCGTCTCGGGCGACGGACCTCGGCGTTTCTGGTGCGTTCGCTGTTGCGTCATAAAAAACCAGGACCTGGAAAAAGAGCCGTTCGTTTTGCGTCGGTGTAGTTTGCGCATTCTTTCTGTCAGCGCTTGCATTCCTGCCCGTCCCATAATCAGCTCCTAAAAACGGCAGGCTGTAATTTGGGGAGAGGGCCTGGCTCCTCGCCCGCCGCTGCGGGACACGTTGGCCGCCACGCCTCTCCCGGGAGATCCGGCCGCCGCTCGCTCGCCGGCCTCGGCTTCCTGCCGCTCCGTTTCGCCGCGTCCGCTCAGTTTCGCCCGTTTGCAAGCCTCTTTCCCAAGATGAATTAAAAAAGACATTTTCTTGCGGTTTATGGCTCTTCTTCCTCGTTTTGGTTTGTTTGTGGAGACGCTTTAATCCGACGAGCCGTTTAAAAGTACCCCAAGGCCGGTCTGGCACACTGCGGTCTTTGTCTAACGAGTTCAATCACAGCTGTGTTGAAAAGTGCAATAACTTTTCTTTTTGCTTGTGGGGTTAGCGGTGTTTCTCCTACCCACTGGGGATTCTGTATTTATCATCTGAAGATTGACTCACCTGCCCATTTCCCTTAGACTCTGGAACATTTTAATTTGACAGGATTAATTAGCTAGTGTGTGATTAGTGATTTGCATTTCAGGAAAGGCTTTGTGCAGTGATTTCTCAAACCACAGTGAATCATATATTATAAATCCATTCACCTGGAGCATAAGAACAAATGATTTGGAGATGATTGCATTCGATATATGGCCTCAGGGTCTAATCTACATATCAAACGCTGTATGGCCCGCTGCTGCTGCTCGGCCTGTCCCATTGGCCCTGTTCAATAGCCGTGTTTTGGGAAATGCGCACGCAACACACGCTCGGACATGCAATGCGCTTCCTGTGTATGTTTCTACTCTGGCGTGCTGGCGCAGGGCCTAGAATGCTGTAATCTTATGGATGGATAACGAACAATACGTATAGGAATTCTACAGACATGGTTGAGTCCATTTTTTGTTGTGCTGCAGTAACAGGACGAAAGCGAACTCGGTGCAGCCATGATGCCCGTTCCCACCGGCCTCCCTACGTGGAACCTTCCGGCGTGTCACATCTGTGTTTTCACCTCGTCCCGATTGGCTCAACAGCAACCACCTGCTGGAAGAGGGGGTGTTTAAATTTGATATGTGTTGGTGTCTACTGCCACCAACCCCCCCCCTGCCGCCCCCCCTTCCCCTACAGCAGTCCAGCTATTTGCAATGCAGGTGAAACCCTACGCTGTTCAAGTGAGGACGCTCATGCTAAAGAGCACGGGCTGCTGCAGGTGTGCTGTTCAGAGGGAAGAGTGCCACCTACTGGTAGTGTAATCCAGACGCGGTCACCCCGCAGACAAAGCTTTCCCCCCCTCCTCTTACGTTTCACCGAGGGTCCGTCCGTTGCCGGGGGGAGTCGAGGGCGAAGGCAGCCCGCTGTTTAATTAATAATTGAGCCCTTCCCCGCCTCCGCTGGTTACCGGGGGGCGCTCGAGTGGAATGGGGAACGGGGAGAGGACGGCCGCGGGTGATCCCCCCCCCGTGATCGTCTCTCAGAGCCGTGGCTGGAAAAGGCCAGAGGAGGAGCAGGTGGCCTGGTGCCTGCCTTTTTAATGGTGGGGTCTGGCCCTTCAGTTATTCATCTGTGTTAAGAGGACTGCACCCCCCTCCCCCCCACCCCCCTAGTGACTTTCAACGTCCCCCCACCGCCCATAAATCCCCAACGCTGGCCGCCACAGAGGCGACCGCCAGACCGCTAACTCGCAGCGAAAGGTCCGTCTAGAAGGCCCTGCTCGTCCACAGATAATCATCAGAGGACAATGAGGGGATGGAAGACAGCGTGATGCGGTGACCTGGAAGCGCTCTGTGCAGAGTCAGCATCCTGGTGAAAGCCCTACCCTGTGCTCTGTGTCATCTTCAGAAGCAGCCGTTGCCCTTACTGATGAATGAACTGGCATATCTGGTATGACTTTTATTGTTTTTTTTTTTGGTAAATGCAGCATGTAAAATGGCGTGGGAGCATACTGCACCTGGAAGTGCTGGTGTTAGCCTATGTCAAGTGTGCGCTTGAGACTGTAAAGGGCTGGTGAAGGACACAAAACGAGGGACCGTGGGACTTCGTCCCAGGGGTTTTTGGAGTCGTTCCGAACGAGGCGAGGGTTGTGAACGGTTGACATTCCCGAAACACCGGGAGCGGTCAACCAGATGCCGGCTCCGAACGTTATTTAGGCGGCTCGGACGACGGCTGGAGTTTTAAATGGAAGCCAGCGCAACGCCCTTTAAATATCAGGACGGGCACAATAGCATAGTTTGGAGCTCCCTGGTAATGCTCGTAAAGGCTGGAGTGCACGCCGTGTTCCTGTTGCCCGGGGCGAAGCCGAGCGCCCGTGCTCTAAAGGCCCACGCCGCTCTCTCTGTCAGAGGCCGCTGTCCCGCCCGTGATGAACTTCCCCCAGCGAGCGCCGGGGCTGGGCCGGGCGGCGCCGCCGCACTCAGACCGACACGCACGGATCCTAACGGAGATCTGCAGACCGCGCCAGGCCCACGACCGCCCCGGCATCAGCAACGACGCCAGCGTCGAGTCGTGTTAACGTTAGCGGAGGCTGTGCACGAGACGGGCGTTTTCAGAGGTGAAATTGTTAAGGCTAAGGCAACAGGGTTTCATGCTACAGTCTTTACAGGGATGAACTTTGACTTTGGTGCATTTCCCAGCGATTTGTTAAAACCCCCCCAAGCTCAAGTTTTCGGCTTTCATTTTAATGCGACTATTAATAATACTGGACTTTAATTGTTATGGGAACTTCCACCGAGTCCCACAAGCAACCCCACAGTTTGGAATGTACCCAAAAGGGAGTGTTTGAGAGTTCTGCTCCCCCCCCCCCCCCCCCCCCCCCCACAAAAAGGCCGATTATATAAAAAAAGACAGCTGATTTGAGCCATAAATTCTTCCTCTCTGTGAAAAGACCTTTCTGGAAGGCGGCAGAACCGATAATCCCCCCCAAGCTCGTCAGCCAGGAGGAGGAATGCGTGTTCCTTCTCAGCGGCGGCCATTGTTGGCGCGCGCTATAAATAACCTCCCGTCGGCGCGGCTAGCGGTCACGGGGCGGCGCGGCTCGAGGAGCGCAGTCCGGCCGAATCCGGAGCGCTCTCACACCGAGCGCTCCAGCCCAGCAGCTGTCAATGAGATACTAACTCAAAAATTAATCTCTTGGTTTTTTCTTCAGTGTCGCCCCTGTCATGCTAAGTGCAAGCGCTGGAGTTTCCCAAAAACAGTGGACTTAAAACTGGAGTATAGCTAAAAACCCCCAGTAGAGACACATAAAGGACCCCAGTTTTCATTCATAAAGGACGTAGAATCTTGAATTTTGTTTTGAACTGACGACCGGAATTGTAAAACGAGAACACAACATCGTCTAAGCATGTTTTCAGTTTATTCATCCGACATGCACACATTTTTACAGATTTTTGCGTGTATTTTTGCAGAAACAAATTGATTTGAGTTGGGCTATGGGAAAAAAAGATAAGCACGGAGTGATTGCACAATGAGGTCAGCTGTTACAGAAAACACCGAAGCGTCCTTTTTAACGGTACAGTTCAGAGTAACCAGTGGCTGTTTGGCTAAAAAGCACTCGTTCACGATAATGGGGTACAAAAAGCGCTTTTTCCTGTCGAAAGCGGGTCCGGATGTGCCACGGCGATCTGGACAGGCCATTAGGTGGGTTTTAAGTACACATCCCCTAATTACAAAGCAAGCAGAACCGTTCCTTTCTCCTGCTTTCTCCCTGGCCATTATTTGAATTAGTTTTGAATGGAGCATTTTGGCTTGGTTCCGTAATTAATGGCCATTGTGTGCACTCCCCCTTGCTCTCCATCTCCTTCTGTCTTGCTCTCTCGCTCTCTCTCTTTCTCTCTCGCTCTCTCTCTCTTTCTCTCCCTCAGCAGTAGTGGCTTTTCAGTCACATTCCATCACGACTCCCAAGTTCAGTGGAGCTTGTAAGCACTTGTTGTTTTTTTTTTTTTTTCTTTCGCTGAGAAATCTGCGTGTGGGGTGACAGGGCCCAGTCCAGCGCCTGCCATTCACAATAATCTCTGACAGACTTCCCTGATGGTGGGATTGAGCCCTGAATCTGTGCAAAGGCTCCATTTATTTATTTATTTATTTTTTAGAAAGGTTAACTGTGGAGTGTTAATTTCGTCTTTAGAGGCCAGTTGCCTTCAGTACAGGGTGATCCGTTTTTCTGTTATTCTACGGTCTGGTTGTGCGTGTGACGCATGTGAACGCTTCCAGAATTCACACCCGGCCGATTGTTAGTTTGGCTCTGGTTCTGCTCGGTATTTAGACTGCCTGGGTCTGGAGAACACAGGAATGTTTGGTGATGAGACCAGGCTGTTCAGCCTATCTAGGCTATCCGTTCTACCTGCAGTGCAGATCATGGATACTCAAATCTGAACCTTGAATCCAAATCCGACCCTGGTTTTCTTTTCCCCCTTGGTAATTAACTGAACAATTAGTGCTACTGATTGGCCGGACTGTCACACCTGAATCTCAGGTGAAGGGCGGGTGGAAAACCAGCAGGTTGGGCTGGTCGAGCTGAGACTACACCGCAAGCATACCTGACTGCTGCTAACTATTGCTATCTGTTTTCTTGATAGATGGTATGCCTTGCATTTGAGTCTTACTCGATTTTTTGCAATCAGGAGTCTGTTTGAAAGAATGCCGATGTCTTGCCTTTACCTCCTGATTGTAAATACTGTTTTGGTGTATGAGATAAATAAATAAAATATGACTCAATAGTTTGCTCTTTAGAGTTGGCTCACAGCACATAAGAGAAAAGCAGGTCAGCTGCTGATTATATGACCTGGTGAATAACTACCTTAGTCGGTGATGGGCTACACAGATAAAATGGCTTGCGTGCATTATACAAAACAAAATGGTATTGGGATCTGTGGACTTTGAGAGATGTTAGGTTTGGTCCATTTGGTGAAGCGTAATCCGTCTTAGAGCAAAGCTGGAAAACCCATACAGTTGAGGTGGCCCGGTCCTGAGCTGTTGGAGGAAGTGCTTTTCCACGGATGACGGTGCGGATGTCCCCCAGGAGCAAGCACGCGATGCCGGGGGCGGGACAGGGGTACACGCCCTCCTCAGGCTAGCAGCTAATGCAGTTTTTACTCAGTGGATATTAGCAGGACCGTTATTTGAGGCGCTCCGAAGTGGAGCTGATCGTCTGTGCCGATCACTGTCGGGGTCGTCTTGCGTAAATATGAAGCAAAGCTGCTCGTACGTGCCAGTCAGCGCCAGGGTCGTCTTGTGTAAATACAGCGTTAGCATGGTCGTTTGGGGAAATCTTGTGCAAATATGAAATAAAAGCTGCTTGTCTGTGACATTTGGTGTTAGGTTAATGTCTGAGGTTGACGGTAGTGCTTAACAAAGAACTAAAAGAAAGGGAGTGTTCACAGGCTGTGAACTCTTGATAATTCCAGCTTGTGTGGTGGCTCAGTGCGGTGGCTCAGTGTGGTGGCTCAGTGCGGTGGCTCAGTGTGGTGGCTCAGTGCGGTGGCTCAGTGTGGTGGCTCAGTGTGGTGGCTCAGTGCTCAGTGTGGTAGCTCAGTGTGGTGGCTCGGTGTGGTGGCTCAGTGCGGTGGCTCAGTGCGGTGGCTCAGTGCGGTAGCTCAGTGCGGTGGCTCAGTGCGGTGGCTCAGTGCGGTGGCTCAGTGCGGTGGCTCAGTGCGGTAGCTCAGTGCTCAGTGTGGTGGCTCAGTGTGGTGGCTCAGTGTGGTGGCTCAGAGTGGTGGCTCAGAGTGGTGGCTCAGTGTGCTGGCTCAGTGTGCTGGCTCAGTGTGCTGGCTCAGTGTTATCTGTTCAGCCCACACGCAGAGGATGTGACACTCCAGGCCTTCAAGAACATCTGATTTATTGAGCTGGGAAAAAAATAATGTTATTGCTAATTTCTTCATCACCACGACCAGATGGTTCAGTAAAACCCCTGAGTGTCAAGTTTTAAATTTCCTAGTACGAGCCCAGCTTGGTTTCTCTCAGTACTGGCTGGTGTCATCATTACAGGAACACCTCTGAAACAAACACAAAAGTAGAGCCCTATTTAAATAGACCTTCAAGTTGGTTAGTGCAAATATTGGAGTTATGGAGCGATGTTTGTTGAAAAATAGGTTTGCTTAAGGTGGTTATTATCCTTTTTAACTTCCTTTCAGTAATCAAGTCTGCATGAGGACGTCTGCAATAACTTAGAGGTTTTTGTACATTTTTAAATTGTTTTCTAAATTTTTACATTTTCTCATACAACTGCCAGCGGTATACCTCTACCTTGAGTTGTCATCTATACATGTAATATCTACTGAACATTTATGTAGCGCTCCCTGCTTTCTCCCGACACAGCTGTACATGAGACTGTACCATACCGCACCACACTGTACCACACTGCTCCACACTGCACCACACTGTACCATACCGCACCACACTGTACCACACTGCTCCACACTGCTCCACACTGTACCGCACTGCTCCACACTGCTCCACACTGTACCGCACTGCTCCATACTGAGCCACACTGTACCACACTGCTCCACACTGTACCATACCGCACCACACTGTATCGCACTGCTCCACACCGCACCACACTGTACCATACCGCACCACACTGTATCGCACTGCTCCACACCGCACCACACTGTACCACACTGTACCATACCGCACCACACTGTATCGCACTGCTCCACACCGCACCACACTGTACCACACTGTACCATACCGCACCACACTGTATCGCACTGCTCCACACCGCACCACACTGTACCACACTGTACCATACCGCACCACACTGTATCGCACTGCTCCACACCGCACCACACTGTACCACACTGTACCACACCACACCACACCGCTCCACACTGTACCACACTGTACCGCACTGTACCACACTGCACCATACCGCTCCACACTGTACCACACTGTACCACACCACACCACACCACACCACACTGCTCCACACTGTCCCGTTTACTCCCCACTGCACCCTGGCCCTCCACTGTCCCACTTTCACCTCTCTGTTGCTCCAGTAGATTTCCATTGTTTTTCTTTGATTTTTTTTACCCTCTAGACCACCTGAGTGGCAGTGACATGTTTGCGTGAGTGAGCCACGGTCTGCAGCTGTTCTCCTGCAGTCCTGAGTACAGCTCTTTTACACTGCGAACATCAGGCACCAGGAGAACACAGACACCCACGTACATTAAGCAAAGCGGACAATGTGTAAACTAATTACTGCTTGTGCTTCCTATTGGCCCTTCCTGCTTTTGCTGTGTAACTGTTACCGTGCAACTGTTGGCCTACCAAAACACACTGCTGCTGGAAATCAAATGCGATTAAAAACAAACATAATTAGATCAAATTACTGTTCTCCCGTGTTTGTGTAGCAGAAATGTAGACAAAGCACGCAAATGATTAGATCATGGGCGTAGAAAAGGAAGAAACAAAAGAAACATTCTGAAATAAATGTAAAAATACGCAAAAATGTATTATTTTCTATTTGTCTGGTGAAAGACAAGGCACAACTGTCCTGGATTCCAGCGGCGAGGGTTGTAAGTTTTCATAATCGCGGAAAGTGACAACTGCACCGGATCGCTGCCAGGCTGGTAATTACCCGTGACCGTCATATCGCGGCACGACCCCCGAAATCCGGCGGGTCAGCGCGGGGTTTCCCCGGCACAGAGGGTCGATTCTTCGCACCGTCGCCGGGGCGACGTGCCTGTCATTCCTGTGCTCGGCCGTGCTGGGTCTTCCCTTCCTTTCTCAGAGTCAGCCGGGCCTGGGGAGGAGACCCGCGATACTATCAGCAAACACGACCCGCTGCTGCCCCCGCCGCTGCCCCCGCCCCCGCCGCTGCCCCCGCCGCGCATCTGAATTTACCAAAAAACCTATTTCACATATTTCTCTCTTTTGTGTCTGTTAACCCCCCATTTTCTTACATCTCCCTGTAGATCCTTTGAAAACACAGACTATTGTTTGTTTTTTTTAATTGATTTTTTTTCGGGTATGTGTCAGAAGCAGTCATCATCTTCTCTAAGACGGCTTTGTCAGCTTTCCCAAACTCAAAGAAGCCGTTTCACAAGGCTAAAAATACGTCTGCAAATATTTAAATAGCTTCTGTGGAGGGGAGCGGGAGGGGAGGGGGGGAGCAGGCTGGTTTTAATGGAGTGAAAGATCAGATGGCGGATAAACTAAGGTCAGAATGATGGTGCTAGCAATGATTGTCTGATTTTTTTGTTTTATTTTTTTTTACCACATCAGCATTCAGGGCCTCTTTGCCTTTCCCACCCCATGCCCCCCCTGCCCCCCCCCCCCTTAGATAAGAGCCATGGGGGGGGAGGTTCTAAATGCCTCAGTGTTGTGAGGAGTCTGTGTCACTGGGTGGGAGAATAGTGTCTCTTTCAGCGTCCTGCTCTTCCCACCCACCCCAGCCTGTCTGCACTGGCTGGGGTTAATCCTGCTTCTGTGGAGAGTGGGAGAGTTATTCCTTCCTGCCACCGCTTCTCACCCCGCTGCATATTTTTTTAAAGATTCCGCTTGTATGCACGTTGCAGTCGGGGGGGGGGAAGCAGGGGGGAGTCGGCAGACGATGCTGGTAAACGTGTTCAGGGGCTTAACGTGAAATAAATACAGAATCATTTTTTTTTGGGGGGGGGGGGGGTGTTAGGGTGGGGAGCGGTGGTTGGATGCTGTTTCCCGAGCAGGCCGCATCGCTGTGGTGTTTTTCTTTTTCAAATTATACGCTTTGCACGCAAGACATCGTAACGTGCGCATGCGTGCCCGTCAATAAAGCACAGTTCGAATTCAAGTTTAGAATTAAAACAAAGCAGTATTATGCCAACAAAGTAATTTCCCATTGCCTGTTTTGACTTGCGCTGGCAAAAGGGAACTCCTGACAACCACAGTGTAGGCTGGTTGGGATTTAAATGTGCGCAACCAACTGCTCAGCACTGAAGGATTTTAACTGCCTTAGCTGTAAGTATGGTATGAGTGCGTGTAATTACACACTGCGTATGAAGTGCGCTGTAATCATGTGATCTCTCCCGCTCTTTTTCAGGCTGCTGATTGGAGGGTGTTAATCTGCTTTACTGGATGGCAGAGGGGTGAAATGCCTCTTTAACACGGAGTTTGAAGCAAATGGTGAGGAGGACATTTTATAAACGCTTGTTCTGGCTTCTGATTATTTTCCATTACATTACTTGTGATTCCGGATCGTTGCTTTAAACTTTGGTTCTTGGCTTGTTAATGAAAGTGCACTTTTGTTGTGAGCGTTTTGTACACTGTGGCACCTTTTCCTGTTAATTATCAAATGGATGCCGCGGTATAAGCTTCTCTCCTGGTTTTTTTTTGTTTGTGTGCGAATCTGTGTCCTATCATTTTAGCTGACAGTTGGCAAATTTTGAGCAAATTCTGCTGTCTCCTGATTTTTCTACTGTCTCCTTTTTTATATCCCCAAATTTTTTTCTCTGCCCCGCTCTCCCCTATGCCCCGCCCCCAGAATGTTTGCCATGCCGCCGGGGATGGTCCCAACGTGCGCCGTCGTCGCCGCGGCGCTGCTGTCCCTCCTGGGGGACGCCGGCGGATACCCCACCTTCTACCGCAACGACAGCCGCTTCGAGCACCTGGCGCTGCACCCCGACCCGGCGGTGGGGCGGGTCTACGTGGGCGCCCGGGACCGCCTCTTCCAGCTGGACGGGCGGCTGCGCCTGGAGCTGGCCCAGGAGACGGGGCCCGTGACTGACAGCAAGGATTGCCTGCCCCCCATCACGGAGACCAACTGCCCCCATGCACGGCGCACCAGCAACCACAACAAGCTGCTGCTGGTGGACCCCTACGCCCTGGAGCTCATCAGCTGCGGCAGCGTCAACCAGGGCATCTGCCAGAAGCGCAGCCTGGACGACGTCAGCCGCGTGCTCTTCTCCACCGAGCGGCCCGTCGACACGCAGTACGTGGCCGCCAACGACCCCAACGTCACCACCGTGGGGCTGGTGGTGCGCTCGCGGGGCAAGCAGCCCGTGCTGTTCGTGGGGCGGGGCTACACCAGCGGCCACCCGCCCATCTCCACGCGCAACCTGGCGTCCGAGCCCGTCTTCTCCTACGAGGAGACGGCCAAGCTGGCGGTGGCGGGGCGCCTGTCCGAGTACGACCACCACTTCGTGGCGGCCTTCTCGCTCCGCGCCCACGTCTACTTCCTCTTCTACCGCCGCGACCTCAAGTCGCAGTCGCGGGAGTACAAGACCTACGTGTCGCGCGTCTGCCTGGACGACGCGGCCTACTACTCCTACGTGGAGGTGCCCCTGGCCTGCCGCTCGGCCGCGGGGAAGGCCTACAACCTCCTGCAGGCGGTGCAGGTGGGGCCGGGCGGGGGCGGCGGCCAGAAGGAGGCGCTGCTGGGCGTTTTCTCCACCCGCCAGGCCTCCTCCAGCAAGGCCAGCGAGGACTCTGCGCTCTGCGTCTTCCCCCTGGAGGAGCTGGACCAGCGCATCAACTCCACCCGCGACCTCTGCTACACCCGCGAGGGCAAGGCCGAGGGAGGGGGCGAGGCCGCCTACATCGAGTACGAGGTCAAGTCCAACTGCGCCACCCTGCCCTCGGTGAGTCAGCGCCCCCCCCTCGCCCCCACCCTCACTCCAGTTTCCAAGTGAGAAGAGATCTATCATTGCTTCTGAATGTGTTAGTGAATAGTGTGACTATTTCCATAAATGCTTTACTAGTTTTCTGGTGAGTATCTTTATAATTAAATGGGAATTATCTACATTTTACAATGTGTTGTCTTACTCTGCAAACAATATTGGCATCCATTCTGATTTCAGGGGAAATCTTGTGCACCTCAGGTTTATTAGTGATATTTATCCACTTTTAGATTCTGTTCTGGGTAGAAATTGATGACCTTGTTATTTGTTGTGTTTTTCTCAGTGGAAAAATCCCTCGTATATTAGGCTAAACAAGATCACTCTTGTTTTTAGAATGAAATTATTGCTTTGGAGATTCTGAGCAGCGGCACAGACGGACGTAGCTTCTGACAGCGATCAGTAGGCAGTGATCCTCGGTGCATTTAACGAGACTCCCCTTAAAAACAGGGCGGGGCCCGGATGGCATGGAACAGGACTCGGCCTGTGACCCCCGTGCACTCGAGTCCTTGGGAGTCGGCTGGAGAAGCGCGAGAGATGCTGGTGTATTTTAATGGGATTGTCGGGAATCGATATTTCGGATTATCCTTGCTTAGCAAGAGGGGGAGCATTTAATGAGGTTTGACAAGGACAGATGAAGCGCTCAGATGTCTGGTGCATCACAGGCAGAGGGAGAGATGAATAATCTCTCTCTCTCTCGCGCTCTCTCTCTCTCTGTCTCTCACTCTCGCTCTCTCAGTTCTGGTCGGTTTTATTGGTGTTTTAGGAGGCAGTTGCATTATTCAAAGACTGATGTTGTGGTCCTGTGCCTGGGACCATCTTATCAGCTGCGTACACACCCTGCACTGCGGTTCTCAATTACAGATCAGAAACAGCAAATTACTTTGACACACACTGATTATAAACATGACCTCCATTTTTTATATTTTAACTGCATTTAAATACTGACATTGTTTCTTAAATTCATTTTAAATAATGTTTTGATGAATCCATTCTTCAAAATAAAGATTTAAGTTGTATGTTTTGAGTACAGTAAATGTAAATGTTTGTAAATATAGCCTGGATTTGAAGTCGTGTTCACTAGTTTATTATCCTGTCAGTAATTGGAGAGGTTTGTACTGAAGCGTCTGACTCAGGGGTCTCAAACTCCGGTCCTGGAAGGCTGTAGTCTCTTTTGGTTTTATGTGATTTCCTTTCAATCAGCAGCTAGTATGGGCCTTAGAAACAAGAAGTGTGCAGACTCTTCAGCCAATCAGTTACTTACATTAATCACTTGAGTGCACATCAAAAACCAGCAGACACAGCAGCACTCCAGGATTTGAGTTTGACATCCCACAGAATTTATTGAACTGATGGTATCAAACCTATTTAAAATTAACCAACAAATATTTGCAATTTGATATCATAACTAAAAAGAATATGAAAATGAGCCGGTGTAAAGTGTATTAGTTTTTAAATGATTTACATAATATTTTACTACATTATTCACCTTTTAGAGGCATGCATTAAAATAAATAAAAAATAACCAGATGCACACAATTCCTCTTTCCTATGGAAAAATATATGCTTCCCTGACTCATGAAGTTAATTCCACTACTCATGCTTTGACACGTTCCACATCTGAGTAGTTTGACCGTGCCATGGGTGAGGTCATTTTGACCCATGCTCAGGTGTAGGTGTGAGAGTCAGCGGTTGGCTTTGTTACAGGTTGGAGTCACACCAGCAGAAACCTTCCAGAAGGGCCTCTGCTGTTCTCCACACGCGTCAGGGCCGCTGTTGGACTGAACACTTCAGACATGTCATTGGCAGGCTTGCGATTTGTGTTCAGGAACGGCTCGACACCGCAGCTCCGAGCCAAACTACTCGATCGGAGGCGTTCAACCCATTTACAAGCCGCACGGGACTTTGTCGAAAAGCCGATTTTGAGAGAGCTGAAGGCCCGTGTTTTGTCACCCTGTAGAACACCCTGGAGGCCTACCCCTGCGGCTCGGACCACACCCCCAGCCCGATGGCCAGCCGGGTGCCGGTGGAGGCCGAGTCCATACTGGACAGCCCGTCGTCGCGCCTCACCGCGGTGGCGGTCAGCGTGAGGGAGGGGCACACCATCGCCTTCCTGGGAGACTCCAAAGGAAGCCTGCACAAGGTACGCAGCCAATCGTACGGTCGGGCTACAGGGCTTCTGCTGATATGTTCCCATTATGTGTCATTGTTAATATTTATCTTTGTTTTCTACTTAGCATGGTGTGAGATTTGCCACGATTCTGATGCGTATTACTTACTGTGTCCATGTATATGCCTGGCACCAGACCTGGGTCAAATACACATTTGTTTTGGATTCAAGTACGTTTCTACGCTTTACTGATCTTGTCTGGTGTATTGGAACCAATTAAATACTGTCAAAAAGTGCAAACCCTGCCGTCTGGTCATGTTGGCAGGCTCAATTACACCAGGCAAGATCAATAGTGCACAGAAAAGTATTTGAATCCAAAACAAATATGTATTTGACCCAGGTCTGCCTGGCACACACACGCACACTCACACGTTTGTGCTCTTATGCGCGTGCACATGTGTACACGCCGTGCACGCGCATAGGCTGAATACCACAGAAGTAGAGCCTTGAACATAGGCTCTGGTTCAGAACATTCCTTCTCTAACCTGTTGCCAAGAAGTAGGACACGGGGGTCATGTATAAATACACAGTGCGATAGCGAGACCTTATCAGATGGCCAGTGCTAAAGAACTGCAATGGAGAAGAGAGCTAAGCTGTATGGTGAATGGACCCACAGCACTCTGTTTAATGTTTGTTTGGGTACGGGTATCTGAACGATCTATGCCCTGTGGCTCACTCTCTTCCACAAACAGTTGTTATTATCTTTTAATATCCCCTGTCCGACTCCCTTGTTTGGCCAGCTTCCTCTTCCTGTTTTTTGTCCTTTTTTCAATGTTTTTCTTGTCATCCTTTAACTAATTTTACTTGCCTTTCTCTTTCATGTGCGGTACTAAAAATCTGCTCTCTCTCGGTTTTTTTCTCGTAATTGTCAGTAAGTGTAGATTCTTCTCTTGTTAGCTCACCTTTTTAGTGGCTCTTCTCATTCCCCTAAAGTTTTCACCTGTTTTTTCAAACCGTTGACACATGAGTATGTAAAATATTACACGTTACTTATGTAACGTGTGTCTGCGCGCAATAATTCTTTTTTAATTAACTCCAGTGTTCTGTTGAACATGCCAAACATATCACAGCAGATGGCGAGGCTGACTTGATTCAAATCCAAACGCCATTCCCCTGGTGTTACGCTTATCATAAAATGGCCTTAATGTAGGGGCCCTACGGCCACACGTTTGAACTCTGAGGAAATCGACAGCTCTCTCGCAACTTTATCGGCAGGAAAAAACAAGGCCGTGTTCTGAGCTTCATGTTGCCACTGCATGCACACCTGCCTTCCTCCAGTCTAGCACTTTCCGCGCACGCATGCTGGTTTGTTAAACGTTGTGATTGGCTGTGCGCCTAGCCCGTGGTGGCCCTCAGCCATATGGCGTACGGAGACGTCCCCTCTGGTTTGCACCAGGAACGCGGCATTCCTTGTGGTGCTAAGTGAGGGAAGTGAGGTCATCGCAGAGGAGAGGGAGGGGGAGGCTGGTAGGGCCCCTCTGCATTGCAAGGCTTGTTTTGACGCTATTGGATGGTAACGTTTCCCCGGTTACTATCCGGAGTGCGCAGAAGATAAGTAACAAAAAAAAATTATACAATTGCCCCCATTAATTTAACTGGAGACCCGTCAGCGTTTCCCCACAGGCCATGACTGTGTCCCTTTGTCCTGCGGTCAGTCTCGCCATCGCTAACTGTGGCAAAAAAAGAGGCTTGGTATAGAGGGGCTGTTGAGCCCTCCTGGTCTCGTCATGCCGCGGGGTTGGCGGATGTCACAGGCCAGGCGTGAATAACGACACTGTCCCCGTCATCGCGCGGCTGCCGGTGACATCGCAGGGTCACGTGCGGCCGTCTCCTTGGCTCTGCGCAGACCCGGTTTTCCAAATAAAAAGCAGAGAGGGGCTATTGTTGTATTAAAAACCACATAGGAGCCAATAACAAAGTGGAGCTTTTATTTCATTAGAGACAGGAAGAGGCAGCACTCTCTGGCTTTTGTCATTTGATTCCAGTTTTTCGTTGATAAATCAGAAAATACTTTGGCACACAGGGGTGTAAATTAGTCTGTTTTGCACACTGCTTCTGTGCAGCGTAGGAAAAAAATGTCTTGTTTTGCAAAAATACTTTTGTTCTAGCTCTTTGCTGACACGGCAAAATTGTTTTCTGCTAAGAAAATATTTGTCAGAGGATAACATTTTAACATGCAATATAAGCTCTTTAAAATGTCTTACTCATATTTTGAGATATCCTTGCTTTCACTTGCAAGGAAAATTCAACCCTCAACCTCTCCTCTTTCCTCCTCATACGCATGAAAAAAACGAAAGAAGATTCTGTCCTTCGACACGAGGACTGCTGTGTTATATTCTGTCCTGTTTGTTTTATGCACCTCTCGAAAGATTCTGAAAGCGTAGCCATTGTGAATTACCGCCATGTCAAATGTGAATTCTGTTGGTATTCGAAACATTTAACGGTTGTGAAACTTCCAACAATCGCAGTGACATCGGACAGATGTCTGCCGTCACTGGTTTCCAAACCAAATGTTTTCTTTGGAAAGTTCAGCTGAGAGGGGCATGGCAAAAGGGTCTTTATCTGGCTCTCTGCCATCATCTCTCTCCCTCTCCCCCTCGCTCTCTCGTTCTCCCTCTTTGTCACCCTGGCAAAACACAAGCAAATCAGAGTTATCGCTGCACAAAAGAGTTGGATACGTTGGACGTGTTGCACGCGAACGCAACGCGTCCGGAAGCGGGCATCCAAGCTTTCATGCACTTTCAGTTTCCTTAGTGGGGTTTCTCATTCAGACATCTACAACGAACCTCTGTAAGGGCCAATTGTGCGCTATTGGATTAGAGACAGCTGAAGCCCTGAGCGATGGGGATCAAAGCGATTCTCCGCGCAGCTGACCAGAAATGATCCGTTGAAACGGATTATCTCATCGCTGCAAACGGTATCCTGTATCACGCCCCGGCACTATCCAAGCTGTAATTTGGATACACCTGCCCGCTATGGATTTTTACATTAGCCTGATTGCCGCCAGGGTTCTGTGAGACGGAATGGGATTCACAGTAATGGCATTAAGACCCAGCGGTCTGAAATTTTAACCTCCCGCAAATAGCATAAAAGCCTGCTGATTGGAGCGCGGGGTCGGGCCGTTTCCGAGTTGAAACTCTGTTACTGGCCGTTAATGTTCCGTCCTGACTTTCATCGTTTCGGTTTTGAATTGTGCAAATGCGTCACCTTCAGGGAACCCAACCAGTTCAGGAGCTTGGAAACTATTACAGTTAAATATGGTACATTGTTTTAAAGTCTGTTCATTACGATGTCAGGACAATTCAAAGAAAACACACCTGTGTGCAAGATGGGAACGCGTACATTTTAGGTGCCGTTCAGGTCCCCATTAGGCTCTGTATAAGTAATCTTGCCATCTGCAGAACTGACACAACCCTTCAGAATGCACTTCAGAGGTGTTTGGATGGGACTGGGTATTTGATTGCCTAACATCAGTCAAAAAGTCAGCTGTGTAGATGGAGGTCTGTCTCTTGTGCTTCCCCAGGTCTTCCTTGGCCCCAACGGCGAGGTGGAGGAGTACGACACCGTCACCATCCAGCCCAACGTCCCCATCAGCAGCGACCTTCTCCTGGACCAGACCAAGGAACACCTCTTTATCATGACCAGCACGATGGTCAGTGGCCTTCACAGTCTTCACAGCACTTTGGATGAATGGCTAATGCCGGCTGGTGGATCTTCTGGGTGACCCCTGGGGCAGCCATCTCTAGCTTTCTGTGATTCCTCCCAGATTCTGCGCATTGCACCATTTGTTTACCAAGCTTTATCTGCAATACCTAATGAAAGAATGTTGCTACCTCTTGAGGAAATGTGTCCTTACTGTTGTTGTCATAGCAACTGTTCTTTATTTTGATTATGTATTTTTTTAAGCCACATCCTTTAAATGTACTTTGTGGGAAAGTGCTTTGAGCATCCTTTGAAAGGTGCTATTTAAATAGTGTGTTGTTGTTGTTGTAATGTCTCTTATTGTTTCAGCTGGAGAAGAGGCCAGTGGCCGAGTGCTACAAACACCTGGACTGCCAGTCCTGTCTCTTTGCTCATGACCCGTACTGTGGCTGGTGTGTCCTAGAGGGAAGGTGAGTCCTGGTGCCATGCCGGACCACTCACATTCCACACTCACAGGACCACTCCCATTCAACACTCACTCACAAGACCACTCACATTCAACACTCACAGGACCACTCACATTCAACACTCACAGGACCACTCACATTCAACACTCACAGGACCACTCACATTCAACACTCACAGGACCACTCACATTCAACACTCACTGGACCACTCACATTCAACACTCACAGGACCACTCACATTCAACACTCACAGGACCACTCACATTCAACACTCACAGGACCACTCACATTCAACACTCACAGGACCACTCACATTCCACACTCACAGGACCACTCCCATTCAACACTCACTCACAAGACCACTCACATTCAACACTCACAGGACCACTCACATTCAACACTCACAGGACCACTCACATTCAACACTCACAGGACCACTCACATTCAACACTCACTGGACCACTCACATTCAACACTCACAGGACCACTCACATTCAACACTCACAGGACCACTCACATTCAACACTCACAGGACCACTCACATTCAACACTCACAGGACCACTCACATTCAACACTCACTGGACCACTCACATTCAACACTCACTGGACCACTCACATTCAACACTCACAGGACCACTCACATTCAACACTCACAGGACCACTCACATTCAACACTCACAGGACCACTCACATTCAACACTCACTGGACCACTCACATTCAACACTCACAGGACCACTCACATTCAACACTCACAGGACCACTCACATTCAACACTCACAGGACCACTCAAAGAACCACTTGAAATGCCTACAATTGCTTATGCTTTGAAAGCATATTATTTAGGCACATAATTAAATTTATATCAATTTAAAGTGTATCATATTTTTTGTCAAAATGGGCCAGAGCCTCACAGATTAAAGGAAGATATCAGTGTAACTGCCTCACCTGTATGCCCCTGTCTCCCTCATTCTGTGGCAGGTGTGGTCAGCGCTCTGAATGTCGTCGTGGAGAGCAGCCAGGCCAATGGCTGTGGAGTTTTGACCTGGAGCCACAGTGCCTCACAGTCCAGTCCCTGATCCCATCCAATATTAGCCGAGAGGAGAAGAGAAGTGTATGTAACCCAGTAGTGGGCCCGTGGAGAGTTGGGGGGGGGGGGGGGCATGAGGGGAGTATAGGCTCTCAGTATCTATAGATCACGTGACCCAAAGATAGCATTGGTACATGCCTTATGCAGGTACTGCTGTTATTCATTCTTATCTTCTTAGGATGGAAGATTTTGGCCCAGCCAACAGCCTCAGCACTGATTGCTGGAATAATATAACAACGAGAAAGATCGTTATCAGGCCGCTCCATTTCGGTGAAGCATGTAAAAACAATGTAAATCACAAATAATTGGACCTGAGCTCCGATGAGGGATAACATTCGTGGGGAGTTGAAGGTGGGGGGGGGGTTCTCTTGAGAACTGGAATAGGGCAGTCTATATTTTTACTCCTTGCCTTGCACTTTAAGTGAATTAATTGCACTCTACTTCCTCCCAAAACGTTTGCGAGCGCTGCCTTTCTTCCCAGAATCCAATCTGTCTAATCTGGCTCCCCCGCCCGCTCCCTCGTAGATCTCCCTGTCTGTGCTGGGGCTGCCCAGCCTGGAGGAGCACGAGGCGTACTCCTGCCTGTTCCACGACAGCGAGAGCCCGGCCTCCATCACCAAAGCTGGCGTGCTGTGCTTCTCCCCGGACGCGGATAAGGTCCCGCCCATTCGCCCGGGAGAGGGTGAGTTCACCCACGGCGCGCTCAGCGATGGATGTGTGTGCTCCTTCAAATGTCCTTCAAAGTCCTGGAAAGTCCTGGAATGTTGAAAATATTTAAATGATTTGACAGTGGGGACCTGGAAAGGACATCACAAGTTTTTTTTTTTTTTTTTTGGTAAAGGTAGGACAAGGAAGCCAGATGTGCACTTGGGAGAATTCTTACAGTTTAAAATGCTACTTCAGTCTGTCATTTAGAGGTAGACTCACTGTATTCCCCAGGCGAGGGAAAGATCCTGTGACATCTTTCACAGGTTATAGATCCTCAGAGATTTAAGAGTAGCCTTTTCCCTTCACGACCCTTCTTGAAGAAGGGTGTAATCTTCCTATTTGCATGAGATGGAAGTGAATTTATTAGGAAGAATTAGAAATGCTTGTGCACTGCACAGGTCAAAGCTGTACAGTATTGGTATGTGTTTTGACAAATATAGGAATGCAAGAGTCTTAGCTTAGCAAAGCATTTAGTAATTAGGTGTCAAGATATAAATATTTGTGAACAGTCGTGTAGAATCTTTGTGCAGTTTCCTTTTTTTCATAACAATAAATAAAATAAAAATAAGAATATTCAGTTTCAAAACATTAATACATTTAAACCGGTTGAATATGTGGGATATACTTACTGGTTTAGATGTAGTAAGATTGCAGATTATCTAATCATTTTAAACTTGAGAAAAAATCATTTTAGAAAGCCCAGCTGGCCCGTACCCCCGTCTCTCTGCTCTGATAGCAGCGGGCTCTCATGAAAGCATTCCTGGCGCTGGTGGGTTTGTTTGCACAGTCCCGCTGTGATAGCAGCGCTCAGCTCCTGAGCGAGGCCGGCTCGGCCTGCTCCTCCCTGGGCTGCGCGTGTTCCCACAGTCTCTGGTGCACGGCAGGCTGGCACCCAGCGCTAGCGTCCATCGCGCTCCTGAGCTCTGTGTGTATCAGAGGATTACGGGCCCAGAGGAATTTCAGACATTTCACTTCCTGTCCTTTTCGGTGCGTTTTCGGGAGCAGATGTGGTGCGTTAAACCCCTTTTTTCTTCAGTCTCTTGAAGCCTCCCGTGGCACATTTTTCATTCGCAGCTGGTTTGTGTTCTTAATCTCGGTCTCCCGTTTTTAAAAGTAAACTTTTGTCCATTTTGGGATCTCCAGTCTTAGGCTGGTGCCAGAGCTCCCCACCTGTAAAAATGACCTTTGATAAATATTTGGGGGACGTCGCGGTGATTTAAGGGCGCGCCCCGGGGGCGTTGTTCTTTCTCGCTCCGCAGACTCCGTCACGGTCACCCTGTCCCTCCGCTTCCTGAACGTGACGGTCGCCGCCCGAGCGTTCACCTTCTACGACTGCGCGGCGGTCAAGCAGCTCTCCAGGAACACGCCGTGAGTGCAGATGCGTCCGCCCCGCCCCGCCCCGCCCCGCCCCGCCCCGCCCCGCCACCTGGCCTCCGCTTGCTTGAGCGGGGCTCTCTCGCCGCACAATGTGATGTAGCGGCTGCGGTTTGGGATTTGTAGCCCGAAGGTCATGGGCTTGAACCCCAGATGAGTCACTCTTATAGTACCCTTGAGAAAGATGCATGAATTACTTGATACTGCTTGACTGGTTAGAAAGCCAGGACGTCCTGGATAACGGAGGCCTGCCCGAAAGATAATGCACTATGATGTCAGTAATCTCCCTTTTCTTCTACATATTGATATGCTAGTGGTACCATTTAAATGGCTGCTCCTGTGTTCAGTATGCAATGTGTTATGCACTTTGAGGTTTTTAGCTGCATGGATACTGGGATGCGCCTTGGTAAATGGCAGGGCTGTTTGCTTTTAAACTCCTTTATCTGTTTGTGCATCAGCCCAGGCACTCACTTAATTACCCTCTGTCCTCCCTGGCAAGTGTTTTCAGGGGCCACACTGATAAGTAACCAAACACAATTCAATTAAGAGACGAACCCTCTTGTATATTGTCCCTCACCATAGGCCAATTAGTGGGATCATTTAATCACGCCATCTGTTTGTTCTTTGCTGCCATTGGGTGCTGGGGCACTGCTCCTCCTCGTTCTCTGCCTCCCTCGCACACTTCGCCTCCCTCTGAAGCTCCTCCTCCCTCTGAAGCTCCATGTCCCTCTGAAGCTCCACCTCCTTGCTCTCCACCCCACTCTTACGCTCCGCCTCCCTCTCACTGTCCGCCTCCCCCTCCAGGTGCCGCGGCTGTGTGACCAGCCGTTGGGGCTGTAACTGGTGCATCCACCAGCATTCGTGCACCCACAAGCCCATCTGCGAGGACGGGGTGATCATTTACAACGAGCACGTAAGTGGACAGCATCGGTAACAGACCGGTCATAGCCTGTGAGGTTTGGAATGAAGCTAAACTGTAGAACTGTTGAACGGGGGTGGCCAAACCGGGTCCTGGAGGCCCAGTCTGTTAAAATCACCTTAAAGTCAGAAACGAATGAGAACCAGATGAAGTGAGCCGACTATGTAATGAACTGCTTTAATTGATCCATTAACTGCTGAGTAGTAATGAGAACAAGCACACTCTGCATCTCTCCAAGACCAGAGTCGGCCACCTACGACATAGTAATTGGTTGCATAGAAAGAATGAGTATGTGGAAATGGTTGGGTTGTGACAGATTCTAGGCAGGGGTTTGATACACAGGTAGGTGACTGCATTTGCTCTTAACATTTGCCAAATATTTTATTATTCATATTTATATTCATGTTCCAAAAACAAACAACGCAAGCAAAACTAAGATTTAACATATTCATCATCCGTGTCACAGCCTCATCATCCAGATCCTTGTGAGTGCATGTGCTTTGTGTTCACTGATAATAATCCCGTGTGAAACCGATAACCCCACGGCCCATGTTTTGTACCGTTGTCAGATTTGTTTTCTTTTCCTTTTTTGGCTTTTATGTTCATTGTGTGTTTTTATTTTTGTTTTGCTGGTTTCTGTCTCCCCCCTCCCCCTCCCTCTCTTTCCTCCTGTTCTCAAAACTACCAGTTCAAACTTCCTACTTCGGCACCTCCAACAACCATAGACGTTAAGCTCACATCAACTGCCCCGACCACAACTCTGGCCCCCACCACAATCCCACCCACCGAAGCACCCACTACTGCAGCCACCACCACAACCACAACCACCACCACAACAACTACCACAGCAACTACCACCACCGCAACCACCACTGAAGCCACCACGACTGAAGTCACCACAGAGGAGCCAGTGACGACCACGCTACCTCCAACCACCACCACCACCGCCACCACTACCACCCCAGAGCCGACGACGATGCCCACCACTCCTCCACCCACAACCATGCCTGCCCCTCCGCCCACCACGGCAGCCGCAATGTCCACAACACTGCCCACGGAAGCCACCAGCCTTGCAGAAGAAGGAACCACGTTGGAGGAGTTCCCGGTCACTGGAGGCGATGAGGTCGCGCCCACCAGCTCTAAAGTAGCGGAAGTCGTGGAGGTGGAGCTGCCTGTCACTCTCGATGCCGCCACGCCCACCACTCCGGCTCCACCCCCAGCATACCCGGTCTTGAAGACCGTAACGGCTCCTCCCACTGAGAGCCCCCAGCCAATGGAAGACGCCCAATCCGTGGCTGAGCCTCCCGGCGACAGCCAGCCCTCCCCCGTGGCCCCGCCTCCGACCGATGATACGCCTTTCCCGCTGGGGGCGCCGATCGAATCGGACGAGGCGTTCCACCCGCTCCCAACAGAGGCTCCTCCCCCCTCGCCCCTGACGCAACTCCCGGAGGTGGTGGAGCGGGGAGAGGAGGGAGACGGAGACGGCGATTCTGTCCTCTGGCCCGAAGAGGAGGTGGAGGTGGCAGAAGCCGCGGCGGAGAACGACACGGTGTCGTTCTCGGCGGCCGCCGTGCTCTCTGGGGACGGAGACGCCGAGCAGGCCCACCCCTCCTACCCCCACCTGCGCGACTCCGAGCCCGACTCCGAGCTGGACTACCAGTACGACTCGTCCGACTTTTACCTGCCGGTGAGTCCCAGCTGCTCCCGCCACCACGGCTAGGGCCTTCTCAGTGCCCCCCCCCCCCCTCGCGGACAGGACACTCCGTATGCCCCCCCCCCCCCCCCCCCCCTCCCGTTCTGCCCCCGCAAAGCTCCGCCCTGACGTTACCCAGGGACTGTTCTCTCACCGTGTGCATATCATTATTATTATTTGGTTCTTATTGTTATTGACATTATCGCTGCCTGGAAAACAGAACTGCCAACAAAAAAAAATCTGGCTGCCTGAGTTTAGCTTGGGCCAGCTGGGTTTTTTTTTGCTGTATTATATTTATTTGACCATCGTTTAACTTCCATCTAAGCTTCATCTGAGCCTTAACACTTTGTAATGTGTAACCGTCCACAGGAATGCAGTTGTTGCAGCAGAAATGATCAATTATTTCGAATTGTACAACTAGAAAGGAGAGGAATGGAGAGTTTTTTGGAGAGAATTTTTTGAAGCAGGAAAGCCTGTTTGTAGGATGCTTTCAGTAACTGAATAACAGACTCTGTGCTCTTTACAGGGGAAACAAATCGTTTTAGAATATTCTTTCATTTCAAGAACTTGAAAACCAATGATGGAGTGATTCCTAATTGTGTGTGATTTTCAGTTGGGATGCTGTTGAAAAATGGTGGGATTCTTACATTTGTGGGAAGCCAGGTTGGGGGGGGGGTTCACAGAACAGAGCGGTGCAGGTAAGCAGTGTTTTAACAGCCCGCGTGTGCTGTGAGCGCAGGGGGACGAGGGCTCCTTGGAAGGCTGGGGGGCGTCGGCCTGCCCCTGTGTGGAGAAGGTTCAGGGCTCCTCCCTCCTGCCTGTCAGAACCGAGAGGAGGATCACCCTCATGGGCCGCAACCTTAACCTTTTCCAGGTAAGGCGCACACTAAATCTACCTTTTCCAGGTAAGGCGCACACTAAATCTGCCTTTTCCAGGTAAGGCGCACACTAAATCTGCCTTTTCCAGTTAAGGCGCACACTAAATCTGCCTTTTCCAGGTAAGGCGCACACTAAATCTGCCTTTTCCAGGTAAGGCGCACACTAAATCTGCCTAACAAAGTTTACGGCACTATTGTAAGGCCATTAGCAATGTAAATGCTGTATGTAAAAAGTTGTGTAAGTCGCTCTGGATAAGAGCGTCTGCTAAATGCCTGTAATGCAATGTATTTGTCAGACGAGTAAGCACAGCCCTGCAGGATGTATTGGAATGGATGGTTGGGCAGAAGTCGATTTGGTATAATGCTGGGGTGCACCACAAAGGCCGATCCGTTTCAGGATTTTGTGCCAACTTCTGATCTTAATTTAATTCCGCTCTTAACTTAATTGTGTTCTGCTCTTCATATATTGATCTGGCAGTTGTATAAGCACTAGGTGCACCCGCAGACTGCAAGTGTATCCTAAAGATTTTGCTGTGCTCAAGTACAGGAGCAAACCAGCCTTGTTTATAGAGCTGCCAGAAAACTTTAACACTGAGGTAATTAGTTGGAACAGAAACCAGCACGCAGACTAGCCCTGCAGGACCGGAGTTGCGCATTATGGTTGTTATGTGCTGCTCAAGTGAACTACGCTGTTGTGAGAGCCCTTTCTGAAATCGTGCAGCAGTTGGGTCCGTTTATCGCTCTGCTGAACTAATCCCGTTACATGAAGCCGTTCTTGACTCCTGCGCCCGTTATGTCACCCCTGCCCCCGCTGCAGTCGCTCATCTGAGCTGCAGATAAGGGTCGTGCTCCGTCCTGCGCGGCGCTAATGTCTGTGGGGTAAATCTGGCTCCCTGTGGTACTCTGCTCGCGCAGGATAGGGACCTGGACTACGAGTGCGTGCTGGTGATCGAGGGGCACACGGTCGTGGTGGACTCCTACGTGGAAATAGACCAGGCGGACCCCTCCATTTTCTACATCACCTGCCAGTCGCACAAGGTCAGACCGTCTCCCATCTCCAGTTTACGTACAGGAATCATTGTATCCCGGATGAGACCGTTTCCAGTACTCAGTAATATTAATAATTATCACTGAATTGCTGTGCCATTTTAGCTGTATTTCTTTAATTTTCACTGCTGTGAAGTTTTCAACTACTCACAATAATAATATGTTTTGAATTACTGTACTATTTGAGCTGTAACTATGAGCTGTTCATTGCTGTAAAGTTTTAAGCTTCTCCCAGTTATAATTGCAGTTATAAATCAGTGTTCTAGGCTAGTTCCTGACTGTGGTTCTCTCTCTTTCCGCCGGCTGCTGCAGTACTCTTACTCCGCTCCCCAGGAAGAGTACAATGCCATGGTCTACGTGAAGAGGAGAAACACCTTCCATGTGGACAGCGCCCAAGACCTGTACGGTGAGCAGACGTGGAGTCACCCAGTCTTGGGAAAAACTTTTGGTCATCAGCCATAACAGTTGGCAACTGACTATGACTCTCTGTGGGTACAGTATGAGCTTACAGTCTGAGCTAACTGACTGTGACTCTGGTATAGTATGAACTAACTGACTGTGACTCTGCTTACTGTATGAGATGACTGTGAATGGGTACAGTCTGAACTAATTGACTGTGACTGGGTACAGTATGAACTAACTGACTTGTTGCTGTTACAGTATGAGCTGACTGTGAGCAGAGCAGTGTGAGCAATGTGCCCTGCCTCTCTTACTGATTGGCTGTCGCTGTGGCCCGCAGTGACGCTGTATAACTGCTCGGTGGGGCGTTCGGACTGCAGCCGCTGCCACACGGCGGAGCAGAGGTACGGCTGCGTGTGGTGCGGGGGCCCGCGCTCCTCCTGCCTCTACAGGGACTCCTGCACGGAGAGGATAGAGCAGACCTGCCCCGCCCCCGTCATACACCTCGTGAGTCCGGCCGCGTTCTCCCAGGGCTCGCCTGTGGAAACTATAATATACTGTACAAACAAACAAAAAATCTCCTTTTTAAAAATGTTTTAATGTTTCATAAATTGCATTTATGACTATTGTAATTGGATGCATAATTATATGGTCTGGCTAGATGATATAAATATGACATTCCATTTTGGACATGTGTCCTTGTACTAGTGTGTTAAAGACCTGCAGAATTGCTGCCTGTACTAGGTGTTGAATAGAAGTGTTAACAGCTGAGATTTTTGCTGGGGTGGGGTCCTCAGCCAGAGTGTGGACATTAGCGGGCCTTTGAATGGAGAGTGTGGGAACCCCTGCTGTTAACGGCATTATTTAGCATCGTCACTCGGTTGTCTGTTCCCATCAGACGTTTGCGTAAACATGCATAAACAGACATGACAATGAATGGGGCTGTTTTGTCTGCTTCCCAAACAAACGTTGGCTTTGTTTTGGAAGAAGGCGGGTTCTGAAGGGTGACGTTTGGTTCGTCTCTGTGGCAGATCGAGCCCCTGTCTGGCCTGGTGGAGGGAGGCACTCTCATCACCATCTCTGGGTCCAACCTGGGGCAGAAGGCCCAGGACATCCAGGACTCCGTCACCGTGGCGGGGGTTCCCTGCGCCGTCCTCCCCGACCGCTACGAGGTCTCCTCCAGGTAGAGCCACCGCAAGGGTGGGGGGTTGTGTGTGTGTGGGGGGGGGGGGAACACACGTTTGGCTGGTGAAGGGCACTGGTTGATGTACCCGCGTCGTTCTCTTGTTTTCCTGCAGAATCGTGTGCAGAACCGGGCCCAGCATGGAGAAGACCGGGCAGGTTTCGGTGGAAGTGAGCGGAGGAGAGTACGGCTCCTCCGGCCAGAAGTTCAGCTACCAGGTATAGAACAGGACGTGGTCACACGTCCACTTCCTGCTGTTTGGTAATGCACTATTTGCGCACTGTTACTGCTTTTACTCCTGATAAAAGCAGACAAATGCTATCTAGCGTACTGCAGTAAACACATTCACGCGGACATGCACGCATACCACATAGCTGTGCTTTTCACTGCTGGTTTTGGAGCCTTATTGTTCTCTTCTCTTTGTGACGCACACCATGTGTGCCCTCCAGGACCCCACTGTGACGCAGGTGTCCCCACAGAGGGGCCCGAAAGCAGGGGGCACCTCTCTGACCATCGCCGGGATGAGGCTGCTCACCGGACGGCCCAGCGAGGTCAGCGTGGTGGTCGGAGCCGTCCCTTGCCTCATGTGAGTCCCCACCCCCCCCCCCCCCCCCCCCCCCCCCCTCGAGATGCCCAGACTTAACGGCTCTCTGCTGAGCGACTGGGCACAAAACTGTGAAAGACTCAGACCCTCGGTACCAGGATCGCTCAGCTCTCGTTTATCTCCCCTCCACGTCTCCAGCTCTTCTGAGATCCAGGAGGGCAGCATCGAGTGCGTGACTGGCGCCAGCAACACGACGGGGGAGCACCGCGTCACGGTGCGCTACGGCAGCAGCGAGCGCCATCTGTCGGACGCCACCTATCACTACACCCCTGACCCCAACGTCACACTGGCGGCACCCTCAAAGAGCTTCCTCAGGTACTCTCCCTGGTCCTTCCGTTGTTCCTGTTCCCACCCTAACCCTCCACCAAATCTTGAATTCCTAGTATATTCTTACATTTTCACTGTTGTATTTTGTTGTTGAATTTCCAATGGTAGTTCTTGAGTTGTATCGCTGATACCACACCCACGCAACACCAGGAGCACTGCAGATGATGCATGTGTTCCCCTCTGATACATTTGGTTGCAACAAACCAATGACTGTTGTGCAACCTACTGCGGTACTACAACACAGAGCTGGTACCTAATGGAGGAGAGACAATTTAAGATCGGTTGCCAGAATGGTGCTTCTTACTTTTGTTTATAATTTACAATACTAATTGGTGGTTTGTTCAGTTAACTCATTGGTTATAAAGGGCCTTTGTGATTTTTTTGGTGATATTGTGTGATACTAAAACGGATGTTCTCCACGTCTGTAAGCTGATCTGGGGGAGAGTGTCTGATAAGTGAGTGTAATTGTAAATGTAATATTCTCTCACTTGTACTGTTAGCCTGCGGGCGCCCGGCAGGTTTTTAGGAGGAACGAACGCGATGTTAACCTGAAGAACTGCGGCCATATTAAAACACACACTGGACCGACTGGGTCCCTCCGTGGACTCCCAGTCATGGTGGACTGGTTTCTGAGCCAGGGCTCAAATCTTGGACTATAGGGCTCAGCTTATACTCATAATGAGCTCCTATGTACATAACATAATCATGAGAACAGGCCATTCAGCCCAACAATGCTCGCCATTTTCTTGACTAAATTGTACCTAGTGCTGCATGACTTGTACCAAATTATTTTGGTTGAGCTCCTATACCAATTTTTGCTTTTTTCCCAATAGGTGTTTGTATGACTCATTTGCCCTGTGATTTATCATACAGTGAGTGTGTTTCTTAATTCTCACTGTGTCACTCCGTACCTGTGTCCAATCAGTGGCGGGCGGGTGATCCACGTGTCCGGCCATAACCTGGACGTCGTCCAGGAGCCTCGGATTCAGGTGACCGTGTCCCCGTTCGAGCGCGCTCAGAGCAGGAGGAGGAGGAGGAGCACCAGCAGGGGGGCGGGGCCAGGGCCTGGGGGCAGGCTGCTGTGGAGACGGCGCCGAATTGTTCCGGAGCCTGGTTGTCCAGAAGGGGCCCTGTGTTCCGTCAAAGAGGTAAACCTGCATCCCCATTAAGCAAATATGCTAAGCAACCCATGGTCATTCAAAAGGAGGCTAATTTCTTCTAATTCCTCTAATTCCTTTATAATCAAACCAATGGTTTATTTTATCTCGCGGTGCCTGAGAGATGGTTTTGAGGAAATGAGGATGCACTAGATGACAACATATTTTCCAGGTTCAGGGCACCACACCAGTGTAATCGCCCACCTGCAATGCGTGCACCGCCAAATCGTGGTTTGCACAGGAGATCTACCATGGAATTCTCTTCTGTGATGATGTCACTGATTTTTATTTCCTGTTTCTCAGTCTGAGTGATTTTTGTGTTTCAGTTCGTAGAGCGCTGCGAGGTGAACACCTCCTCCCTGATCCTGTGCCGGACGCCGGCGGTGGAGGCCCACGCGCGCCACGCCCAGGTGCGGGTGGAGTTCCTCCTGGACAACCTGCGCTTCGACTTCGACGCGGTCAGCCGCAGCCCCTTCAGCTACGAGCTCAACCCCATCCTGCATCCCCTCAACCAGCACGACCCCAGCAAGCCCTACCGCTACAAGCCCGGGAGCATCATCTCTGTGGAGGTGAAAAGCGCCACACGCACGCGCACACACACATACACACAGACACATGCACATGTGCGCACACACACACACGCACGCGCACACACACACACACACACACACACACACACACACACACACACACGCTCCAGGCTTTCATCTACGTACATGGCCTCTACAGAGTTATTTCAGTTGTCCAATTTATATTATGTACTGCATACAGCAGCAGTTAACAAAGCTTGGCTTCAGGAAACAGTGTGTGGCCTGTCCCAAAAATTAATTTCCTCTTGTTGATTTATTATGGTATGAGCCATGTCAGGTTTTGGAAGTGGTTTTCCTCTGCATGTTTGCTCCTTATTAAATACATTTGTGCTCTTTAGTTACAGTGGCTATTCGTAGTTGTATAATCCAGCATTTATTCCTGGCTCACCACTGACCTGAAACAGAATTCCCAGGGTGCAATGGTTTGAATTGTGTGCTCTTGTCTTAATTCATTTTTGAAAGTGAAGTCTGTCTTACATGAAATTGATCATCTTCAGTAGTGACCAAGTACAATAGTTAATATTTTAAAGCAGTTAGTTGTGCTTGTGATTATTTCCAACACTTTAAGTTGCTGTGAAATTAGTCATAAGTGTGTTTTATTATAATGTTCTATGACAATGTTCCTCAGCAGTCTGTTACTTATGCAACATCTGGAACTTGACCCTCTCTTGCCAAAACTGGTGATCTTGACATATATCCTGTGTACCCTTTAACCTGTGACTCCTACAACTCTCTGTCCGTCTGTGCTGTGGCCTGTGTGCAGGGGGAGAACCTGGACCTGGCCATCTTAAAGGAGGAGGTGGTGGCTCAAATTGGGGAGGGGGTGTGCTCGGTGAAGACTCTCACCAGGAACCACCTGTACTGCGAACCCCCGACCCAGCAGCCCTCCCCGGGGCCTGGCAAGAAACGAGAGGGTGCCGACCCCCTACCAGAGTTCACCGTGAGTCCTCTGCAATGTTGTTTGAAATGTTTTTATTCCTTCTTTAATTTTATACGTAGCTATTCGCTATTACAGCAACCAGTTTTTAACCACGTTCTGATGTTTTGGCTCATTTTAAATGCAGCCATCAATCTTGACTGTCAGATTGACAACCGAGGCAAGTTTGGTCATCCTTGACAAAGGCATGCAGCTGAAGCATGGGGACGTGGTTAGCAGTTGGCAGGTTTATTTGAAATTAAGGAATCCGGTATACTTCAGACAGTTATTCAGAGTGCCTCTGTCATTTAAATCTTATGTTTGTATACAAGAGTGGAAATGCCCGTGCAATGGGGTGTAATGCAGAAAGACACACCCCACTTTTTATGCTTGCTCCTTTTCCTGTCCAGTCTGGAATGCCAAATGATATTTTTACCAGCTCTCACTGCCGTAATCTTCGCTCTCGACGTGGGCGAGTCGTCAATCAGAGGAAGCCTCTTCATACATGGCTTAAAGGGGGGGCTCAGTTTGTGGCTTAAAGCAAGAAAAAATGCGCTTCATGTAACTCGAAAGTTGCTTGACTGGAAACCTCGTGTTTCCATGCCAGCCTCAGCCCCAGTCTGCACTACCATGGTCAGGGTTCGATACCAGGCCGTGGGGCCCATCTGCGCACTAGAACTGTTTTAAATGTATGTTTGGGTGTCTGCTCTCTCTCCCTGGGCAGGTCCAGATGGGCAACCTGAACTTCTCCCTGGGCAAGGTGCAGTACGACACCCTCAGCCAGTCCACCTTCCCCCTGGAGGCCCAGATCGGAGTTGGGGTGGGGGCGTCCATCGTGGCCCTGATCGTGCTCATCATCGTGCTCATATACAGGTGCGCCCGAGTATTCCTGCTGCTTCGAAGTTTCCACTCTTTGATTCTGAACTTCCTCTCCCAACGGGTCTGTGTATTTAATAAAAAGTGTCCATGAGGTTTTCCACAGTAAAAGGCTCTTTCATGTAAAACCCAATATTGTCAAAATCGATTGCCCATTAACTAACCAAATTTGGTAACGTGACCAAGATTTTGTATCTTAACAGCTCTAATATTATTTCTGCAAATGATACCACAGCATTACGCTCCATAGTGCTGTCCTGGGCAGCCAAGGCTGTGTCCATTAGCGTTTAATGCAGTCAAATGAAGTTACAGATTACAGATATAGCCAGTCCCTTTCTCTGACCTAGAGCTGCAATGCTGCTGTAATGTGGTGCAATGACATTCCCACAATCTCAACTTTTGATCGTTTACTTGTGAGTAATGTAGTTTAAAGTCATCTGTTAGAACTGGAAATTACAGCTCATTGTGCTGTAAAGGCCTGTCTGATCTTACGTTTGCATGTTAGGTGGCTAGCTAACCGAATTTGGCTGTGTGTGAATATAAGGGGTGTAGGTGTTTTGTTATCGTTTTTGTGTTCGTTTCATATCAAAGGTAATATTTGAGCCCTGAGCTCTACAGCCTAAGGCAGTATTTTTTAAGGACCAAAATATTCAGCTGTTAGAATGCATTTTAACAATCATGAGCTTCAAAATTAAGCATTTATGATGGTCTGTGCTGACATGATGTTAGTACAGAGTACCCTCACTCAGTGTTTGTTACCAGTATGTTAATCGGTTGAATATTCCAGTTTTCCCTCCACAATAGAATATTGGGGATAAATGTGTAGTTTGAACCAGGCTTTCATAAACCCAGAGCCTCAGCAAGACTTTCAGCAAGATGAGTCAAAAAGGTCTCTCTCAGAGAACTCTCTCAGTAGTGTGTTGTCAGTTTCAGTTGGTTGTTTTTGGTCCATTAATTCACTTTTTTACGTCCTGTGACAAGAAGCGTTTTCAGGATACCGCTCTTTCCCGAATGCGCGCTTCGGGCGATGGTTGTAGTCGGCTAATGCGGGGGGTGTGGCTTCGGCAGGAGGAAGAGCAAGCAGGCCCTGAGAGACTACAAGAAGGTTCAGATTCAGCTGGAGAACCTGGAGACCAGCGTGAGAGACCGCTGCAAAAAGGAGTTCACTGGTGAGCAAGGCCACACCTCCCCCAATTTTAAATAGGAACAAGCCTATATGTTCTGTTTATTGCTCTCTGTTTAGATATATCATTTTGTTTATCGCATTGTAGCAAAAACCCAAAGATATATTTTTGCGTAACCTCAGAGCATACTAGCGTTATTGAATGCAGTGCACTGAATTATTTATTTGCTTAACATTTTCCCCTTGTTGCAACTTGCACAGCCTATTTTTACTCCTGTGCATTTATACAGCAGGGTATTTTACTGCAGCAATTAAGGCCTTACCTTTGCTCAAGGGTGCAGTAGCAGTACCCCAGCTGGGATTTGAACCTGAAACTTTTGTGTTACGAGAGCAATTCTCCAACTGCAGTTCTACACAGCGAGCCCTTGCCGTTTGTTTCCATGGTAACCATCACATCCCAGCACCAGCGTGACGCCTCCCTCTTGTCTCTCCCGCAGACCTGATGACGGAGATGATGGACATGTCCAGCGACCTGGTGGGCTCCGGCATCCCCTTCCTGGACTACCGCATGTACGCCGAGCGCATCTTCTTCCCCGGCCACCGGGAGTCGCCGCTGCGCCGCGACCTGGACGTGCAGGAGTGCCGGCGGCAGACGGTGGAGCAGGGCCTGGTGCAGCTCTCCAACCTGCTCAACAGCAAGCTCTTCCTCACCAAGGTGACGAGCCCTCCTCGCCTCGCCCGCCGCGACCGCTAACTACGCGGGGAAACCTGGGGTGAACGCGGGCGTGCTCGAAAGAGCACAGATGGGCCCAGAGCCTGCGGTTTGTGTCCTCGGGTTGGAATAGGTGCCCTTTCAGTGCTCGCGTTAATGCAGGACTCTGCATTTTTTTAATGCTGAAAAAGGGCCAAAATGTAGGAAAAAATACACTGCATTCTATAATGCACACGTCACAAGCATTTAGATTAAAACAAATTAAAATTACTGGCTGTGAGTGCCACCTGTTGTCTTGATGTGAAAGCTTACCTTACTTGCGATTTTAACGAAGGCGATGAAATGACTTTCTACATGTACAGCATGTTCACAGATAGCAAGAGAAAGATAAGAGTTTGCTCCAAATTTAGTACATTTCCCCGGTTAGTTACATGTGGCATGCAATGACATTGCACTTGGTTATGTTGGACATATAAATACAAGCTGTAAACGTTACTGGTTTAATGCTGTGCAAAATGCTTGTGTTTCAACTTCTCCCCTTAACATTTTTACGCACCCTGATATGGGTGATTTAAATCCCTTTAAACCTAATGGCCAACACAGCAACTACGCTGCAGATTTTTCCTCAGTTTTAGCAACACAGTAATTACAGTCGTTCTTTCCTTTTTTGGAATGAATATTAAGGCCGTTGCAGTGGAGTGTGTCATTGGGGAAAAATGTTCCTCTCTTTCATAATTTTCATGTTATTAGGAGGAAATTGCATACGCATTACAAAACTTCCCCACAGTCATTTTGAACATTTTTATTTCAGTTTTAATGGTAATGAAACCTATTTTGAAAACTGAAATGTGTGAGTTTTTCGAAGGAGCGATCGCATGGGTCCGATTTAAACAAACCAGGAAGCAGTCATTTCCCAGCGGTGTCTGTCCTGGCCGATGTTGTGTTTACCTTGCACTACAGCTTTAAAAAACAAAACAAAACAAAAAAATAGCGAAAAGGCCGACGTGACTCTCCGGTGTTCTGCCGTTAATCGTCCCCCCGCGCGCGTGCTTCCTGTCCCAGTTCATCCACACCCTGGAGAGCCAGCGGACCTTCTCCCCCAGGGACCGGGCGTACGTGGCCTCCCTGCTGACCGTGGCCCTGCACGGCAAGCTGGAGTACTTCACCGACATCCTCAAGACCCTGCTCAACGACCTGGTGGAGCAGTACGTCGCCAAGAACCCCAAACTCATGCTCCGCAGGTGAGAACGGTGCAGGGGCGCGGCGGCAGTTGCTGAACACTGAGGGGTGACACACCCATTCCCCCTGGGGGATCTCTAAATGCGCAATGCAGTGCATGCTTTTATAGTAGTAGTAGTAATGCTTGTAGTAGTAATACAAGAAAAAACTTCTAGTTGTTTAAGTACAAATAGTAATCATAACAGTAATACAACGCTTGTTGTAGTTGTTGTAATACAATATTAGTAGTAGAAATAGTTGCAGTATACTCATAGTAGTAGTTGCATTTTTATGGGTAGGCTTGGAGTATATTATTATAGTGATAGTTTTATAGATTGTTGGTTAGCCCTTGTAGTAATTCATAATGTAGGCAGTAGATGTTATGATTAGGAGTTTTTGGATTATGTGTTATTGTGACTGCTCACTGTCCCTGTTCCAGAACCGAGACGGTGGTGGAGAAGCTCCTGACTAACTGGATGTCCATCTGCCTGTATGCCTTCCTGAGGGTGAGTTGGTCCGTGTGAAAGGGAAAGCACACGCGCTATAGATAATGTCTCCGGTCCTCTGAAGCTTTATGGAGTGCTTTTGTGTTAATGGCCGCCCGGTCTTTTCCGCGCGCCCCACAGGACTCCGCGGGGGAGTCCCTCTACATGCTCTTCCGGGCCATAAAGCACCAGGTGGACAAGGGCCCCGTGGACGCGGTGACGGGGAAGGCCAAGTACACGCTGAACGACAACCGCCTGCTCCGGGAGGACGTGGAGTACCGCACCCTGGTGAGGCCAAGAACACTTCACCCCTCCCGTATTCTCTGCCGTCTGACTCTTCTGAAGCCCTTGGCTCTGCTAAGGAGCACGGGCTATTGACGAATGGCCCCCATCTCACTCGGTTGGGGGCAAGCGTTTCCAAGATCACCCCAGTTGTGTCCACACCCATTAGGTCTTCTAACTACTGGAGGCTTATTGGTCAAGCCTCTGCATGATTGTGCATAAGCCACATCAGAATGGGAACACCTCAATGGCAGAGAGATCTGTCAATGACAACGCCGCAGCACCAGCCGTCTGATCATTATGGGGAAATCTGTGCAGTGCGAGTTGGTCGGGGAGTCTGCCTGAGGAAGAGGGGCAAAGCTGAGTCCTTGCGCTTCCTCCTCCAGACGCTGAACGTGCTGGTCCAGGGCGGGGCTGGGAACGAGGCCCAGCCCGTCGCGGCCAAGGTGCTGGACTGCGACACCATCACGCAGGTGAAGGAGAAGGTCCTGGACCAGATGTACAAGGGCACGTCCTTCTCTCACCGGCCACACACGGACTCCCTCGACTTGGGTGAGCTCCCGACCTCCGCCGCCACAAAATCTGCTTTTCCCACTCCTGTACCTGTATGGTTTGTAACTGAATGATGTCATACTTATTGTATATATGGTTTGTTCACAGTATAATTCAGTACATTCTTTGCTTTTTTTTTTAAATGCTTAGATATTTGAGCCATTCTTTCCCTTCTTTCTGAACTTGTCTTGTTTGGTGTTGGTGTTTAGAGTGGCGGTCGGGCGTGGCTGGTCACCTGATCCTGTCCGATGAGGACTTAACGTCCGTGGTGCAGGGCACGTGGAAGCGGCTCAACACGCTGCAGCACTACAAGGTGGGTGTTTATTTTTAAAGATGCTGCTGCAGCGCTAATGTCTTCACTTGGGGATTATTACTCATCTCTATTTGTATCACGGCTTGGGGTGTAAATGTGTGTAAACAATAAAGCCCAAATAATGTCCTGTAACATCTGGACTCTGTCTTACACCAGTGTGAACTTGTTTCTGTTATTTCACACCACTGACCAGCAAGTGTTTGAGTATAATATGATTACTTTCAACAGATTTTGAAATAAATAATTAAAAATAACTCTCAATAAAAACAAAATTCTGATTTAATAAAACAAGCTCAGTGCGTGAATGGGTCATTCATGTTTTCTCTGCTCTGTGATTGGCCGGCAGGTTCCCGACGGAGCGACGGTGGCGTTGGTGCCACGGCACAGCAAACACATCCACCATGACACCCACGACTACGTGGCAGGAGAGAGTGAGTGGCCCTGCAACTGCCACGCACATGACATTACATATTACATTAAATTACACATTACATATGACATATTACATTATATAATACATTTAACATATTACAATACACATCACATTCCCCATTACATATTACATTATAAAAATAGCTGTACACATGACATTACATATTACATTAAATTACACATTACGTATGACATATTACATTATATAATACATTTAACATATTACAATACACATCACATTACCCATTACATATTACATTATATAATACATTTTACATATTAAGATGCACATTACATTACACTGTGCACATTACATATGACATATATATGACATTACACATGAATGTGCGGTGCAGAGACGCCGATGCTAGAGGACGCAGACGAAGGCGGGGTGAGGCTGTGGCACCTGGTGAAGGCCAGCGAGGAGCCGGAGCTGCCCAAACACCGGCGGGGCAGCCTGAGAGAGCGGGAGAGAGCCAAGGCCATCCCCGAAATCTACCTCACACGCCTGCTCTCCATGAAGGTACTGCCCCACAGGGGTCCCAGAATTACAATTTACAATACTTTTTTTCATGTGCATTCTTATTTACTTTAGATTACCATATTTCTATAATTACATATTTTAGACTTCTGATATAAAGGATTCATGAATTATTTTGCAGTAATATTACGACATTATGATTATAGTATTATGCTTTAGACTGTACTGTTTTGCTGCTTCCTCAACATGCACTAGAGAGTTTACTGCCAATGCTTTGCAACCTGCAGTACGTGTTAGATAAAGTTGCCAAAGTTGTGGGGGGGGTTATGTATTTAGGAACCCCTCTTGTGACATCATGCACAGAAAGAGGGTCAGAGGGGGAGCAGCTAGAGAGATGAGCAGTTCAGGGAACTGGAACTGTGCCCGTATGATTAGGAGTGGGACACTGCTCTTGCACATCTGAACAGGGCATTTATCCTGCCTGAAGAGTTCAAATGGGGAAGATGCCAACTATGTTAGCGGCTGTGGTTAAGGGGTGCCTGCAGCATATAATGTAAAATTATTCCTTCTAGCGACGTAGTGATGCACAGTGTTATCTGCACTGATAGTCGCTGGGGCTGTGCGGTTGTATGTGCTCATGGAGTGATGCTGTAACATGCTAACCTTCACAGGGTACGCTGCAGAAGTTTGTGGACGACCTGTTCCAGGTGATTCTCAGCACTAGCCGGCCGGTGCCTCTCGCCGTGAAGTACTTCTTCGATCTCCTGGACGACCAGGCCGCGCACCACGGAATCTCGGACAGCGAGACCATCCACATCTGGAAAACCAATAGGTAGGAAAATATCCAACCTGCTAGTGGATGAATAAGATCACCTTTTAGCGTTGTGAAGAGTTTTAGTGTTTGCCTAAAATACAAGGTCTCGCATTGGGAAAACTTGGTGGGTTTCTGCATTAGAAGGTTTCCTGAAGGATCTTGTAGAGTTTGGTGTTTTCTCCACATTACAACATCTCCTTAAGCATTGTGGAGACTTTTAGCGTTTGGGTGAATGGAACTTCCCTTCCCGTTCACTTTGTTTTTCTATCACATAAAAACCAAGCAGATTTCCTCCAACTGGGTTTTTTTTTGTTTGTTTGTTTTTCCCCAAAGTCTGCCGTTGAGGTTCTGGATCAACATCGTGAAGAACCCGCAGTTCATCTTCGACGTCCAGGCCTCGGACAATGTGGACGCCGTCCTGTCCGTCATCGCCCAGACCTTCATGGACTCCTGCACCATCGCCGAACACAAGCTGGGAAGGGTGAGCGAGACGGACAGACAGACGGACGGACGGACGGGTGGGAGGGTGGGAGGGAAGGGGCCAGGAGGGGAAGGCAGAGTGGTTCAGGCAGGCCGAAGATTCCCTACCTCCCCAGCACGTGTTTAACGCCTAAGTATCTCTCTCCCTGTGCTCAGGACTCCCCCATCAACAAGCTGCTTTATGCCAGAGACATTCCTCGCTACAAGCAGATGGTGGAGAGGTAGGTGCGAGCCGTCTGCCAGGGCTCTGGGTGGCGATGGGCAAGCTGTCGGGGCACGGCCTGGGCATATGGGATCTGCCGCGGGGCGGGACAGATAACGGTGATAAATTTAGAACATTGTTCTTTTTGATAAGAAAATGCTATTTGCTGCCGGTTTGAGTTGAGATGGGGGGCAGTATTCAGGACACACTATTGGGACTTAAATCCACATTGCCATCTTTCCTCTGCTTCTCTCCATCTTTCTCCTTCCTTTGTTTCTTTCCTTCTTCCTCGCCCTCTCCGTCCCTTCCTCTTTCTCTCTTCTATCATCTCGCCACCCACACACTTTCTTCCTTTCTCTGTTTTTCTTCCTTTCTTTCTGTGCAGGTACTATGCTGATATCAGACAGACCATCTCTGCCAGTGACCAGGAGATGAACTCTGCACTAGCAGAGCTATCCAGGGTATGTTTAAAAAAAAATTTTTTTATTATGCCTATGACCTTAACATATGTTTTCACATCCATCGTCTGAATTCACAATGTGTCATTTTATTTGGCAAAAACATATGTAGTGTGCTATTGAAAATGCTAATCAGTTTCTTACCCATTCCAATCCTAATGTTAACTGAGTGTTTCTGCTCTGAGAAGGATTTCAAACCAACTAGTACAGAGTATAGCGGCTCCTCACTTCTCAAAATATTAACTTCTTAACGAGTTGATATCACTAGCCGTTTAAAATGTTTTAGCTCTGTAATTTTATTGGAAAACATTATTTTCTCATTGAAGGGCATGTATTGTTTATATATAAATTTCTGAATTGTGTTAAACATTCCTTTTTTCATGTAGAATTACTCAGGAGAACTGAATTACCTTGTGGCCCTGCATGAGTTGTACAAATACATCAACAAGTACTATGACCAGGTGAGTCTCTGCCCTCTCAACAATGCTGCTGCCCTATAATTACACTTTCAGCAGTATACAAATGAGCTAACCTCTTGCAGCGATAAAGAGGGAGAGAATAACAATCTGCGCAACTGAACAAGCTGGTTGGATTTACTTGAAGTGTATTTTCTTGCTTTAAATCACAAACCTGACAGTGCGCCAATAATAGCAATTGTTAAGCCAGCAGGTTGCCAGAAACTTCCATAAATATCTAAATTATCTTTCATTGCACATAAAAACTGTCAGGAGCGATCTAAGATATACACTAAAATGGACATGACATTGAAATAAACTCCAGAAAGCGAATTGTGCCTTTAATTATCTTGGTTGAATGCCTAAACGGATTAAAGGCTGCGGGGGTGCTCGGTGATAAAGGACTTTTCGTCGCATGTGTAACTCCGGCCCGTCCTGTTCACCGTGTCCCTCCCAGATCATCACTGCCTTGGAGGAGGACACTACCGCCCAGAAGATGCAGCTGGGGTACAGGCTCCAGCAGATCGCCGCCGCCGTGGAGAACAAAGTGACCGACTTGTGACAGCGCGAGACCAGAGCGGGGCGGAGCCGGGGGCGGGAAGGAGGGAGGAGCTTCAGCCGGAGGTGGGGAGGAGGGAGGAGCTTCAGCCCGAGGCGGGGAGGAGGGAGGAGCTCCAGCGAACGGGGAGGGGGAGGGAGGGAAAAGCGGAAGGGAAAGTCTGGGTGCAGACCCCCGATTTTCCTCAGCTCGTCCAACCGCAGGAGGGGAGAGGCGCTCTCCGGGGCAGAGGGGACCGGGTGCCTCTCCACAACCTGCCCTTTTACCGAACCGGATATTTCTACCATCCAGCTTTCCTTTTTTTTTCTGCTTGGATGTCTGTTAGATCAATTAGATGTGTATCCACATACATTACTGAGCTGTACTAAGACATCTGTAGGAGATCCTGGCAAGGAATCAAATGCCGCTTCATTGAACAAGTGCAAACTGAGGCGTTGTCATGCAGTGATGTGGAAACCAGGTGGCGACTGCGGATTTCGGCAGTGAACAGGATAAACAATGAACTGATCTCCTGGTTACCAGACACCCACCAGACACTTGAATTAATCCCCATGAAGCTGGTTTTTGATGCAAAAGATTAGTAAAGTCTAAAAGATGCAGAAGTTAGACTGGTGATCTGTAGGAATTCTTGGTGGTTCTTTAAGGAACAGTTTGTCAGTTTATTGTGGGGGTTTTTTCCCCTTGCAAAATTCTATTTCTGATGATATAATTCTAAACCCTCTATCCTTTCACTTCTGGTTTAATTTACCCACTATAGTCATGTTGTGTTTTTATTTTAATTGAGATAGTGGAGGAGTGTTTATGTAGGGCATTATCTGTAAATACCCCCTATCCCCCATAAGTGTCCTCACTAACTCACAACAGCTTTATGGTTTTCAGTAGGTCTACAGTAATGGTCAAGTACAGGTGCTTCAAATGTGTCAACTTCATTCTCCCTGGATTACTTCACACCTTTATTCTCCCAGAGTAATTAAGTCTGTGCTGTTACAGCTGCTATTCACTGTAAAAAAAACTTGCTCACTGTGAGGCCAGATAAGCATGTCACAACTGCGCGAAATTACCTAAGAAGGAAAATCCCCTTTCCACAAAATACATCTTAATGGTTTGCGGTGACACTCTTTCTTTATCACGCCGCGCTTGAATCCCAAGGTGTGTGTATGAGCAGTTCTTTTTAAACTCAACAGCTGAATAGCACATAGCTTCTACCCTTTTCCGCCATGCGGGCTGTAACGCATCCGCATGGTATCCGCCTTCACTAGTATTAAAACCCGATATTTTAACGGAAGCTCAGAATTTAAAACTAGCAAAGACGAATGGTACCGCAGCCTGGATTTTAGATCCGGACCCAACATACGGTACATTCGACCCGAAAGGTGGAGGGAAAAGCGCATTTGTGCGGAACACCAATGGATTTTAATCATGCATGACAAAACTCAACGTTATTTTAAATCATGGTTCTTCAAGTGTGGCATGCAATTTTTGTCTCTTAAATACTGCGTGAGGGGAACTGTCAACGGACTAGTAGTAAATCCTCGCTTTCGGCGAAAGAAGCAATGGTGTCAGTAAGACGAGGTAGCGAGTCCGACAATTTAGTGTGTTTGAGTTGAGAGTGGTCGTCTTTGTCCAGCTCGACCAGGTGGCCTTCTTTGCGCTCTTCGTAGCGTTCTTCCTGTGGACGTGGGAGGAAAAACTGTGATCAGGAAGTTTCCGGAAAAGATCTAAAGCACTGTTCGATTACTTGCTGTAAATGGAAGTCGAAGTAATGTCGTACGAAATCTAGTTTACGGGAAGGTACTAGAAACCTTTCTTTTTAACCACGTGCACAAGCGACAATGATGATATACTTGCGTTTTCCTTTTACATCATTTATGTGGTTGGAATAATTTCAAATAAGATTTTTTTATTTTAAAGATTGTGTTATAAACGTTATCGGGATTTTCCTGCATTTCCACATTCCTTTTATTGGGTCCAAGTAAAGGATACACAATCTTGGGAAATTATTTTAATGTAATGCTTTTAAAGATTTTTTTTTAATGTGACACACAGGACCGTTTCCCCCTGTATATATTGTGAACTCTGCTGTAAGTCGTGTGAGCACAGAATACGAATTTAATTACCAAGACCATTTTCCTCAAGTGTAGTGAACAGAAATCTGAGAATGCTGAAGGCTTTTGCTGACAGAACGTTGCATTTAATCGTGTCCTGTGTGGCCATCCTGCTACAAGTCCTCTTGCGACCACCAGGTGGCAGAAGAAAACAAATGCAGTGATTGTGTTTTCACGGATTGGAGCCTTGTAAAACCAATGCTTTCAAGCTCACTATTTATTACGTTTGTGCTTTTAAAGAACACTTTGATTTGATCGCGTCTTTGCGAAATTTGATAAAAGTATGAAAAGAAATGGACACTGGTGTTTCAAGTGCACGCTTTTTTGGGAAACTGCAAGAATGTGAAAAATCGTAAATGCAGTTGTAAACAAGGGATCTTGCTGCACATAATACAAAAGGTTCACCATTAAGGTTAGTGCTGGACTGAGATTCATTATTCATTCAACCCATCTATCTCACAGCTCGATGTCAGTGCTCTGGTAATGCTGTATACCAAGAGAAGATTTGCATATGGCTGAGAAGGTACAACCAACCTGGTACTCTTGAAAGAAAGCAAATATGCAAATAAAGATGGATTTTATATGGATCCCCCCCTCCCCTTCCTCAGTATAAAGTAAATGGAAAATGTGTGATGTCATTCCTTTGACTTTTTCTGTTTTTATGTGTCTGATGGGCTGCTAATGGCTCTCCTATGTGTAGTGACCAAAAAAAAACAACTCAAAAACACAAAAAAAAAATAAAGCTTGCGCACATTGAGTGTCAAAGGTACATTGTTACAAACAGCTTACAAGCATCTACTTACCTTCACAATTACTAATGTACTTTGAGAAGAAAGAAGTCTTAGTTTACCATTTACCGCCAGTTGACCAGAGAGAAATCTGAAGGATTTTTACTCTGGGTTGTGCTGGCTCTCGTATTGGGATGAACGACCACCGTGGCGATTTATAAATGAAAATATAAGCATAAAGACGTGTTAACATACTGCACTCCTACATGCTCGACTAATGTCTTTTTTCGAATGCACAATTTTTACTGTTGTATGTTTTTCCACATAGTAGTATATATCTATAAAAACAAATAATGATAATAGAGAATTAAGGTAATTTGAGGGAATAAAAGTAACTTTATTATTGGTAGGCTGTACAAATTCAATTGTGTAGAGCAGGCTCTGCAGGGAGCGCTGGGACTGAATTTTTTTTTTTTTTTTTTTTTTCCTCTGTTAATATCAATGTAAATAATGATTTAATAAGGCCAACTTGTAGCTACTTAACCTGTTTAATAAGAGAAAGTGGAAACTTCCTACAGATGGTGATGTAATAAAATGTTCTGAAAATTAAAGATTAGAGGTATTTTTTATTGATTTGCCTGTCTTTTTCCTTCACATTTTGTGCATGCATCTCGCATAAAGCAGAGAGTTCAAAGTTGTTTAAATTTCAAAGGGAAAGCTGCCTTTTCTCACTCAGAAACCCAGTGACCCCATGAAGTCTAAATCTGTTTTCCTAACCTCCCACACTGCAAAGCAGGGGTGTCCAATGTTATTTCAGAAGGGCCAGTATGGAAGCAGACTTGTTCTTACCCAGCACCAGCACCCGATTTAAAAATAAAAATAAAAAACAAGGCCTTGACTGAAGACTTGACTAGCTGAATTGGGTGTTTTAGCATTGTGGTGGAACAAAATCCTGTACCCACACCAGCCTTTCTCTGAAAACCATTACACACCCCTGCTGCGAAGGCCACACGGTGCCGTGCACTGCGAATGCGTGCCACGTGCGTCCATGAAGTGGACACGGGGGACGGACTACCCACGATGCAGCGCGTGGTTTAGAACGTTAGCTGCACCACACTGATGGAGCGCCTGGTGCACGGCGCGGGGAGCAGCGGTGGTGGTTTGTCCCGGTGGCCCTGCGGCTTGCTGATGATGAGCAGGGGGTTGCTGTGGCGCAGGACGTCGTCGCACACGGAGACGCCGTCCAGGAAGTTGCGGAGCTGGGTGCGCAGGTGCCTGTTCTGCTCGGCCATACGGGCCTGCTCCTGCTGCAGGCACAGGTGCTCCTTCAGGGCCGCGTTGTAGCGGTGCCAGAAGCTCTCCAGCGGAGACACCTCCTGAATGTTCTGGAAAGAGGAGGACGTTTGGCTTTCAAACGCCTACGAGAACGCGTTCCCTTTTCTGAGCGTGGCGTTTGTTGGTTGGTGCTGTGTGTGTGTGTGCGTGCGCGCGCGCGCATAAGTGCATGTGTGTCTGTCAGAAAGAGAAAGTGAGAGAGACGAGTTGAATGTTCTGGAAAGAGGAGGATCTATTGCTTTCAAACACCTACGAGCACGTACTGCCTTTCCTGAGCATGGAATTTGCTGGTTGGTGCTCTGTGTGTGCGTGTGTCTGCCAGAGAGAAAGTGAGAAAGAGGCAACCTAAATGTTCTTGAAAGAGAAGGATATATTGATTTTAAACATCTGAGCACACTGGTCTCTTTTCTGAGCACAGAATTGTTTGTTGTGTTTTGTTTGTGTGAGAGAGTGATATACCGAGTGTGTAATTTGAGTGTGCATGCCAGTCACTGCGGACAGTGCTACCTTGACCATTTCCTCAGACATGGGCTCCATGCAGAGGCTGTTGAGCAGGACCTGCTCCTCGGCGCTCTGAGAGGTGGAGTAATACACCTTCTCCCGCTCCTTCTCCAGCCTGCGGCATGCCTCCATCAGGCGCAGCAGCTTCTCCCCCTGCACCAGAAACACTGAGCTTAGCAAAGCCACGCCCTTCACCTGGCTGGGCGGGGCCACAGATATTTGGTTTGTGGCTGTAGGCTTCAACTGCCATATTCCTGTACGATTCCTATCATCCAGCCCATTTTGTCGATTTACAAGTACAAATGACGTACGCAGGCAACTACGTCTCCAGTTAGTGTTGAACTAGCATTCCATACAACAAACATTTTCACTTGAAGGCTGTTCATATCTTTGAGGGTATCTATGGAACCGTATATTAAAGATATCTATGGTTATTAAAGAGCCCACTTGGACACTTGACTGCCCTGGGCCTAGGAGATGCCGGGAAAATATTCAGTAAATATGACCCTCCATGTGCAGTAGAATCATCTGGGCCGGTCAGCGGATATGTAACACCACAAGCCTTCAGTACTTTGATAGGTTCACCAAGCAGAGCTGTGTGCCTTGTTTATCTGGTGTGTAAACCAGGCTTGCCTTGAGTATGATGGCCTGTATCTTCTTGGAAGTGGCGTTGCAGTGCTTGACCAGGCTGGCGAGATGGTTCTTGTCCCTGACGCGGGTGGTGCACATCTGCACTTTGAGCTGCTGTCCCTGCATGGTCACCTCCTCTTTGACCGCCCGCAGGCCCCCCAGCGCCGAGAAGCACTCCTCCTTCGTGCAGGAGAGCCGCGCCCGCAATGCCACGATTGAGTCCTACCAAGGGAGGGTTTGCGTTTGTGTCCGCAGACATGCAGCCGTTGTGCAAAACTATCGCTGTGGACGTAGACCCCCCAGACTGGGGTAGGGGTGGGGGGTGGGGGGGGGTTATGCCCCGTTTAAATCTAATCGGCGGACGAGAGCTGGGGGCTGGGAAAGCCCCGCCCCTCTGACCTGCAGCTTGTGGAGCTTCTTCACGTGGAGCTCTATTTCGTCGACGCAGAGCTTGTCGTGGGCCTGCAGCGACTCGAGGGCCACATATTGGTCCTCCGTGCTCTCTCTGTAGCTCCAGACGGTGTGCTGGACCTGATTCCACAGGAGCTCGACGTCCCCCTCCAGCTGGACCCGCAGCGTGTTGCGCTCCTCTGTGTTCTGTCAGACACAGGACCAGTTGCAGTTAGGTAAGTGTCCTCACTGTCCCCGTGTGTTGGTACTTATCGCGTAGCTACGCTCGGTGGCTCGTGTTGTGTGTCTCCTGCCAATTTACAGTTAGCCTGACTCTGCAAGTAGATACCGCTGTATGTATGATCCGTGTATTTCCTTTCAGTAAGGTAGTCTGGTCTTAAAACAGACTCCCTTTCAGTGGTACGGTTCAGGTCCAGTGAGGTCAGTGTGCAGTGCAGTGGTGTGGTTTAGGTCCAGTGAGGTCAGTGTGCAGTTCAGTGGTGCAGTTCAGGTCCAGTGAGGTCAGTGTGCAGCGAAGTGGTATGGTTCAGGTCCAGTGAGGTCAGTGTGCAGTGCAGTGGTATGGTTAAGGTCCAGTGAGGTCAGTGTGCAGTGGTACGGTTCAGGTCCAGTGAGGTCAGTGTGTGCAGTGCAGTGGTATGGTTCAGGTCCAGTGAGGTCAGTGTGGCATACCCTATTTTCGATATCGACGCAGGTGCTCTGGAAGTCCTGTCGCACATCACTGTCCACCTCACTGTAGTACTGGTCAATGGCAAAGTTCACCTCCTCCAGGTACTTACACTCCTTCTCATGCTGAGTCAGGATCAGTTGTCTACACACACACACACATACAGCATGCCCCACAGGGTTATTAATTAATTGTGCAAGCTTGCTAAATTCATTCTGAAACACGCATACACACTGCACGGTGTGTGATTTTTCAGAAATCATCAGCGGCGCACAGGAAGCTTGCCTCTCCGCTCTGAAGTCTTTGCCGATGATCTCCAGCATGCTGCTCCACTGGCGCTCCAGTGACGACACCCTGCCCTTCTGATGGTCCAGGAGCTGATCCACACACTGCACGTAGGAGCTGAGCGCGTGCGCCGACTGCTGCTTGGTCTCCTTCAGGTCGCACAGCATGCACTGCGGTGGACACACGGGGGGAGACGCGCGGATGCACGATGAGCCTCAGCGTTACTGCACACGACGGAGAGGCCCGGGGAGCGGGGGAAGGGGAGGCTGCGCCTCCTCGGGGGAGCAGGGGAAGGGGCGACCGCGCCTCCTCGGGGGGGAGCTCCTCACCTTGATGATGCTGTCCTTGTGCCCGAGCACCCTCTCGAAGGTGTGGCTGAGCACGGCGATGTCGCGCCGCAGCTCCTGGGCGCACGCCTGCCTGAACACCGCCCGCCACTTCTCCGTCAGCTTGTGCTGGTTGGTCACGCTGTTCTTCTCCTCCTTCTGCAGCTTATCCTGGGGGACAGGAGACGGTGATGGAGTAGGGGCGCAAGGAAACGTGGGGAGGTGGGGAAATCTGGAAAAAGATCCAGTATTGTGTGGAGAGGAGAGGGGAGAGGCAGGAGAGGGGGCACAACAAAACAGGCGAGGATCCCCAAACATACACATCTCTACCTGTCTAAACATTCTCAGTATGCACAACAACATACCCTCCAAACACAAGCATTTTATAATTCCACTCTTCTATTGATGTAATGGCAGGAGGTCCATACACGTTTATGCCCATTAAGGACAACTGAGAGGCAGTGCGTCTGAAAAGCGCAAATTTAGAAAGCTAAAAGGATCAGGACATTGTACCTTGAGGAACTGTATAAGCATGGCCTGTTTTTTCTTTGCCGCCTCCTCCTCTGCTAAGGCTTTCTGCTTCATATAGAGTTCCCTCTCTTCCTCTGTCATGGGAACTGACTTTCCCTTGCCTTTCTTCTTTTTCTTCGCCATGCTTCCCTACTTCTCTTTCCTTATGGCAACGTGCAATATCTGTTTCAAGTCCTTTCCTTTCCCCTTGGGGCCAACTGCTTTCAAGAAATGTTCAGAAGCTACACATAATGTGACAAATTGTAAATGTTTATAAACAATGTTACCAGTCAAACAGATGTTGATCAATGGCAAGTGAAGTACATTGGGAATTATCAGGTTAAACTAACTGTATTTAAGTTAGTTCCCAGATAGCCAACAATAGCATGTACATTTTCAGCTAAGTTACCATAGTGTTAGTGTTAATACTAGCTGTGTGTTGCAATTAATGTTTTGAAATGCAAGCTTAAATTTGCTGACCAGTGTTCCCCTCTCTACTTAAGTTACTTTGTCTTTAAAGCCCTTTACATTTGCCGTAACGGTATTAACTTGCTACAATGAAATTACGAAGTATCAAACTGGTGTTGTTAAAAAGTTTAATACGCTAAATTGTCTAACGTTACTGCAGTTCTATTGCACAGAACTTTTAAATATCAGTTATTATAATAAGAAGTTTTATATAATAGATACGTTTGCAAATTATTATGCATGTCACCCCACTCGTTTTTTCTTTTCTTGTCTTACCCGATTTGACGAGAGAAGCAGGATTACAACGGTCATAACAGCAAGTTTTGTAGTATTATGTAGGAATTTGTGTCCGTTGTTATGACGTCAGGTCACTCGTGCACGGACCTGTCTCCATCTCACGTCACAGCAGAAGTAAAAAATGTCATGCAACGATTTTATCCCGCACTTTTTCGCTTACTCTTGTTTTTTAATTAGCACATAATCGTCCTTTTTTATTGAGATTAAATTATTATGTCTATATTTATATTAATATATTAAACCTACAAATATTATATATCCAAAAACGAATCCTACACATTTCATTATTAGCAGGAGTTGTTCTGTGGGAGTGAGGAGAGTAAATTGGCTACACTGATGGGGGGTACTCATGTTTTGAAGGGGTTTTGCAACACGGGTCCACTTCTGTAACGGACCAGGCTCAAAATTGCGTCCCACGCGAGTGTGTATCCGCCTATCCGCTTGCGATCAGCGGGTGGCAACCATGCACATAATGGTTTTGTGTGGTTTATCGGTATAATTAGATTTTCAGCGGTCATTGTGGATTTTATCGTAACACTGAAGTAACACATTGGAGGGAGAAAGGAAATAATACAACTAGTCGAGTTAAATAGCAAATAGCAGTTTCCAGCTTTGTACAGTTTGTGGTTGGCTAGCCAGCTAAGTTCGGAAGAAGCTACGCAGTGTTACACAGGTTAGTAGGAGTGGCTGGCTAGCTGATGCGAACTAAAATGATTATGAAGTTTAAGGGGATGTATGTATTTGATGTCATTGTGCAATAAGTGGTACTTTTATTTACTTGAATACGTGGTCTTGTTGGAAACTAGCTAGATAATGTTTAGAAGTTAAAAGTGGCATTTGGCTTAATTACTCACGATGTAGCTACCTAATGTTAGCATTTGCTCGCTAATGGAGCAAGTGAACGCTCGCTGTATAACGACACGCGTTTGATTTAGTAATATACTTTACATTGCACTTGACAAGTTCTATTACCTTTTAGCCAAGATTATTTCTAGGTGAAAACAAGCAGTTGTGTTGTTTTAAACTTGTATTAAACGGCAAATAAAAGTGTTCACTTTGAACCTTTGGGACTTCAGTCTGTTATCAAATAATTAAGTTTTTTTTTAAGCTGTACCAAAATTATTAATCATTATTATTATTAGTATTCATTTAAATACAATTATTGGTTAAGCAAAGAGGAACATATAGGGAACCTGAAAATGCTTAAATGTGCTTGTGTTTTTAAACGAAACTGCATTTTGACCAGCCTTGTCCGTGTCTATTGTTCGGTAAAAGCAATGGAGCCATCAGAAGGATCCACCCCTGATTCAGGAAGCCAGGAGGTAAACCCTGTCTACCTGCAGCAGCTACGGGAACTGGACATTCCCGAAGAGGCTGCAAAGCAGGTAGGCCTACTTGACCTTCAGCTGAGCTGAAAAGGCTCCTGGGTTTTTGGAGCATCTTGCATGTTAGACGTAATGGTCGCTGTCACAGTTGTAGCACCTCACGTGTTTGATTTATGCCCCAGTCTTATTGCTATACTGGAAAGCGCCTAGAGCAGTGCACCAGGTATTTCTGCACTTAATGTCTAATTATATTAACTGGTCTGATCAGTTTTGCACTGAACATCTGTAACGTTACCCCCTACTCTGTTCTGAGGCTCGCCCCCCCCCAAAAAAAAAAAAAAAAAAAAATACACTTGGTGTTGTTTATTATAATGTCCATGTATTCACTTTGGAGAAGTGCTTACCACATAAAACAACCCCAGATGCACTGTCAAAACAATGTGGCGATGTGTCAAGCATCTTTTGTCACTGGTTAACTCATGCAACTGCATGATTTGATGTCACTTCCTTGTGTCTTCTGGACTCATCCCAGAGCTGTCAGCTGCCCTTGACTCACGCTGACGGGCCCATTTATCGGTCTGCCTATATGCGTGTACCCAATCCACTTTACCTGCGCCTTGCATTGTTGTAGGGTGACAAGCCCATCTGTCTTTATTTTTAAAGGAGAGCAGGACAGTCCACCTGGTTATCTTTGGGTTTTTTCTTTCTTATTGTCTGCTCTATTCAGACGTGCAGGGTATAGCTTGATTCTGACAGGCACAGATCCTGGCAGAGAGGGTAACAGATATGGGGGCCGCAGCTGAGAAAGTGGCGTTTCGGGGATCGAACCCACACCCGTGTGGGGTGGGGGGTGGGGTGTTGCATATTGAGAGTCGCCTGCCCTGTGAACCGTGCCACCCACACCCCAGCTGTCTTACCGCGCGGCGTTTAATTGCACCGTGTCCCGTGACGTTAATGTCGGCTTACAAATATAGGCTTGTGTTGATTTTTTGTTGTTGTTTTTCTTTTCTTAGGCATTGCTGCACACCAGGAACGTATCCGCCGAGGAAGCTGCCATGTATTACTTCAACAAGCTGGAAAACGAGGTGCCGTCGTCTCTCCCGCGTTCGCAACAGTGTATTATTGTGCGGTTCTGATTGGTCTGGGTCTAAATCACTTTTCCCTCCCTTTTTTCCAGTACGAAGGTGATGAGGATCTGATGTTCAAGATGGTGTTTGTGGTGAACATGGACCTGTCTATGGGGGTGGGGAAGGTTGGTTTGCTGCAGTTATTAAATATCTTGTCTGATAGGATCAGAAATGCAAGTTTTAAGTGTTATGAGATTAAATGTATACTGAAATGAAAGGAACCAGGTGTTCCATAATTAAAGTCATAGTTGGGGGGTGGAAACTGGTAATTATTTCATAATACAGTTAAGCGCATTCTTTGATATGCCACATTTAAGCCTACTTATAGCTACCTAGTTTGGTGATTTTTATGTCTTCCATAATGGCAGACAGCTGAGGGTTGCAGAAACATTTCAAATGGAAACCAGTTCCTTTTCTGCTTGATACAATTATTCCACCCCATAATGGATTGATGAACTGTCCGAGGCAAGCATGCGTGGGCACGGTACTCCACTCGGGGATGGGCTTCGACTCTGACTCAGACTTAGGCACAGCTCACCGTTACTGCATTTACTCCATCATTTGGCCCAGTGGCTCCCAGGCATAATTAAATGGGCGAGGGCACCTATACCGTTCAGCTGCCAGCGCAGCTGACTTACCGATCCGTCCTCTGCGCAGGTGGCTGCTCAGGTGGGTCATGGCGCGGTGGGGCTGTACCAGGCCCTGCAGGAGAAGAACAGCTGGAGAGAGATGGCTTGGAAGTGGGACCATGCCGGGTGAGTGCCAGTTTCCACAGGGTGGCAGATCAGGCAGCGGGTAACCAACCAGCAGTCACCAAGCCAGACTATACATCTTCAATCACATTACATAGTTACCCCTTTATGCAGTTGTAGAAATACATTAACGCACATTGGACTGACATAGAAGACATTCCTGAAGCTCAGTATGGCCACAGAGTTCATAACCCATTTCTTGCTACTGTGTTCTGATAGATATATTTCATAGAAGACAGTTATTGCATTAATGCTGTGTCATGCTGAATGAATAAACTGCCTGCTCCATGTCTTAGAGTTTAGCAGTACCGCAGGGATGTGATATGGTTTGACGTAGCATCCTTGTCACGGTGCTTTCTCTGTACAGGGCAAAGAAGGTGGTGGTTCAGGGCAGTAACATGGCTCACCTCCTGGAGCTACAGGCTCTGGCCATGAGTCTCAATCTGCCCACGTACCTGGTGCAGGACGCTGGCAAGACTCAGGTAGGCTGGCTAACCCTTGGTTGTTGTCCTCATATAACAAGGACTTGGATTAACAGAGTCAATAAAGTTTTTAATAAGTTTTAACTGGATTTTTTCCGCTGATAATTATGGGACCTTTTTGTCCCCAATTTCTGTGGTGTCACTGCATAAAGATCATTTTCCAAAGTGAACTATACATCATGGTTTCCACAGTTTATGTATGACTGTATAACTGTTGTCGTCCTGTATAGGTGGAGGCTGGGTCACGCACTGTTCTGGCCATTGTCGGGGAGGAAGAGATGGTGAACAACGTGACAGGGAGCCTGAAGCTTCTCTGAGAGCCGGGATGCCAGGTGTATGACTGTGCAGGGCTGCAGACCGACCAGCAGAGGGCAGAATCTGGTTATGGCAGAGGGAGTCCACGCGCAATCGTTTAGAAAAAAGAAAAAAAAACGGGAAATCATAAGACACAGCCATTTTTGTTCCGTTCCCTCTCTCAGCCATCAACCGGAGGCAAAAGAAAAGCAAGCCAGCCTGACTCATGAGAAAGGACCAATTTTTACAACCAAACCAGGGTGGCTGCATATCAGAAAAAATAAGTTTACAAAGAGACAGAAGCCAAATTTTGTGGCAAGAAAGAAGCCCAGAATATAATCATTAAATTAAATAAGAAGTTGACAACAATAATGTATCTCATCCCTAGTCTCCTAAATGCTGTTTCCCTTTAGCAGACTGAAAAACACTATTCCCTGTATAATCTTGATTGATAAACCAGTGAGCAAATTTAAAGCAGGATCTTCCTGTTCATTTTACAGTAAAGGTGACCCGTTGTTCTGCTGGGATTGGTGTCATTTCAAGGAAAATAACGACATGATGACGCATGTTAATGCCCATCCTTTAAAGAAGTACAGTGTCTTAACGTCCAGTTCTCAGTATCCTGTTATAGTCTTTGCTGATTACATTTTGTTTGGAGGAAGGAAAAAGTTACATTCAATCTGTTTCTTTACAGTTTTTGGACATTGGGTTTGCTACATTTTATTTATTTGTGCTTCTGAAACCTTGCAAATGTTTGTGCTTTGGAAATTTTTCATGCTGTACAATCCTATTTGACACCACAAAGATCTACGGTTATTACATATAACGGGAGGGGTTGTTGAAATTGCTGTTTTAGTTCAGTTTACAGAACAGATGTGTAACTTCACACGATCTTGATGTGAGTGGAGGACATTGTTTTGATACCTGAAAGGACTCCAGTCATCCTGCATGAGCCCAGATGGTGCATAAAGACTATACACTCTTGCATCTTTACAAGATTTTTATGCAAGCGAATGGAGTACTTCCTGGAGTTGTAAATAAGTAGCTAACATACAAAATGCAAGTATCGTTTATCTTCTGCCATTTTGTTACTTTCTATAGCCACCTCTTTGTGCTTAAGTGACCATTTTAATGGGTATTGTGGAAATATTGTTACATCTGAAAACAAATTATTCTACAATATAAAGTGCTGCACTGATATGCAGGAAAATTTAATTTTTAAATGTCCAAAGGTCTTTGTTGCAAGTGATGGAAAAAATTAACTAGTGAAATGTTTGGCAATTTATGTTTAAACAGGAGTGACCTGAATGTTTGTTTTTCATGATTAAATGTTTTGAGTCATTTCCAGTCCATAGGGCCAGGTACTTTATGGCTGTTATTTTGACTTATGCATTTGTCATACTTTGCAGTCACGCCATTCAAGAACTGACACCTCCCCTTTTATTTCAGAACCATTCTGATATGGTTTGAGCTCTGGAAAATGTGGATAAATTGACCTACGTTCCTTTCTTTCTGTATATTTACCCCTGTGGCTTTAAGGCACGCAGCAATTTCTATTTAAAATTTGAGAATTAAATAGCAGTGGACAGCAACAGCAGAACTGCTCTGACGCCATATTACATCTTGCTTACACCATGTGACCTGACTACATCGGTATGTAGCCTGTTCACTGTTGGTACAATAGGGCTATTGTGAACGCAGCCTCGGTTTGGCACGGTTGCTGGGATACTTGGAAAGGGGTCCTATATAATAGATATTTAATCACGTGCTCCGCCTAGGCCGCGGAACAAAGGTTATCCTGTTATTACAACAGAATACTTGCCTAGAACGTTCCTCAGGAGGAAATGGCCAGCGTCTTTTGGTTCTATCAGCCAAAATAGAAACATAACTTAAACTTGATTAACCGTGTGAATACATCGTGAAGCTTAAAAAAACATGGGTGCACGAAAATTTACATTTGATCTGTTTAGTTTTAAATGTCGAGACAAAAACTGCGAGCTGCAACCGGAAAAATAGCCGTCATAAAAAATAGTCCAAGTTCGCGTAACTATCAGCATGTCTCCAATGGCACTTAAATACCCAAATCTATCCTCATTTAATGCCGATATATCACGGATTCATAACGCTAGCCGAAAAAAATTAACCTTGTTCCAATTACGTCATAGACATGGGGTATTGGCCGCCCTCCCCCACCCCCACCCCCACCACAGCCTTTTGCTTATTTGGTCACTGAAAGCTTAGAAAACCATTGGCGGTTAAATATTTATCTATAAAGAATAACAGTTAATTATTCATTGAACGAAACAAGACTAAAACGTTAATCTGTGACTACAATTGAGAGTAAACGTTTTTTACTCCGTCGTTTGCGTAAAATGTATACGTATTCCCTAACAAACTTCTTGGTGGAGCAAGTTCATCCACGTGATTACGGTTAAGGTGCAGCCACGTATTTTAAGGGGCGGGCGGACATGTTATGCGAGGGTACGGCGTTCAAGCGAGTACTTCGGTCAGGGACACAATGCTCTATTAAGTGACTTAAGCCACGAGTTACAACTGTAAAACTATACTTAAGATAACATTTAATGGCAGACTTCTGTAATTACGTACCATCTAACACCGTTTCATATATGGGAAAAGCACCCAATCTACATAGCGAAATATGACGCCAGCTACCGCTGTGGGCTACGATTCTCATTCGTGTGCAATTCCAATACCACAAAAATCAACCCTATCCACCGGTAACACATTTATGTGAAAAATCTAAAATAAAAACTGGATCGAAACGTTGGCTTCCTTCGAATGCTCGATAGGATTGCGACGTTCTGTCCCAGAACTCCATATGCTGGCGTGGTTATGGTAGCTTCTATTTCTCATCAAGCCGCTGCAACAAATGACGTTAAGATGACTAGATAGCCAATCCACTTTCTTTCGAAACTTATGACAGAGGAAGGTAGCCAATCGGATTAGAGCATTTTTCCTCTCATTCACGTTCAGACAATGATCAGACGGTCAAAAACGTGCCTAAACGCTTGAGACCGTTCGGAAATCGCGCATTTAAACATTTCCACTGACCGTCCTTTGTATCGTGTTCTGCAAACAGTGAAGTCATTTCCAGTGACCAAGATCGAAAGGGAAAAAAAGAACGTATTTTGTATTATGTTGTTTTTAAGTCTATACGGAGATCTATTAACACGGCTCTCCACTGTGTGCACGAAATAAATGCGCACTACATGATCTGCTTGAGGGAAAAACTTGTAACAGAATACCCAGAAAGAGGTTGTCATTTACCCTGTCCAATCTTTTGCTAGATCCTCCTTTTCCATTCACAATACTGTTTAGGTGGGGCTGACCCTACCTCTATGGCGTAGTCCCTGGTTTAAGGCCCCGGAGACCCCGTGTTGCTATGGCTGGCTATGGTGTTAGTATAACGCAACGCAGGGTTTTCCTTTTGCGCTACTCCTATAAATAAACCGATTTTTAAAAGTAGAATTGAACCAATATTATAGTCCCCTAGCAAAGAGTTCATTATTCCACGGCTTGTGTATTAATAACGTGACCAGTTTTCCCAGTTTGTTGATCTGATCCACGTTTTGTTTTTGATTTCTTTCCTAAGTCCACATCACCGCTTCTCGACTCCACTCCTGAAAATGCCACACTGCCGACAGAGCAGGGGCTGCAAACTAGTTTCTGCCACCCCTCCTTAAAGCAGCGACCCGCCCTCTTTAGATGGACAAGTAAAGAAAAAATAGGCGCTGTAACTGTCCAATTGCTCGTTTTTGCCCTTATTTTCTATATTGAGTGACATTATATTAGCCAGTAGTGAAAGAGGGGCGGGACTCACCGGCAAAACCAACCCACTCTTGAGCCCCTGTTGTAAGACCGGGGAAACCCCGTGGTGTGGTTGTGTGTCAGTTTCGCTGAGACCCGCGGTCGATGCCGGTTAGGAGGGGGATGGGCGCCACTGCGAATGTTGAGGACCTGAGATAGAATCAGAGCCTTGTAACACATAGAGCTGCACATCTCCCTTTATAAACACCGATTGTAAATAATATAAAACACCATAATAAACGAATTTAAGCAACGGGAGTTGCACATTGACTTACTGAGGAAGTAATGTGCCCACGACAGGACAGGGAATAAAACTTAAATACCTTGCGTAAGGGGCACTGAGAAGTCTAGTAGGTCCCCTGCAAAGGGAGCTTCCTTTCAGCTCACGGCTTTCAGGAAACACCGAGGTCCGAAGAGGAGGCCTACTTTTGTGATTCGCCTCGATGTTGGATTAATAGTGGATCTGAAATCCCAAGAAGAGGCATTTCGATTTGAACTGGGGTGAAATGTCCTACTAGGTAAGTTTATGTTATTGTGAAACATATTTGGACTGTTTTGGGTTTTTGAAAAATGTTTAGTTATCCTGTAGTTTTCTATCACCTACATGTCATGTAACTAACACGAATTTACTGTGCATAATTCTGTTTGTTGTGTTTCCTTGGGTTGATGTATTCTTGGCTAAGGACTTTATATTTTACTGGCAATTTCACATACAAACTGGCAGAATAATTGTATTTGGTCATGTCCTCGTGTAATGCACAGTAATTCTGATAATGTAAACAATGTACCTTCCTGCGTTTTTTGTTACCTGTAATCTCAAAGTGCATCAGGGTTGTTGACGTGCATTTACATGGAATTGTACAACATGGGGTGAAATACATGTAAATACTTTACATGAAAGCATCTACTAAAGGTGACCAGCTACTGTAGTTGTTCTAGCTATTTAGTTAGCTAGCTGTGTGCCAAGTCCCATGCCTCTCAGATCCCTGGCTATTAAACTTATAAAGGCAAGACTACAATATTTGCACTTCAAGGCTGGTTGTATAGTTAAATGAAGTTAGCTTGCCAAAAGATTTTTGGAGTGTTTTCTTTAATCAACTAGCTAATAATATGACATTGGACAAGTAGCTAGTTAGCTAGCTACCAACGTCTGGGGTAGCATATAGCAAAATAGCATGATAGCTAACTTAATAGCAAGGGAGCGTTTCCCAGCTGAAAGCCATATTGATTTCATGATTATTTAACAAATAGTTCTAAAGGTTCTGATTTTTTTAAAAAGAAGCTTGGCAGATAAATAACGTTTAACTTTTTGGACATGATCCAGGTAGGAGTTTCTCTTGCATCCCCATTCGGAATCTAACTGGATACTGCATATTATCAAAACTATGCTAACAGTTAGTTAGCTAGCTGGATAATATTTGCTATACATTTTTTCGTGTTGAAATTCTACTTAATTTTCTCCGTTTCTCTTGTTCCTCTGTCTTAAAATGAACCTGGGGTCTTCTTTTGACAGAACATTATTTACGATTAAGGGTGCAGTTTAACTTGCATTTTTAAAATGTTGAAAATGGTATTCCTTTATTGATATGGCTGTTAAGGACGATACTTGAACTTTCTCTTTCTCAGCTAGCTAGATAGCTCAAAGCTGTGACTTGCTTTTCTCATTCTCCCCCCACCCCCTTCACCAACCCCCCAACCTCAGAAGCGATGAGGAGAAATGGGTGGTATTTGTGAGGGGAGCTCGCGTTTCCTTTTTTAGCCTCCATTTTTATTTCAACAACAAGTGAGACGAAACGAGAGAGACAGAGGGAATGGTGATTAGGCAATGAACAGCTAGTTGTGGATAATTTACAAAACAGTCGCCTTGGAGTCACCACGATCACAGTATCATAAGTGTTAACCACACATTTATGTCGGGTAGCATTGTAAGTAACATAAATGTCCAGCAAACTAGCTACACTGTAACTACACAACACACTGGGAAGGCTTATTTCTTTCCTCAAAAGAAACCAAAGTGAAACCATCGTCGAGTTGCTTTAATACTACTTCATTCGGTAATTTTTGGCACATGGGCCTATTTTGGGCTTTTTTTTGTTGAATACCAGGGGCCAGGGGATTGATACTTGCTATGAGAAAGTTATCTCACGTCCCAGGATTGGACCAAGTTGTAAACTGAATTTAGTCGATCATTTTGGATGCATTTTGCGGGACATGAATCAAGTAGTATTTTACCTAGTTATGTCCGTATGGGAACAGTCATCTGACGACACCGCAGGCCTATTGCCAGCTGAGAAATTCAGCCAGGCAGTTGTGAAGTGGAATAAGTCCCAAACAGTGTTGGATAAGTAGATTGCTTGTATAAGGTTATGGAATGTAGTTAATTTCTTCGGTTTGGTCGGTATCGTTTTGTTTATCTGTCATACGCCGTTTCAATCGAATTAAGTTCTGGTAGGACCCTCATATTTCAGTGTTTGTGTAAGACAATAGGTGTCTGCAGAAATGCCTGCGAAAGGCAGTTGTCTGTAGCTGCTGCGCGCAGCCCCGCTCCGTTGGCCTACGTGCGTTGTGCAGCTGGCTCGCTGCTGTAAAAGGAGGTGAACAAGTTCGCTTTCTGCTGTAGCAGTTTTGTAGCCGTCTGCGGCGCTGGTTCAATGCGCAGGCCTAGCCTAGCGACCGGATGCGCGCGAGGGTGTTCGCAAGCCAGCGTAGCGTCATCGCTGAATTGAAAGTGCAGTTTCATATGAAAGGAGACCACATGTCACATTATACAGTTCCCATAGCTTGATCAATTTATTTCCGTATTCCTCACAGATGTATGTGAGATGCGTTACTAAGGGGCAAATACAGACAAAAAGCTGTTCCTCACAACTAATGTTATGGCACTACTTGGCAAAAATGGCCCCTGTAGAAAACGACTTGTCCCATTTGCAGATCGAATCTTCTTCTGTGTCATGGGAAGCTATTTCAGATGGGTTTAAAGTGCGACGAACAGGCAATTTTTCTTAATTTTTGTTGACCGTCAGATGCCCTTACGATAGACGTCTAGAACATCTGAGTATTTGGTGCGCTATTGTGTGGTTTGCTTCGACTCCATTTGAGCACAACAGACTGCGATATAGCTGCGCCATTAAATGTAATGTATTATTTGAAAATGTGTCGTATTACAACTAGTTTCATTGTAGCTAGCAAACATTATTGTGACTAGCGTGAAAATGATCTTATGAACGCGATGTAACTCCGTGAATGTATTTAGCAGTGGGCTCTCCTGTAGAGGGAGGGTTAGGTTGCATGTCGTAATGTTCGTGTGAACAAGAACTATTTCTATTAGGAGCTAAGATTTGTGTATTGCATACATCTTTTGAATGCCCGGGGTTATGGTCTATCCATAGAGGAAATCACAAATGTACTTTCAAGACAGAAGAGGGGGGTAAATGTTTATTCTACCTACGCTCAGGAGTGGATTAAGTGTGGTCATTTTTCTGTTGCACACCCTCTGAGGTACCTGTCTCATCAGTTTCACAGTAATGTGTGCTTTGCATTCTTACACTCATACCAAACTGCTTTGGTTACCTGGAAGCTGGGGATTTCCACAGGGAGCAGGATGTAACAGTAATTCACTCCTGGGTCAAAAGCTTGCTCAACCAGAAAGTGGCAGGAGCAATCTGCAGTCTTTTTAAGGGGCAGATTAGCTGTAGCCGTGTTGACTGATTGTAGGCAAAGCAGGAAAAACTAGCCTTCTGGTTTCAAGAACCTGAGTGGCCCACGGACTCTGTAGAGGGTGTCCAAGGACGGGGGGCTGCGGCTGCAGCTGCGAAATGCTTTGGCTGGTAACTATGCAGTAAGAAGTCCCTTCGTGTCTGAGCTGCTGTGGTTCCTGTAGAGCTGCGCTTCATTGGCTAGGACCTGCATTCTCCAAATATATATTCAAGTCTTTTAATAGCTGCTAGAGTTTAGCCCTCTCTTTTACTATTAGAAATATGCCCCCCCACTCTCCCCCTGTGCCCCCCCCCCGCCGCGCCTCTGATACCCTTGTTATTCGGAATACAGCGTGTCCACAGTGACAAGCCTACTGTACATACAGACTTCTTGTGCTGTTTAGTTAAACACAAAACTTTTATACCAAGCAAGTGTTTAAACGTTCCATCATTGTCATATGTTGGAATTTTGCAGTCTGCAAAATTCAGCCTGTCCACCAGTGTGAAGATTACTCCCCACTCAGCGTTTCAAAGTATAAGCAAAACGTTCCATTTTTCGCCTGCTTCCTCACAGACATTGTTCGTTAATGGTTACCCACGTGTTCTTTAATTTGAATATTGTGTTTTATGAATGTTGAACCATGGTTCCAGCTGTGGTAATTTGAATATGCCTGGGTGTTTAATTTCACATATTAAGATGCGCTCTACAGTAAACCATTTCTCAATACTCTGTCCTGGACAGCGTAATATGTTCCTTTCCTGAAATTACATCCCATTTGGAACTTTTTGTTTTGGAACTCCCCCCCCCCCCCCCTCCAAATTCAGCGTTTCCTAAAAGCACGATTCGGCCAGCTTGGGTTTGTTTTCGGACAGAATTCCTTCTCGAGTTCCAAACAGTGGAAGCCAAGCATGTAGATCAGCAGTGTTCTTCAGTTTCAGACTCCATATTGGCATGCTTAAGAGGGGTTCAAAGAGGAGAAAAACAGGGAGGATTTTACTGGTGACTTTGAAGGAGGTCTGAATTCAGACGTTGTGTCTTAAGGAGCGCGATTAAACGCACCAGATATCGCATTTACCGTGCTTTCTGGTCAGTATTGCGTTGTCCTGTGATTCCTTATGGAAGACGGGTAACGTTATAGCTTCAGGTTGCGTTTCTCTGTCCTGCGAGGCTTGTTTTTGAATGCTGGCTGTGAAGTGTGTAGAATTTCCCCCGAAAGAGGGCCTCTGTCCTTTCTGAAACTTTGGGAGATCTGAAGGAATGCTTAGACAGAAAGGTTAGCCTGTCATGTGATAACATTTTGCAAAATGGATTGCTACGTACTAGCACGCGTGCGCGCACACACACACACACACACACACACACACACTCAGCACACATGGAAGCAGGCATGTATGCATACATATATAGATACACAAGCACACACACACACAAACCTGAAAATGAATAGCACTAACATGGAAAGCAAACATTGAACACTTTTTTATTTAGCCTTACTTTTTGTGCGTATGTGAGTTTGTGTAAACGTGCATGTGTGTGTTTCTCTGTGAGCGCAAGGGTTAGTGCGGTTATCCATGTGTACGAGTCCGTGTATGTATGATCGTGTGTTTGTGTGTGTGTAAGTCTGTATGACCATGTGTGAGTGAGAGTGCGTGTGTCTATGACTGTGAGTGAGAAGGTGTGCGTGCGTGTGTTTGTGCATGTGTATGTATGACCACGCGTGAGTGAGAACGTTTGTGCGTGTGTTCGTGTGCGTGTGTGTGTGTATGACTATTTGTGGGTGAGAATGTGTGTGTGCGTGTATGTGTGCGTGTGTATGTATGACTGTGTTACCGAGAGTGTATGTGTGTGTGCGTGTGTGTATGACCATGTGTGAGTGAGTGAGCGTGTGTTCCTGTCTGTGTGCGAGAGAGAGAGAGATAGCGAGAGAGAGAAAGAAACTTTGACCCTCCGTACAGTGTGAATGCGGAGATGTTTGCGATGCACGCTGTGTGTAAGGAACAGGATGCTGGCCCGGCTCCAGGAGAAGGACAGGATTCCAGCAGAGCGCCGACTGCATCGGGGGGGGGTGGGGGGGGAATGCTTTAACACTGAATGGAAAAAAACAAGCGCGTCTTTTCTCCAGTTACACGCTCGTTCAGATTCCTCCAGTAGCACCTCCAGCACCACACCAGTTACTGTCGCTGCAGACACAGCGAATCCACGTCAGACCCCCACGCCTTGCTTTTATAATGAAGCCATGATCTTTTTTTACACGCATTATCAACATCACTAACCCCACCCCCAACCCTCCCCCCCTCCCCCCCACCCCCCACCAGCAAAAAAAGGAAAGCGCGCTACGTGGCTCAGATCCCTGGCCGTTACGGGGCTGCTGCTGACGGCCCTTCGCGGTGCCTGTCTGCCGGCGGCTCGGCAGCGATGACGTGTTGTTCGTGCGAGAGCTCTTTGGCGAGAACCTGTCGGTGCGCTCCGGCGTGATTGCTCTCGCGCCGTCTGCGGCCGGAGCCGCGGGTAGCTCCGCCTCCTGCGCGGCATTTCTGTCGCGGACGCGCGGCTCTGACCGTGGCTGGCCAGGGCTCAGCCCTTTCATCTGCCAGCGTAATGAGAGAGAGTGTGTGTGTGCGCGCGCGCGTGTGTGTGTGGGAGTGAGTGCGCACGAGCTCGCCTGTGTGTGTGTCTGTGTCTGTCTGTCTGTCTGTCTGTGTGTGTGTGTGTGCGTACGCATGTGTGTGTGCGCCTGTGTGTGTGTCTGTGTCTGTCTGTGTGTGTGTGTGCGTGCGCATGTGTGTGTGCGCACGCGCTTGTATGTGCACCTGTGTGTGTGTGCGTATGTGTGTGTGTGCACGTGTGCGTTTTCATGTGTTTGTGTTTGCTTGTGTCTGTGTGTGTGTGTGTGTGTGCGCGTATGCATGTCTGTCTGAGTCTGTCTGTCTGTCTGTCTGTCTGTCTGTGGGTGTGTGTCTGTGTGTGTCTATGTTTATTCCTGTGCGTGTGTGTGCTTATATTCGTGGGTGGGTGCGTGTGTACTTGCTTGTGCGTATATGTGTGGGTGACGCGTGTGTGTACGCTTGTGTGTGTGTGTGCGCGCGTCTGAGCGCGTGCGCTGCTTTCTTACCCAGCAGCTGCTGTGTGCCTCTGGCTTCCCCTCGCACAATGGGGTTAAAACAAGCCTTCGTGACGCCTGCCTCCCTGCTGCTCGCTGATTGGCCGAGGGGCCCTGGAGCTTCTCCAATAAAGCAAGGTGTTTCCACAGGACGGACTCTGCACCCAGGCGCTCTTGTTGCGGGGGTCTGCTGTGTGTTTTTGCTGTGGAGTGCAGAGGCTCATGGGAGAACACGGTTGGGAGGGAGGGAAGGGGTGGTGGGCGGAGGGGGGGGAGGCAGAGGAACAGAACTTGGCGATTTCATTCACCCCGGATACCGCCTTATAAAAGGGCTTGTGGGTGCTGTCCTTTCATCAGTGCAAATAACTGGCTCTGTTACCGTGAGGCAAGAGAACATGCATGTGCACACACACACACACACATCTGCACACACACGCATGTGATATTTTGGATGTAAAGCAGGCCTTTTCTGCGCTCCCTTTTTCTGTGAAAAGCAGCCAGTCCCATTTAAAACTGCAGTTCTGTTCCTTTTTTAACAAACCCATTTTTCTGGGTGCCACGCAGAAAACAGAGGCGTGGTGTTTGTTCGTTCCCGGGGTTGGGAAACGCTGGTATCGGGCGTGTGTGCTTTAGAGGGCGTCGTCCCTCCATGCAAATGCAGATGACCGGCGCGCTGTGAGCACGCTGACTGGGGCTGCGTGTCCGAGCGAGACAGAAGAATGACGGACTGCGTTGGCGCAGAACGATCGGCACGTTTCTGAGCTTTAGCTTCGTGTTCCAGACGGATTCGCACCTGAAGCCAAGTTTCAGTCCGGGGGGGGGTGGGGGGGTGGGATTGGTCGGCGTGGAATTACAGCCCCGTTTCTCTTCTGAAACCGGTTAGGTCAGATTGAAGGAATGGAGAGCCGGCGACCTTTGTTCCATTTCACACTTCCTCTAGCGCGCGAGCGAGAGAGCGCGCGTCACCCAGCGGCCTGTCCTGCGGTCACGTGACCACCGCGCCCGAACGCTGGTCCCTGTTCGGTGACCGGACTGTGGCGGGAAGGAGGGCGGCGGGGTTTCGGAGAAGAGAGCAGGGTGACCCGCAGCGACGGGTTCAGGGCGTACGTTGCATCCTGCTGGTGACACCGCGGAGACGCTCGCCCGCCCCAGGAGGAGGCTCCGGCGTTCTCATTACCGCGGTGGAGGCGTGGCCCCTCCTTTATCTGGCTGCTGATTGGCTTCACGGGCCTCACGGTGGCCATTTGCTCAGCGACTCCCCGGCTAACGTTCTTTTCCGAAACCAGACTCCGCAGAAATAAAGAGTGGTGTGGTGCCCCCCCCCAGCCCCGTTGGCCTCTTTTTGTCAGTTAGAAGTCCATCCAGTTGTGTGAAGCCCTAAAGCGCTGCTCCCCCCCCTCCCCCCTCCACATATTGACATATTGTGAACAGCAGAGCGGTAGTTTTGGCACGGTGCCTTCTTGCCGGTCCCCTCGCCCGCGCTGCCCGTTTCCCTTAGTTCAGCATTTGTCTGTCCGGCCCTCGCTGCCGGTGGGCCCTGCTCTCTTGTGTAAACGACGGTCGCCATGCCGATGTGCTGTCTCGGTGTGGTGGGGTGAGCGCGTGCCCCTCCGTAGGCGAAGCTCGTTCAGAGCACCGCGCTGTGGCGCTCCTGTAACCCGTCTTTCAATGTCCTGCTCATTTTTTGATTGGCGGTTGAGAGTCGTCAGCGCGATCGCATCCCATCGACATTGCGGGCTTCATGGTTCCGTCTGCGCGTTACTGGCCAGTAAATTTGGGAAATTGTGCGTACAGAAGCATTCGCACCGAGGAAACATTTAGCGTCTGGCTAGCCCTCGCGTCTGCCTCGGTCGGGAAAGGGCCCAGCGTCTGCTGCGAGGCGTCTGGAGAGCGAAATGTCCCCCTCCCCCCGTTTGTGCGCGTTTCATCTTGGAGAAGGTTAAAACCTGGGAAAGCTCTCTGCTTATTTTCACATGTAGGCTTCGCATGCTTGCAATTCCAAACTGCACATTCGGCGTAAAATTACAACCCTGCTCTTCCGTTCGTTTTTCTTCAAATTGCCGAGGCATTTGTTTTGTCTCCTTGTAAGGGTTTCAGTCTTATACGGGAAAGGAGGGGAAAATGAGCTGGGTTTGCGAGGAAAACGGGCAGAAAATTGGTTTTATCATCACATTAACGTGGCGAAGGTTTTGGGACCAAAGGATATGAAATTGAACGTTGCCCTTTAAATCAGGCATTCCAAATAAAAGAACGCATTTTTAAAAGTTGGCTCCCGTGTTCATTTCACATAGTTTATTTCCAGGGTAGAATTATATCCTGATGAATTATTGTGTGTCATTAAGTCGCTAGGCTTCTCGATGTGTTTGGCACAAACCGTTGCAATGCAGCTGCTTAGCTACGCGGTTGGGTTCCAGACGACTCTGAGCTAGCGAGAGGGCCGCGTTTGAGGGAGCTCCGTTTGCTTGCGTTCCTTTTCCGATCGCTCTTCTGATTTCTCCTCTTCCTCCTGAACGGATCTTTGCGCTCGCTACCGACGGTATCGTGCCGCGTGTATCACGTCTGCGGCTGCTTCGGTTTCTGCTTCGTTCCGCTGATTCCTCTCGCCTCACCTGTCAACCTGACAAAAAAACCACGCGCTATCCTGAGTTTAAGTGCTCATTAAGTGCTAAGTGCTAGCCGTCTGTCGTCAAACTTTTCTCATTCTTAACATTTTTTGCTCGCTAACTGTAACGCTGAATTTTTCAGTCTTTTTGCTTTCTTTATTGTACAATTCAAAAGAAGCAAACCCGCCTGCATTGCTTTCAGTTTTAGTGTTTCACGTATTAGGGACTATTCATTAAAGTCCCTGGACTGCTCATCTGAAAACCTCTCTTCTATGCTGTGTTTCTTAATGGTATGGAATGCAAGGCTGCAACACGGTTTTGGAATATTTGACCGTTTGAAAAATCCGACACTAGGTCGCCAGTCATTTCGTGGGGTCGGTATTAAAACGCTTTTTCATTAACAGTAGTGGAGGACAGTTCCAGGTACTCTTTATCCACGATGTTCGTGAAGGAGCGTCTAAGACCCCGGCAACTTTTTGTGCAGTTCCCTGCCTCCGAGTTCTTCAGAGCTTGTATTCACACCGAAAGGACATTCACTCTGCCTGAAGACAAAGAAGTGCCATTAGGCATTCAAGCCCCTGATGTCATGCTGTCTTTGAATATCAAATGATTTCAAATGCACCCCTTTAACATACAGCAGTTAATAGGGTAAATGTGCAGGATAAGCCAGTTGGTCATTCTGTTGAGTTTATTTTTTTATTTTTCTACTTCAGATATGGGTCTGACAAACTGAAAGAGCCTTTGTTCCGAACCTGTGTTCCTGTGAGATTGTGCAGTCCTCACTCCGCTTGTTAGTCCCCCTCCAGTAGCCGTATAATGGAGTTTTAAGAACGTTTGTATCATTTTTGGTTGGGAGGTGTTTTTTAAAAATCTGATGTTGTGTACAGTCTGAGGCCGGCGCTGTGAGTGGCTTCTCATTACCGTGCGGATCCTCCATTCTCTCCCCCCCGGGTCTGTGTGAACCCAGAGCCGCCCCGGGCCCGTGGCGGGCTGTCTGGGGGGCGCGTGGGGTGCTGGGGCCGCGAGACTGCCGTCCGGCTGGCGGTAACCCCACCCCATGGAGAGGGAGCGGGAGAGGCAGAGGCAGAGTGCTGCGCTCACGTCCACCCAGGCTCCGGCAGCACCGAGTCCTTATCTGTGTGTGTGTGTGTGTCCCTGTGTGTGTGTGTGTGTGTGTGTGTGTGTGTCTGTGTCTGTGTGTGTGTGTGTGTGTCTGTGTCTGTGTGTTTCCATGTCCCTGTGTGTGTGTGTGTGTGTGTGTGTGTGTGTGTTTCCATGTCCCTGTGTGTGTGTGTGTGTGTTTCCATGTCCCTGTGTGTGTCTGTGTGTGTGTGTGTGTGTGTGTGTCTATGTGTGTGTTTCCATGTCCCTGTGTGTGTGTGTGTGTGTGTTTTTTAAAAAGCATTTTGCATCTGTGCTCGTACTCCACCTGGTCTCTGGCCGCTGGTCCACACATTCCCCAGGGGACTGTGTGCTGCGCTGGGGGAGGGGCGGAGGCCTGCTATTTTTATTTATTTGAGTGTGTGTGTGTGTGCATGTCTGTGTGTATGTGTCTGTGTGTGCGTGTGTATGTGTCTGTGTGTGCGTGTGTGTGTGTGCGTGTGTATGTGTCTGTGTGTTTGTGTGTGCGTGTGTGCATGTCTGTGTGTATGTGTCTGTGTGTGCGCGCGTGTGTGTGTGTCTGTGTGTGCGTGCGTGTGTGTGTGTCTGTGTGTGCGTGCGTGTGTGTGTGTCTGTGTGTGTCTGTGTGTGCGTGTGTGTGTGTGTGCATGTCTGTGTGTGTGCGTGTGTGCGTGTGTATGTGTCTGTGTGTTTGTGTGTGCGTGTGTGCATGTCTGTGTGTATGTGTCTGTGTGTGCGCGCGTGTGTGTGTGTCTGTGTGTGCGTGCGTGCGTGTGTGTGTGTCTGTGTGTGCGTGCGTGTGTGTGTGTCTGTGTGTGTCTGTGTGTGCGTGTGTGTGTGTGTGTGCATGTCTGTGTGTGTGCGTGCGTGCGTGCGTGTGTGTCTGTGTGTGTGTGTGCGTGCGTGCGTGCGTGTGTGCGTGCGTACGCTCCTGAGCTGGACGCGCTGATTCTCCTCCCGTCGGGCCTGTCTGGTCCCTCTGGCAGGCCTTTGTGCCGGGTTACTGTGTCTCATGCTAGCAGAGACCATCTGAATAATTTAAAGATTAAAAGGAATCAAATTATTTATTACATGCCAGTACAGTACAACTGCACCAGACTGGGGGCATGGCTTTATCTGTACGTTTCAGCTCTGTGTCCCCCCCCCCCTCTCTCTCTGTCTGTCTGTCTCCGTCTGATTGTCTCCATCTCTCTCCACCTCTCTCTGTCTCGCTGTCTGGCTTTGTCCCTCTCTCTCTCTCTCTCTCTGTCTCACTGTCTGGCTCTCTCCCTCTCTCTCTCTCTCTCTCTCTCTCTCTCTCTCTTTCTCTCTCCCTCCCTCCCTCCCTCTCTCTCTCCCTCTCCCTCCCTCCCTCTCTCTGTCTCTGGCTCTGGCTCGCTCTCTCTCTCTCTCGCTGTCTCTCTCTCTCAGACGTCTCTCCAAAATGGCCCCTGTGCTGGGGGAGTGAGTGGCAGCTCCGGGCCGCTGGTAATTTGAGCCTGTTGTTGGAGGCTGAGGGAAGGAGAGGGGGGCCTCGTCTTTAGGAATTCGCCCTCTGTTCTCCGTCGGTCGGCCTGGAAAAAAAAAAAAAAGGCAGAAAGGAGGAAAGAAAGGAAGGAGGATCAGATAGCGGACACACCTCGCGGGCCCAGCCGGAGCGGCCGTGTTCTTCGCCGGCCCTGCTTTCAGAGCGCTGCGGAATGCCGCTCTCCCAAGGGCAGACCGCGGCGCGCCGGGCGCGTGCTCACCGAGCGCGTGCGTGCGTTCCGCCGAGCGCCCCGGCCGCTCCCCCGACGCTCCCGCGCACCGCGCACAGGCTTTCGGCCGCTCGCGTTCCAAACACTTCCTCACATGCCCCCCCCCCCCCCCCCACAGGCACTGCTCTGCCTGTGTTTGCCGTTCCCACCTCGGTTACAAATTGACGGGGTCAGTGTTAGCTTTTCAGATGTTTTCATGTTCGACGTTTTTAAGCGATGACGTGTTTTCTCTTCCTAAATAAAAACTCTGGTGTGTCCGTGCGTGCGTGCGTGCGTGCGTGCGTGCGTGTGTGTGCATGTCTGTGTGTGTGTGAGTTTATTTTTAATCTGTGCATTTGTATGAATGAGTGTGAATACATCAACAGCCACAACTGGTAGGGGATTTGTGAGGAAATGGAGCTGTGATGTCATTCATGCTGCAGCTCGTTTTAGAAGGGGCTCCTTTGACCATTCTTCCAAGATTCCTGTCTGTGAATAGCCATGATTGACCTATCCACGAGGTCACGCCCCACCATGGCTACTGTTGCTATGTTGGTCAAACTTCATAAAGCAAACAGTTTTCTTTGAACAGGGAGGAGAAGGTAACTTTTTCTGTGTTGCTCACCTTCTTGTGGATTTTCTGTAACTTTTTCCCCAATGTTTAGGAAATATCTGAATTCTCTTGTTCTCCTGGTGCACGCATACATAAATTATAAGAAAACAGGTGTAATGAGATTCAAACTATTGCTTCTTGCAAGTAATTGACCCTTGAATTAGTTGGTTGGTTTTTAACTGTCCCACTTAGATGTAGCTTTTGCAGGACTTTACCGAGATTCCCATTTGTCGTCATTCGAAACTTGTCTAGCTAACAGAAGCTATGTATCTAGCTAGCTAGCATTTGGCTCACAATATGTAGGCTACTTCCCTTAACTTCAATTCTTTATGCAATGGCTTGATTACAGTGTAGGTGATGTTCATCACAACAGTTCCAGCAAACACAACTAGTTCCTTTTAGCTAGCTAGCTACCGAACAACAGGAGCCAGATGAGCTAGCCCCAGACTGTCCTCGCCTAACTAGCATTGTAACCATGACGTGTGTGCTTCTGCTAGAGAAGCAGCTCGATCCCGTGATCAGGAGCAGGTAGACGCTGTTTGAGTATGATATTTCCCTCTGAACCTGATCCTTGCTCTGCAAATGCGATGTCCACAGTCAGTTGATGGACAGGGCGAGCTGTTCCTTGTTCCCTTTTGGTGTCTTGCCCTATGTGTAGCCCACAATCTGCACTGTCACTGTCATTTAAATACTTCATTTCCTGGAAAAAAAACAACAACTTTGGCATCCATATCAAATGTATTCCAATGGCTGTTTCGGGTCTGCCTGTCCTTTGGTTGGGCAGCGTTTGCTCTGATTGGTGGAATGGCGTTGCTATGGACAGATGAATGTTTCAAGGTTTGCTCTTGACCAAGACTCCCACACAGACAGGGACACTAACCTACACTGCACCGGCTCACCGCAAGCGAACCGTGTCATTGGCTTTTCGCCTGGTCTTTTGTGATGTCATGTGGGGTTTTTTCTTACAGTGAAAGGAGGAAGGGAAATGGTGGCTATATTTTTCTTAATAAATGACCTGGCTTCTCTCTGTTAAAGGGAGGAAGGGAGTGTTTTGAGGTCCCTTTTAATTCCGAGTCAGGTTCAGTCAGCAGAGTGCTAATGTGCAGCGCACACACACACAGGCACATTTGTATCAGTTTTATTGTCCATGTGTAATGCGCATGTATGCGTGTGAATGTGTGTGCATGTATGTATGTGTGTATATATAGCTTGTGTGGGCGTATGAATGCTTGAGAGAACTGTGCTGCAGGATCGAAGGACATTTGGTAGATCTCTAACGGCACAGAGGCAGGGAGGGGGGCGAGCAGTCAAAGCAAGCCTGTATGTGCGTGTGTGAGCATGCTTGTGTTTGCGCTTGTGTGTTTGCGCTTGCGTGTGTGCCTGTGTACGTGCGTGTGTGCATGTGTGTGTCTGTGTGTGTGCGCGTCTGTGTGTGTGCGTGGCTGTGTGTGTGCATGTGCGTGTCTGTGTGTGTCTGTGTGTGTGCGTGTGTGTGTGCATGGGTGTGCGTCTGTATGTGTGCGTGTGTGTGTGCATGGGTGTGTGTGTGTATATGTGCGTGTGTGTGTGCATAGGTGTGTGGCGGTGTGCAGCCCCTCCATCCTCCCAGCCACTTGCAACGCCGCTAACTCGTTTCACCTCCGCAGCGGCCGCCCCGCCCGCCAGACCCCCCCTCCCCCCACCTCGTCCTCTGCAGAAGGGCTCTGGCGCTCAGGGTGCAGGGATTCTGCCCCAGCTCCCGTCAGGCTTCCCTCCCGCAGCACACAGGATGCAGCTTCCCCTCACTCAAGGGCGGCCATTATTGGAGCGCGGGGCTGCCAGTTTCCCAGTCCCGCCCGCTCTCAGCCTCATCCGCACGCCCGCTTGCGCTAGCTGACTGCGTGAGGAGGGAGACCGGGGCTGCCGTAACCCTAGAGACCAACAGAGCGCACCCCCCCCCCCACATCGAACCCGTAGCCGCGTCGCCCACGGCACTCGGCCTCATTATCGCTGCGCTCACAGAAGCGCGCGGGGCAAAGCAACGCCACAGAGCGCCGCCGCTAATCGCCATCTCTGCGCGCTTCCGCTCGGCGCCGTCTCTCTCGTAGCTACGGGTTACCGACGGCCGTATCCAGGGAACACCTTTCCGCTCCGGCGTGATGCGAACGAGGCTCGGGTTCGGGGATCCGGGGCGTTTGAGCGCGTTTTTGAAGGCCCTCGTGCGTGCGCCCCTGCAGGTCAGGGGTGAAGCGCGTCGGGCGGGCTCAACCCGCAGGAGGGAAAACGCCGCTGTGAACGCGGCCTCAGTGTCGCGGCACGCGTGGAACAAGCAAATGAGGGCGCCACCGGTACGGAAATATGTCACATCACCGCAGCCCGCAACGGTACCTGAGGACAGCTATGAAAATATCAGCCAGTGCCTTCGCCCGGTACTTCGGCCCGCCTAAAGAACAAAAGAAGAAAAAATGCACATCGCTCATATTTCCTTAGTGTATTTAACACTCCTTTTTCAACCGTTCTTACTGGCATTCAGTTTGTTTCCTTAGCGGTATCTGTCTCCCGGTTACGTAATAGGCCCCGCCCAGCTGAGAGAAACACACAGGGCCTCTCGGTGCGCTAGGACTAGCGTGGCAGATCGCTCAAGGCGGGATGCGGGCGGAGAGCCTGGGTGATTTCGGAGCAGGGGATCGCACCGGGAGCAGTGCGGGTCAGTGTTTCAGGCTGATCATGTGACTCGCAGCCTTGCCTAAGGCTGTGACTCACCGCTCCGTCGACCGCTGCCCCCGCAGGCCTTGCGGGGCATTACACAATTTTCAGCGCAGCAGACCAAAAGGGGTTTTTTCTTTTTTTTTTTTGAGGGGGTGGGGCAGGCTTTTTTCGTTTTGTTTTTCTCTCCCCTGCACTCTTGTGTTGTTATTGTGTGACTAAGAATGGATATTACATGGATGAAATTGTATAACTGGATTAATTCTCATTGTACCATTTCATAAGTTGCCAGTAGAAAGCTTGGAATCATAGCTGGAAGCTGCCAGCCAATCAGGTTCGAGCTATGTTTAGTAATAGCTTTGTATTCAATGCCTAAATGTTTTAAATATCCTTGCACTTGTGTCCAAAATTTTCCAAAAAACCTCTCTAAAATTGGTCACCTGACCTCAGTTCATCGTAAGAACTGAGATTTAAAAGGTTAAGGATTTAAAATCATAAGGCTTGATATTTTCCATCCTTTCACTAAGTTCAGTTAGGTTTTTAAAAATGTTTTTTAGACGGTAACTGCTTGGTCCTTTTTGATGGAACCCTGTAGGGACTTAGTGGGTCGTCACCTGTGCCTAACCCACCCACCCGTCTCTCTGCTTCCAGATTTCCTCATGTCCGTGAGACACTGGCTGTGGCACTGCGGCACCCCACCCGTGGAGTGGTCTGTCGCTGCAATTCGGACCCCGTGATCCCCTCTCCTCCCCCCCTCTCCCCCCGCCCCCCTCCCCCTTCCCCCTCCCCTCAGCGCCGCTCTGCTGGACGTCATGAGCATAGTAATCGCGCTGGGAGTCACCACACCAGAAACGTCCTACTCCGACATGGCTGCCGGATCAGAGTAAGTAAGGCCCCGCCCCACCTGCCGGTCAGGTGACCGTCAAACCCTGAGCATCCCGGAAGAGCTGGCTTCCTCAACGAGGAGCCCCTTCCCCTGCGGGGTACTCACTGCTAGCCAGAGATGCTTGCAGAACACTGTACAGTAGCAAATATGCAAAACACGTTTTATTATTATTAACATTAGTGTTGTTGCTGTTTTTATTTTAGCTATGTCTATGTTTAATGGTATAATCTTAGGTTAGCCTGGTATTGCTTGCAATTTGTATGGTTCTGTTTATGTTCAATAAAACCGCCTGATTTGTCCTGCCAGTAAAGCACAATTGAATTGAATTGAGAAAATGACTCAGCCCTGGTCTGAATGTCTGGGCGTGCTGGTTATAGCTCTCGCACAGAAGAGGATTGGGACGGAAAGCCAAGAGCGAGATCGGCTCAATTAGGCGGCCCTACAGGACCCTGCTTGAGACTGAATAACCCCGTTTAAGGGAAGCTCATGACGTGTCTTCGGAGACGAAATTTAACTAACCTTTTGTATTTCTCATGGTTTTTATGTAGCCCCGCTTCTCCACAATGCTATTTTTCAATGTCACATACTCCACGTGGAATTGGTGCGTACATGTTCAACTTTTGAGCACGCGCAGTTCAGGTTGTAATCGTCCATGTTTGCGAGCAGCCTTTTTTTAGGGGTTCCATGCGGCTCCACCTCCCCCGAACAGCTAAGGGGTGATTTGCGCCTGGTTTAAAATAAAAAACAGTCATTATCTTCCATTACCGTCACGTTGCTTAGCGGTTTGTGCCTTCGTAGGGGCAGACATTCGGTTCTCACGCACCAACACGAGGAACCTGACCTAGAGCGATTTGTGGTTTGGAATTATGTTTGATCTGGATAAATCGCAACTGTCGTTGATGTATTGCGTGTTTGGTATTCGAGGTATGCAGTGGTTTCGTCGGCACACAGGAAGTTTTTTATACTTCTTTCTTTTATTATTTTAATTGTTTGTGTGAATAGAAATTACGTTACGACAGTTATTTTCGCATAGCTCGCTGGTAATGAGCAGTACACTGCATAAAATAGGGAGGGATATGTAGTCGCACACTGGCTGCACACTCGCTCACCGCTGCTGATAAATGCCGTGTAAAATTCCAGGCGTTTATCAGCCGCACGGCCCCACCTAGTGGTCTGTCTGTGCCCGTGCCTTGATGCAGAGACCGTCGGCCTGCAGTCACGACCCGCGTTTTCGTTTTTGAAAGCGCGGAAAGATGAGAATTAGAATCACGAAAGTAAAAAACCGTTATTTAAATCGTCGTCGTGGCTGAGTCCAATGACAAGCTCATAAAAGTATAATCATCGTCTAACGGAGAAAATATTAAAATTATAAACGTGATTCGTTTATATTTACAGTGATTATTTTATAATACGCCTTTGGGCTGCTCTTTTAGCTCGTTTTGTGCTGCAAAACGTACTGTTTCACAGTTGCGGGCGATTGCAGCTGCACACTGTGCAGGTGCTTAATTAGCTATGCTGTCAGTACTGACCTAGCAGTGCGCTGCATACCAAATGACCGGCAGCACGGTTCTTGACTGCATTGATCACTGTGGTTGGGAATGGGGTCGGTCATGAATAGGCTTCGGACACTACGCTGTCTATGTTTGCTGGTTTTTTTTTTTTTTTTTCCTGTGTCCGAGCGATCCATCTCACGGGCTGTCAGATCACTTTTAATAATGGGGCTTTCAGTAAGGTTCCTCCTGAGAGCTCTTGTCTGGGTACCGTGGCCTAATGGAATATCTGCAAGTGGAGACTGCAGCCTGTTGCTTGGAGCATTGTAATTGGCTCTTTATTTATTTATGTAGTTGCCTACAGCGGTTTGGCGATTCAACGATGGTCTTTTTTGTATTGCTGGTGCTAGTTTGGCATGGCTTTGACTGCTGTGTTGTGTTGTTTTATTTTATTTTTTATTTTTTAATTTATCAGTCATATTTTCAGATTGTCATGTTGACGTGAAATCATTTGCACAAGAAGTATGGCCAGGATAGCTGCAATGACAAGAAAGCAAAAGCCATGAATGGACTGCATTTTATATAGCGCTTTTATCCAAAGCACTTTACAATTGATGCCTCTCATTCACCCATTCACACACACACTTGCACACCAACTGTGAAAGGCTGCCATGCAATGTACCAGTCAGCTCGTTGGGAGCAATTAGGGGTTAGGTGTCTTGCTCAGGGACATGTCGACACACCCAGGGCGGGGAATCAAACTGGCAACCCTCCGACTGCCAGACAACCGCTCTTACTTCTATGTCGCCCCCATGAAGTCTTGACATGCAAAACTGGCTAAATTTTAAGATGATTCATCTCAGATAGAAATGGCAGTAAATTGACTTAATGCTCAAAAATTCGGTCGAAAAAACTTGTATAGAGAATGAGTACGATATACTGTGGGGGGGGGATGAGCGCTGAGTATGGGAAAAATCAATGGGTACTAAGCGAGAATGCATGAATAAGCACTGAATATGACCAAATTACTGAGTACTGAGTGCTGAGGTGATGTGTTCTGTTACAGCCCTGAGTCAGTGGAAGCAAGCCCCGCCGTGAACGAGAAAAACTACTCCAACCACAGCTGTGGGAGCGCACAGAATCACGGCTACCGGGGATTACCCTACGCTGTGAGTACGGTCTCCTCCACCCTACCACACCCCTGCCCTGTGAGTAAAACCTGGCTGCTGCTCACCTACTCCACTACCGCTATGGGAGTAAGGCCTCTCTGCTGCTCTCCTACTCCACTACCGCTGTGGGAGTAAGGCCTCTCTGCTGCTCTCCTACTCCACTACCGCTGTGGGAGTAAGGCCTCTCTGCTGCTCTCCTACTCCACTACCGCTGTGGGAGTAAGGCCTCTCTGCTGCTCTCCTACTCCACTGCCGCTATGGGAGTAAGGCCTCTCTGCTGCTCTCCTACTCCACTACCGCTGTGGGAGTAAGGCCTCTCTGCTGCTCTCCTACTCCACTACCGCTGTGGGAGTAAGGCCTCTCTGCTGCTCTCCTACTCCACTACCACTGTGGGAGTAAGGCCTCTCTGCTGCTCTCCTACTCCACTACCGCTGTGGGAGTAAGGCCTCTCTGCTGCTCTCCTACTCCACTACCACTGTGGGAGTAAGGCCTCTCTGCTGCTCTCCTACTCCACTACCGCTGTGGGAGTAAGGCCTCTCTGCTGCTCTCCTACTCCACTACCGCTGTGGGAGTAAGGCCTCTCTGCTGCTCTCCTACTCCACTACCACTGTGGGAGTAAGGCCTCTCTGCTGCTCTCCTACTCCACTACCGCTGTGGGAGTAAGGCCTCTCTGCTGCTCTCCTACTCCACTACCGCTGTGGGAGTAAGGCCTCTCTGCTGCTCTCCTACTCCACTGCCGCTGTGGGAGTAAGGCCTCTCTGCTGCTCTCCTACTCCACTACCGCTGTGGGAGTAAGGCCTCTCTGCTGCTCTCCTACTCCACTACCGCTGTGGGAGTAAGGCCTCTCTGCTGCTCTCCTACTCCACTACCGCTGTGGGAGTAAGGCCTCTCTGCTGCTCTCCTACTCCACTGCCGCTGTGGGAGTAAGGCCTCTCTGCTGCTCTCCTACTCCACTACCGCTGTGAGAGTAAGGCCTCTCTGCTGCTCTCCTACTCCACTGCCGCTGTGGGAGTAAGGCCTCTCTGCTGCTCTCCTACTCCACTACCGCTGTGGGAGTAAGGCCTCTCTGCTGCTCTCCTACTCCCCTACCGCTGTGGGAGTAAGGCCTCTCTGCTGCTCTCCTACTCCACTACCGCTGTGGGAGTAAGGCCTCTCTGCTGCTCTCCTACTCCACTACCGCTGTGGGAGTAAGGCCTCTCTGCTGCTCTCCTACTCCACTGCCGCTGTGGGAGTAAGGCCTCTCTGCTGCTCTCCTACTCCACTACCGCTGTGGGAGTAAGGCCTCTCTGCTGCTCTCCTACTCCACTACCGCTGTGGGAGTAAGGCCTCTCTGCTGCTCTCCTACTCCACTACCGCTGTGGGAGTAAGGCCTCTCTGCTGCTCTCCTACTCCCCTTCCACCTCTCTCTCCTCCCACTCGACTAATGTGAGAAAGATTCATCTGCCCAGATATGGATTCAGACACACTGCAGTTTCGTCCTTTTCACTTGCACTAATTCATTTCAGATGTTAAAGTGAGGCAGGCAGCTTGTGTTCTCTTTGCTTTGTCTATGGGATGTAGAGTACAGCATGTGCCGTTTCTCACAAAGGCCTTTCCATTCAAGGGCTTTCTGCTGAACAGCCTCAGTGCTTGCATTTCAGCTCCATGTGAACCTGCTGGAAAACGAGCACCCGAGGTAGTGTTTTACCAGCCCGGGCCGATCACGCCGTCAGACGTCCTGAGACGGGGTAGCTCACACTGCTGCCGCCTCCCTGAAACATTTTTAAAACCGTTTCATCTTGTCGTGGATCTTTGGTCTGAACAGGCCTTTAGACAGTTTCCAGCTGACCATAAATTATTCCGTTGCATCGTTCAGTTATTCTTTCTTTTTGTTTCTCAGAATTCAGTGTTTCTGATGCCTGACCCGATGGTCTGATGTGTTTGCGCTCTCTGTCCTCAGGATCACAACTATGGTGCGCCCCCTCCTCCGACCCCGCCCGCCTCCCCCCTCTCCCAGACCATCATCCCCCGCGTGGAGCTCAACGGCATCATGCCCTCCCCCTACGACGACGACAACTCCGCCGACAGCGACAGCTCCTCGGACGAAGAGGGGGGCGTGGCCAGCTGGTGCCACTGCAGCCTGAGGCAGGATGGCTTTCTCATCAAGTGTGAGAACTGCAGGTGAGGGAGGGGCTAAGAGAGAGCCGGGGGAGGGGCCTGTCGGTGAGGGAGGGGCTAAGAGAGGTGGAGGAGGGGCTTCTGGAGAGGGGTATGAAAGGCCTAAGGAGAGGTGGGGAGGGGCTTCAGGAAAGATGAGGGAGGGGCTCAGGAAGAAGTGAAGGTGGGGCACAGCAGTAGGGGAAGGGGCTTGATGAGAGGGGTGGTGATAGGTTGGATATTTGAGTGATGAGTTGGTACGGTAAAGAGAAGGGGAAGGCAGGGGGGTGAAGGTGAGCTGAGGTAAAATATGGTGGGCTACTTTTACTAATCTGTTTATCACTGTACTAAGGTGTTTATTCCCTGCTCCATTTATCCATCGGTAACAGGGGCTTGGACCGAAGGAAAGGGGTGGATGCCCAGCGCAGAAAACCCGAGAACGTGTCTGGTAAGAGCCTCGGCGGGCCGGGTTTCCTGCAGAAGCGCCGCCAATCGTAGCTGTAGCGATTAGCCTAACTTCGGCTGGCTTATTCTTGCTTAGCCTAGCGTCAGAGCTGCTTTTGAGACTGACGCCCCTCCCCTGTGCGCAGTGGGAGAGAGCAGCGCCACGGAGAGCGGGGACGAGGAGGTGTCGCCGTCCACGGTGTCCTACACCGCCACGCAGCACACGCCCACCAGCATCACCCTCACCGTCAACCGCATCAAGCGGAACAAGCCCAAGAAGAGGAAGAAGAGCACCGAGAAGGCCCGCGGCGCCCCCAAGGGCAAGAAGATCAAGGTAGGCGTGGCCCGGGCCTCCCGCGTGCGTGCGTTACGCAGGGCTCCCAAACTCTCATCAGTACCTTCCCAAACTCATCCAGCGGCCACGCTGCCCCATGGAGTGCTGCGTCTTTGGAGCGCAGGACGTTTCAAAATCTGCGTTTTACACCAGTCCCCTTGCGTTCTCGTAAAATAACTTTTTGCCATAATACGCCAACTCAGAATGTCATTTTACGGGGCAGCAGTGCAGTGTAATGGGTAAGGACCCGGTCTTGTAACTTGAAGGTCGCAGGTTAGATTCCCAGGTATGATTCCCGTTGTTCCCTTGAGCAAGGTTCAGTGTGTATCCGTCTGTGTAAATGGAAGCAATGTAAATGCTGTGTAAGTCCCTCTGGATAAGGGCGTCTGCTGAATGCCTGTGACGCAATGGAATAATGTTATCGTGACACTTGTAACAGAAGCGGGATGAAGTAAGCCACTAATAACGTTCTTGGCGTTCTGATCAAAACAGCGTTTTGCCACCCATGCTAATAATAGGAAGCCCTGGGAGCGATGTGTGCTTTAGTTGCTCGTGTTGCGCAGGCTGCAGTGGTGTAGGCAGAAATACATTTTTGGGCAGGCCTGTAATAAAGTGGGCTGGGCTGCCCGGGTAGGTTTTTTTTTGGAATGCGTTCTCCACACGCGCCTCGCCTGTTCCAGCGCTCCTCGGAGCCAAACCTACGACTTCCCCGTATTCCTGGCGGCAGTGCGGTGATCTTTCCAGCTCTACCGCCTTGGTACTAAAAAAACACGATTATGTAAGTCTGTTTTTTTGTAAAATCAATATTACAGCACGACTAAATACACAACAGGGGGAGCACAGGCTTCCCATAAAGACCTCCTGATTAGGTGTGTGTCCGCTCGTACCAGGCACAACGTATTGGCCCTAATTAAGAGGAAATGACTGAATTAAAATCGGATCGCTGAGATGTAGCCTACACAACGAAAATGAGGAGAAAACGAGACCTGCAAACTTAGACCCATACTGTTTTGCGTCTCACAATATAGCGTGTCCTTGCACGGGCAGAAAATCAACAGCTGTGCAACTTTAAATGGCCAAGAATTTTTGTAACAAAAGTAAGAGTCTGTTAAATACCTGTAATGTAATCTAACGTCTGTATGAGGCAAGTGAATATTTCATACAGTCTGAATGTCTGGACTTTGGAAATCTAAATGAAGAAATATTTGACCCCAGTTATTTTGATCAGAACACGAGTGAAGTAGTGTAAAATGCAGATTTTGAAATGCCATGAGGTCCAGAGACGCCGCATCCCTTGGGCTAAGCGTGTCCACGGTGAGGGTCCAGTCTGTTTTAATTCCGTCTGCAGACCATTAAGAATGTGATTCTTCCGCAGGCTTTCAGAGAGGGTTCCAGGAAGTCCATGAGGATGAAGGCAAGTCTTACTTAACAATATCAATATCCTCTCCAAGGCTATTTTTACCCGTGAAATGTATCATTTTGGCCGCATTTATTATTTTGATTAGTGAGATTTTTTTTCTTATCCTCTTCACAGACTATTACTATTGTCTGTATTTTCTTGTCCTCTGCTTATATGACTAACATAAATTTGAGGGAGATTTGGGCCTAAAGCAAGTCTACTTTTTTTGTGCAAAAAGTTTTGGGACATGCGTTCAACATTCCCTGTCAGATGAAACTAAGGCACCTGGCCTTTGATGCCAGTTGGTGTTAGTGCTGCAAGTCAGCCACCAGAGGGCGCATGTGCATAGAGTGGCTGAACCAGAGGGGTGGGGGCGAGGTTGTGAACGGCTCCCTCTTCGCAGAACTCGACCACGGAGGCCAGCACCCTGGACGAGAACACGGCCGAGGGCTGGGAGACGCGCATCCGGCAGTGGACGGACCAGTACGAGGAGGCCTTCGCCAACCAGTACAGCGCCGACGTGCAGACCCTGCTGCAGCTCCACCGCGCCGCCAGCAAGGCCGCCGAGGGCAAGGCGCCCACCGTCGCCGCCATGGACACCATCAACCGCACCGAGCTGGCCTGCAACAACACCGTCATCGGCTCGCAGATGCAGGTGGGCTCACCGCTCAGGGGCACGCTTTCACGCTCCTCACTCTGAGGCTCACGCATATTCACGAAGGATGCTCTGGGTTTGGGCCCCGTTTACCTGCCGTTGTTTCCTTATCGGTGTGCTGAGCCTGTTCTATTGTGTGTGTGTTTGTACTCGTGTGCTTGCGCGTGCGTTGCGTGTGTATGTGTGTTGTTGTGTGGGTGCGCGTGCGTGTTGTGTGCGCATGTGGATGCGTTTGGCCGTGTGTTGTCGTGTGGGTGCGCGTGCGTGTTGTGTGTGCATGTGGATGTGTTTGGCCGTGTGTTGTTGTGTGGGTGCGCGTGCGTGTTGTGTGTGCATGTGGATGTGTTTGGCCGTGTGTTGTCGTGTGGGTGCGCGTGCGTGTTGTGTGTGCATGTGGATGTGTTTGGCTGTGTGTTGTCGTGTGGGTGCGCGTGCGTGTTGTGTGTGTTTGTGTGGTGTTGTGTGGGTGCGCGTGCGTGTTGTGTGTGCATGTGGATGTGTTTGGCCGTGTGTTGTCGTGTGGGTGCGTGTTTCCTGCGCAGCTGCAGTTGGGACGGGTCACTCGGGTGCAGAAGCACAGGAAGATCCTCCGTGCCGCCCGGGACCTGGATCCAGACACTCTGATCATAGAGTACCGGGGAAAGGTCATGCTCAAGCAGCAGTTCGAGGTCAACGGGCACTTCTTCAAAAAGTAAGAACCCGCTGGACAGTACTGTTTATGCCGGACATTCTCAGTATTACACAGTAATGCCTGGTATAACTGTCAGAGGTCCTGCAATATACACTGCTTTTTGTTTGTGCTGAAGAAAACGTCCTCAAAATGTCGTAAGTGGGATGTGTGTAATCATTACTAAGAGTAAGTAATGAGGACTTTTTTAGCCTTGTTTAGCTTGCACTGAGGGGAGACGATTTACTTGCTTTCACATTGCAGTCATTTTTAACTGTTGGTCAGAGTGAGTATCGGCTCCTGTAATTTAAAGTATCCAGTACCTGTAATGGTATTGTCGCTTAGTGGCGGATTGCAGGCCTTTGACTGAGGTGCTCTCCCGTGTGGCTGTGTGCGCAGGCCCTACCCTTTCGTACTGTTCTACTCCAAGTTCGACGAGGTGGAGATGTGTGTGGACGCGCGCACGTTCGGGAACGACGCCCGCTTCATCCGGAGGTCCTGCACGCCCAACGCCGAGGTGAGCGCGCCGCGCGTCCGTTACCGCGGAAACGGGAGGGCGAATGGCGCACGCGTCCGTAGCGCGCTGCCCAACACGCCCGTGAGACCCCGAGGCAGGGCACGGGCCGCTCCTGTCAGCGTCGCGTTCTCTTTAACGCCAACCTTAACGAAGGGATAACATGCTGCTCCTGTACATCTCGCCTTCTCGTTAGTGTGCCTTTAAAGCAGAGCCAGTGAATCTGCGCCACAGCAAGAGAAAGCTGGTTATTTAGGGAACTGAGAATCTTCCGATTCGCTTAAAGAGATTCAGAAATCTAATCATGCACGATGTATGCGCCTGTTTACCGGAATATTCACTTGTTTCTGTTCTGCTTTCTTCCTCTTTGCCTTTTTTTGTTTGCCTTTTCAGTTTATTTTTATCCACCGCCAAATTCTGATATTAATACAGAGCTGCCTGTGTGTATTTTTGCATGAAGATTATAGCATCTTAACATGCAGTCACATTTCTGTATAGTGTAGTCATATACCGGTGTGCCACTGGTCAGCAGGGTGGATTTAACTGCATTGTAATGAACTGGCGCCCCCTAATGGATGCTGCTGTCCCGTACATTTTCTACTGTAAATGGTTGTTTACTTCCTGAAAAGTATGCTCCCGAATAAACTCAGCGAAACCCTGGAAGTATGCATATCATCCTGGGATTCTATGTACCCTAAATTTATAGAAAATTTTTCACTGTACACTGGGGGGTGCTGTTCCCCTCCCTGCTGTCCCAGGACCCACTGACACAAACGGAGGGTGTGGCCAGTGCCCCAATGCGTTGCGGCTCATTGCCGATAGGTGCATTCAAACGTACAGCTCTGACTGTGACCCCTCCCCCACAGGTGCGTCACATGATCGCTGAGGGAATGATCCACCTGTGCATCTATGCCGTGACCCACATCACCAAGGACTGCGAGGTCACCATCGGGTTCGACTACGAGTTCAGCAGCTGGTCAGCCGCTTTCCACACCGTTTCCTTAACAGATTTGCTTTAAATTGAATTTTGGCTTAATCATACTGATTCAGTCCGTTCAGTGTATGGATGCGTGTGTACAGTGAAACTGAGTACCAGGTTGGACACAGTTTAATCCATTACTGTCAAGCATAAAATTCAGTGAAGGGAGAAATCTCCTCAACTTAACCTCTTAAACTGAAATAAATATATTTTACACAATCGGCGTTGACCGTATCAGTAAAAGTTTATTGTAAAAGCTGAAATAAGTACAAAAAGTGTTTTTAAATAGGAACCTGTCCCAAGCTGTAGGTTAACCTGTTCTCTCTTAAGGCTGAAACTGAGAGGGGGGGGGGGGGGCATAGTTAAGAGTTCTCTTCCTGCGCCCATGGAGGCCTTGTCTCTCTGCCCAAGTCCCAGTCCGGTGTTCAGTTTCTGCTTCTCTTCTGGCCCCCCCCTCAGCAATTACAAAGTGGACTGCGCGTGTCACAAGAGCAACCAGAACTGCCCGGTGCAGAAGCACAACCTGAGCCCCCCGGAGCAGTTGCTCCGCCCCCCCACGCTGCCCGCCCAGACGGGGGCGGAGACGCGCCGCAGGAAGGCCCGGCGGAAAGAGCTGGAGGGGGGCGTGTCCGACGACAGCAACCAGCCGCCCGAGGACCCCGCCGACGCCAAGGAGCCGAGGGGCGGCGCCGCGGCGGGCAGCGACACGGAGGTTAGCGCGGTTGCCATGGTTACCTTCGCCCGATCGAAACTGTACCAGAGCGCCGTACCAGCGCGCGGATGCTTCCCACGGTCTCGTATTGTTACGGCGAAAGAACAGTCTGTGCAGAACATTTACAGACTTTGAATTCACCTTTTCAAAAAGTGTATGCGAACCTTACAGTACTGAACAGATACAGAGTGCTTTCATCACACAATACACAGGGTCTCAAAACCCGCTTGTATTGCTTTTATGAGCGTGCTTGTTGACTATAAATGGACTGACGTCAGTAACATTTTTTTGGTCAACGTAAGCCAGGTGAATACGAGAAGATTGTTGAATTGTGGACCCCCCCCCCCCCTCCTTTGTAGGTTGCTGTGGTGATGTGTGTTGGTGCGGTTCTCTTCCAGGAGAGAGACTGTGACGGACTGAAGCTGGAAGACGGGGAAGAGGCGGAGCTGGAAGAGGGCGGAGCTCTACTGCAGAGTAGGCGGGTACGTTTCAGTTCCAGCACTGAACCACAGGGCTACATTATCATCATCAACAGGATGTTTTTTTCACACCCGGTGAACCTGATCAAGGCAGATAGGCACAACTTTTTTGTTTTCTTTCTGTGCATGTCGTTGAATAGAGTAAAAGCCAAAATAAGGTTATATGGTTGGTTAATAATATATGATTGGTTACCTATGAAAATGAACCACATGTAGAACCCTAAAATAAGGTTTATGATTGGTTACCCATGAGAATGGAAGGCACTCGGTGGCCAGTGTTAGTAGTTGTTCTCACAGAGTCCGCAAAACTCTCCATCCTGTTGGACCAGTGAAGTATAGCTTCCCTCAAAATGGCCAACACACCACCTGCTTTCCAAAAGCAACTGTATATTTTCTCTAGTTCAAAAAAAGCAGGTTGGTCAGTCAGGGGGCCAAAACCTTTTTTATTAAGCATGCTTCTTCATGCTTTAACTGAGCATGTGGTGCTTTTGGGCCCCCAGACTCGCGAGGACCAGAAGGCGGAGGCCATCATGCACGTGTTTGAGAACCTGGAGAAGAGGAGGAAGCGCTCCTCTCAGAGCCAGGGCCTGGGGCCCGAGGAGCCCAAACAGGAGGGCCCCGAGCTGGAGGAGGACAGGGCCTCGCCCACCGGGCCCCACGCCGCGCAGAGCGGGGGGGTGGGGGTCAGCACGCGCCGGGCCTCCTACGTCACCGTGAGTCCTCTCTCTCTCTCTCTCCCCCTCTTTCTCTTAATCTCTCTCTCTCCATCTCCACGTTTCTCTCCCTGTCTCTCTCTCCATCTCTACTTTTCTCTCCCTGTTTGTCTCTCCTCCCTCTCTCTCCGTCTCCACCTTTCTCTCCCTGTCTGTATCTCCTCCCTCTCTCTCTCTATCTCTAACTTTCTCTCCCTTTTTGTCTTTCTCCTCCCTCCCTCTCTCCATCTCCACTTTTCTCTCCCTCTGTCTCTCTCCTCCCTCTCTCTCCATTCCCTCTTTTCTCTCCCTTTTTGTCTTTCTCCTCCCTCCCTCTCTCCATTTCCACTTTTCCCTCCCTGTCTGTCTCTCTCCTCCCTCTCTCTCCATCTCTAATTTTCTCTCGCTGTATGTAGGTGTTTTGGTGTTTTATTGTCTCCTTACCCCCCCCTGGTCTGCTTTCAGGAGGCCCCGCCCACAGAGCTGGAGAAGGCCCCGGCCACGCCCGCCGCCACCAAGCCCGCCCCCACCCGGTCCTCCAAGCCCCGCCCCAAGAGCCGCATGTCCCGCTACCGGTCCAGCTCGTCGCAGCGCGCCCGGCGCCAGCGGCAGGCCCTGGCGCTGCAGGCGGCCGAGCAGGGCCAGGGCGTGGCCGAGGAGGGCACCGCGGGCGCCGCGGCAACCGAGCCGGGGGTGGGCGAGGGGGCACTCGGCGGGGGGCAGCCCCTCGACACGGACGGACTGGGAGGCGTGGCCTCGGGGGCCCTGGGTAACAAAGCCCAGCTTCGGTACCCCAAAACCAAGAAGGTACGCTGCCCGTACGCACCCAGCGCCCACACCTTGATGTGTTCACCCTTTTCATCACAAGACCATTTTACCGTCATATAAACAGAGCTGTCCAATAACCCAGTGCGTTCCACCAAAATGTGTCCTTCAAGATCGTATGCTTGTATCAGTGTATCTTCTTCCCCTTTTCTTGTTTTTACTAAGTTGCTGGTGGATGTATTTAGAATAGATATATCTTGAAACCTGTCGTGGTAATGCCATTACCTGATTTCTGACCCGACTTCCACTGCAGTTTATATGGTGTGTTTGTCTGATACAAATTTGTGCCGCTTACAATTTTCGTATTTGACAGTCATTTTTACGAAGTAAAAAATTCTGCCATAAGTACATTTAACGTGATGATAAAACCGCTGATAGCGCTCAAGGAAGGAAAAGTTACCGTCGAATCAGCACACAGTGCCCTCAGAGCGAGGCTGCGGGCTGAGCGTCTGTTTCCCCGCCGCGCAGTACCTGGTGACGGAGTGGCTGAACGACAAGGTGCTGGAGAAGCCGGAGTGCCCGGTGGACCGGCCGCTGCGCATCACCACCGACCCCACGGTGCTGGCCACCACCCTCAACATGCTGCCGGGCCTGTCCCACTCGCCGCTCATCTGCACCGCCCCCAAACACTACGTCCGCTTCGGCTCGCCCTTCACCCCCGAGCGCCGCCGCCGCCCCGTCAGCGTGGACGGCTCCTACGGCTCCTTCAAGAAGGTGGACCCGCGTGGGGGGCGTGGGGGGGTGGGGCGGGGCGGGGCGGGGCGTTGTTGTGAATATGCACGCTCGCTCAAAGAGACTTGTACAACGCCGTCATGTTTCATATGGACAGATTAATTTGAATAGTGTGTCCACAATTATAGGCAAACGTCCTTTTTTATATTGTGCCTGTACTTGTTTACTTAACTGTTTCCTTTACGTTTCGACCAGAATGTAATTTTTTGAAGAATAATTGGGTGGCATGCACTCATACAACCTCTGGAGACGTTGCCTTACAAGCTGCTTTGAAGTTTCTAGAATTGTCTTTTCGTGCTTCAGACCACAAACACCCAAATTCCCCTACCAGCCATTGTAAAGCTGGCAGTTCTTCAGAAACTTCTCTAAATATCTAAAATGTCTTTCGTCGCACATTGTTTGGGCCAGTTTCAGGATTTCAAGTTTATTTTTTGTTTCGATTTTCTGCAGCGGTGGATCAAGCAAGCGCAGGACGAGAGCACGTCTTCAGCCAACACCGAGGACGGGACGGAATCCAACTCTTCCCACCAGAGCAACAGCAGCAGCCACAGCGTCTCGAACCCCTTCAAAACGGGTACGTAGCCCTCCAGAGCCCGGCGCCGCGCAAAGCTGGGTAAAAGCCCGTTAGCAAGCCCGTTAGCCAGCGCTTTTCTGTTTTTCCTTTTTATTTATTTTTCCTTAGCAGGCTGGGTCTTCCCCCAGTGGGGACGACCTCTCCCAGCCGGAGCCGCGCCAGCGTTGCGTGTGTTACAGTGGCGGCTGTGAGGGGTTAGTTTTGGCCCGCGGCCAGTCGGGCCTCCTGCGCGGTATCGGGGTGAATATGGCGGTAAATCACCTCCCCAGCTCCCGTCTGCTAGCAGACTGGCACAGAGCCTAGCATGTGTTCCCCACATGAAAAAAGAAGAAACACCCCCCTCCCCTCCCCAAATTATATCTTTTTATATAATTGAGATGTCTTGCTATTGTCGTTTTTGGATGTCATTAATTGCATGATTAGTACCAAGCATGAAAACCTTATATGAAGAAACATATGTGAGAACCAGATATGAATACATTTGTCAAGGAAGAGGTGTTTGTCGGTTTACTTATGTTAGCACTTATTTGCTCTTGTGTTTGTTTTTGGCCCTAAGAATCAGAGTTTGGCTGCAGATCCTGGTCTCATAAACCTGTTCTGATAACCTAGTCTGGATTTCAGTAGAACTATCCCGGATAAGCTACGCCTGCAGGGCGGATGTATTGTAACGCATCGTAAGGGCACAGGACGCTGGTGTCGCGTTTGTCTGACCCCGCTGTCTCTGTCGACCCCCACCCCCCGCAGAACTGACAGCGCCTTTCAAGAAGCGGAAATCAAAGTACGCCTCGGAGCCACCCCCACTGCCCTCGGCTGAGCTGCTGAGGCCGCTGTCCCCCATCACGCCCCCCCTGACCTCCGACCCCACGCACCCCCTCCTGGCCTCCTCCTGCGCCCTGCTCCTGGGCACCGAGGACGAGAGGCACAACGGCTACGTCCTTCCCTACTCCCCCCTGCGCTCGCTGTCCACCAGCCGCTGCAACACCCCGCTGCAGTTTGAGGTAATCGCGGCTTTGGTTTAGCACGAGTTAGCTTATTAGCTAATACAGCTTTATGGAACATTCATTAGCACGTTAGCATTCCTTGCCATATCAACCCTTGCTGTTTTTCAATCGATGTTTGCCATAGTGGCCTTGAAAGGAGCTTTGGATGAAGGCATCTGCCAGTTGAATAAAAGTAAAGGTAGCAACCGAATACTACCTACTTGTTTACCAACAGAAATGAGGCGGTACTGTAGTATTTCAGCTGAACTGTGGTGACTGGATCCTTGTGATCCTTATTTCTGTGAGGTTTTCTCTGAATGGCTTTGACCGATCTTTTTTTTTTCCTCTCTCCCCACAGAACATATCCTCTCCTGAGTGCTCACCTGTGCACAGGCCTGAGTCTCCCTCACCTGAGGTCAGTCACTATCTTCTTCCGTAGCTTCAGTAGCTTCAATAATGAAAGCAGTGGCTTCAGTAATGAAAGTGGCGCGCTGCTGGGACAGGTGGTCTTGGTGTTTTTGGGTAGACCTCGTTTGTGACCCGCCATCTCTCCCCCCTTCGGCAGCCCTGCTTGTGTCCAGACTACGACGGGCAGCGCCCAGCGTACCCGGACCTCCCGCTGCCCTCGGGCCTGGAGAGCCCCGCCCTGCCGGCCTCCGCGGCGCCCGAGGAGTTCACCGCGGTGACGCCGGAGCCCCCCGGGGTCGCCCCGCTCCCGCCGGCGGCCGTCACGGCGCCCCCCGAGGGCCAGGCCAGGGAGCAGGCCTTCCGCACCGAGTTCAACCTCATCTACACCTGCTCGCCGCTCAACGCCAACCTGGGGGAGGGGCTGGCCGCCCGCGGCCCGACGGCCGACCGCCGCCTCTCCCAGTCGGAGGCCGGCGGCTTCTCCCCCGCCGAGGCCTTCTTCGGCGGCGTGGGCGGGCAGGGCCTCCTCTCGGACGCCGCGGCCGGCTCCCTGTCGCCGTACGCCGAGCCGCACTACAGCGGCGGCTACCCGGACCACGGCACGCCGCCGCACCCCAGCAACCCGCCGCAGAAAAAGAAGGCAAGTCCTCCCACTCGCCGGTCAGCCCTGCCATGATGACCTCACAGGAAGTGATGTGTGCCTCGCTAGGAATTCAGTGCTGAAATGTCACTTTGCTAGAAAGTGTAGCGCAGCCGTGAGCTATTATCTCAAGCATGTTCATGGACATGGATATAGTGTCCTAGGGCACTGTGGGAAATACCCTATAGTTTGCAGTAGTCAATGAAGTGATGGATACATTGTGTGTGCTCTCTTTCTCTCTCTCTCTCTTCCCCTCCCTTTTTCCTTTTCTTGCTCTATCTCTTCTTTGCTTCCTGTTTGAGCATCCATTTTGTCTCAAATGCGTGTCAGAGTGGAGTATGCTCATCAGCGCACGTTGAGCGGTCTCGTAAGGAAAAGGAGTGTCACGGTAGCTGCATTCAGGGCTGCCGCAGGCGGGGCTGTGTAGCGCGCCGGCGGGCCGAGTCCTGAACGCCGGCGTGCGCTGCCTGCGTCCCGCCGCGCGGAGCCGCTCTCGTGTTTGTGTGCCACCGCGGCAGGTTTTATTTCACGTTCGGCCCTCGGGGGCCGTAGATAACGTCCCGCCAGGAACGCCGTGTCCAGGAAGCGGCTTTGCAGAGACGGAATGTTACAGGGAAGCGCTCACGCCTGATTAGCTGTGCCTGAGGTAGAACGTAGGCCAGCCAGCCAGCCAGCCAGCCAGCCAGCCAGCCAGCCGAAGCCCTGACCACTCTACCGCCACCTGTCCTCCTGAAACTTTTGCAAAGTCTTTTTTTTCCCACTTTTTTTCCAAGGCAGAGGGCCAACCTGCATACCATTAGTCTGCTGACAGGAAAGCCCGATTACCAGGCTTTATCTGTAAGAAGTGAATACAAGCCAGTCCAAAATATGGTGAATATTCCCTAACTATATTTAGAAGTGTGCATGTTAAATATTGTTGCATCTGCATAAACCCCTCCCCCCCCCCTCCTCCCCAAATATACATTACAGTATTTCCAATTTTCCAAAACAGTTGTTCCGCATTTTATTTTACCCATTTTTTTTCCCATCGCAGTTTATTTGGACGTACATGGCCATTTTTTCAGAAAAAGCCATAGTACTTTGTTAATTTTTTTTGTGTGTTGCCGTGCCATGGTGTATTGGTCACGTGTCATCGCTGAGCTCGGTTAGGAAGGGGCCGACAGCACATCCCATTCATGGCCCCCCGGCTCTCCATGCCTTTCGCTCCCCCTCCGCCCCCCTCCTCCACAGGGGCCCCTATATCCATCCATCCCCAATGGATGCACCAGCGGCCGCTGGGGTCCCGTGCTGGCCGCCAGACTTCATGAAGGAAGCTCAACCCCCACCCCCACCCCCCCAGTCCTTGCAGGCCGCCCACCCCCGCTCCATCTTCGACATTCGCCCTGTGTATTTGATGTGGGGTGGGGGGGCGGGGGGTTCCTTGCTCGTTGCATACCTTTCAGTGGGCTCTCAGCCTTTCTGTCTATCCATCTCTCTTTCTATCTCTATCTCTAGCTGTCCATTGTGAGTGTATGTGCCTGCCCTGTGGTGCTGTGGTGTACTGTAGACCGTAGTCATGCTCACTCACTTCACAGTCTGATCTTGCGGGTGGTGACGATGACGATGACGATGACCTCTGTCGTTGCTCGCAGCTGATGTTTTCAACTTGACACTACTAACTCGGTTCTCAGTATTGAGCTGCATTTGACATGGCGTGTCTACTACAGGTTCACTGTGGAAGAAATGTGTGGTCAGAAATATGCGGTCAGAAATGTGTGGTCAGAAAATGTGTGGTCAGAAATATGCGCGCATCATGTGAAATAGCGGGATTAGCAGGATGAAATAAGATTTTGGCGTTATGATCAAAACTAATTTTTGCCACACAGGCAAATGATATTGAAAACCACTAGGAGAGATTTCTGTTTTAATTTAGTTAGGTTGAGCTAGCTAGCCTAGTTTTGAATTTTCATTTCTCTTTGAATCTACAAATGCCACCAGCAGCTGTATAATTAACCGAAAGACGATTGGCTCAAAGAAACAAGAAGATTTGTTGTGGTTCAAGTCTAGGTCATTGCCCATTGTAATCTTAAAAAAAAAAAAACATCATCTGCATTAATATCTGCATTTTTTTGGCATTTTGGAAGTTTTTTCTGCGTAAAAAACACAGAATCCTGAATTAACATGACCACCGTGTAGTTGTATTTATCGTCTAATGTAATTCAAAATACATTCAAATACAAATATTTCCCTTTATATTTTTGCATTTTGACCTTCATAAAAACAAAGGAAAATTTTTTATTATTATATTTGATCATAAATGCAACTTCATTCTATTAAATTATTCTAGGTCCTGTAAATATAAAGGGAATAATATTTGTAATAATGTTATTATATTCATAATGTAATTCTAAAGTTTATATTTTTGACTTTTGAGCTGCATCAGAACAAACCCAACTGCACATCTCTTCCACAATGACTTCGGGCAGTGTAAACAAGAGGTACTGCCAAGTGAAAACCTGCCTTGTCCTGATTCATGGTGACCTGGGAAATGTAGTCCTGAGGCCTCTCCAGTACTCAGAACTGATTTGTCCTGGCTAAAGATAGCAGATCTTCAGGTTTCAGAGAGCATCTAGGACATTCTAGGATTTCTCATAGTTGATCATGATACGTAATTAAGCAAGTGCTTGTTTAACGCTCAAAACGGCATGGCTTCCCCCCAGCCCAGTGCCCTGGACACACCCTGCTGGATTAGGGCATGAGCCAGAATGGCAGTGAAACCTGTGGAATGGAGCTTAAGGACAGAGCAGCAGGGATGAGTTTTTGCAGGGAATATTTTTCACTGTAATGTCCAGGGCGCGCACGCGCGCACACACACACACATACACGGCACACACACACGGCACACACACACACACAGGCAATGTCTGCTGCTCGTATAAGGAAGGTTTCCCATGGGAACATTCGGCCTGTGCTTGCCAAAATTTTTTGGAATGGAGAGGTGGGGGGCTTCCTCATGTGCACAATCAGAACTGCAATTCTGTACATCACGTCCAGCAGAAGGGGGAAAAGTAAATATTATTGGGCGCTTTTGGACAGAGGTCAAAAGTTTGCCATAGCTTTTTTTGTTTTGCTTGTTTTTTTTGTGTGTGCTGAGTCGCCCACCTGTTAGGCGAATCGCAGACATGGTAAGCCTCCATGTCCGCTCGTCATCCCGCTGCCTCATCCGTGTGGTTGCGTGTCGTACCATAGCCGAGTGTGCCGTGGGCGGGGCCTGCACGGGGTGGGAGGGGCCTGTGCCCCACACGCGATTGGCTGACACGTGCGCCCGTCTTCCCCAGGTGTCCCTGCTGGAGTACCGCAAGCGGAAGCAGGGGGCGAAGGAGCCGGAGGCGGGGGGCTCCCTGGGCACCCCCACCCGGCCCAGCGTGTTCGGCGGCAGCGCGGACTCCCCCGGCGGGCCCCGCGCCCTCCTGCAGCCCCCCGCCTCCCCGCAGAGCTGCTTCTCCTCCCCGGCGCACCCCTCGGCGCCCCAGATCGAGGAGGTCAGCCCGCCCGACCACACCCTGGCCTCCCAGAGCGGGGGACAGCCGGCCCGGGGGCAGGACAGCACCAGCACCAGCCACTGGTGAGAGAGGAGCGCGCTAACATGCACATGCTAACATGCACACTCTAACACGCAGACACACACAGTCCTTTAAAAATACATACCTACACGCAAACACTGGCTCACAGCTGGTACTGTGCCACTCTCCCCGTGCCCAGGATGGTGCCCACGTCGGTGGAGAGGCTGAGGGAGAACCAGGGCGTGCTGGAGCGGGTGCTGAGGGGCAGCCTGAAGATGGACCGCATGCTGAAGCGGGAGGGCGGGGCCAGCGACGGCAGCAGGGACAAGGACTCCGGTACGACCCCGCCCACCATTTTAATTTACGCCGTTCATCGGTTAGAGAGTTCACACACCTTGTTCTCAAGGCTGTGTAGAAGCAGGCGACTGTATGCAGACTCTCTGTGCTGTGTAGCAGTAGCCTGTAGAGCCCTGAATGGAGCTGTGTAGCCGGGTGTGTGTGTGTAGAAGCGGGTTGGCCGTGTGCAGACTCTGTGTGTGCTGTGTAGCAGACTCTGCCGATGGGGACGTGTGTGACGCACAGCCAGCAGCCCGCTCCAGGACCTCCCCAGTGAAGAGCCCCCAAAGATACAGGCACAGCCCCTCTGTGTACCAGCACCAGGTACAGCCTCCATTTTCAGCCTGCATGGAAAAAGGGTTTTTACTTTGCTGCCGTTAGGACAAATGGACTGTTTATTGACCAAGAAAATGTGTGTGTGTGTGTATGTTTGTGTGCGCACGTGGGTATTTTGGTATCTTTGGGGTGTGCATCTATGTGTTTGTGCGCGTGTGTGTGTGTATCTGTTGGGTGTGCGTGCGTGTGTTTGTGTGTTTTGCAGTCGATGCTGTTGGAGAGCCACCAGCAGGGGGAGCCACCCACGTTCCTCCAGCACAGCGCCTCGTCGCCCTTCCGCGGTTCCTACAGCCCCTCCGCCCCCTCCCCCGGCCAGGGCTTCTATCCTCGTCTCTCAACGCTCCCCTCAATCTCCCAGGATCCCTTGCAGCAGCAGTCACCAAGCCCCGCCTCCTCCTACCCCAGCCACACCCCCACCGCCACGGTCACCGCCTCCTCGGCGGACTCGGGCCTGTGCGGAGCCTCCAGGCAGGTAGGGGGCGCTCAGCCGCAGCACCACCACCAGTCCGGGAGCAGCGGCAGCCTGGGTGCGGACGGGTCACACGTGTACGGCGGGAGCCACCTGAAGGCCAGCCTGCTGAACAGCGGCACGCCCGTTTCGACCGGCTCGCTCGCCCGCTCCCCCCTGCTGACGCAGAGCAACCCCAAAACGGACCCCAGCGCCGCCACGGGGGGCAACCCCGTTCCCCACGCCTCCCGGGTGTCCCAGCAGCAGCCCGGGGTTCGAACCTTAAGCCCCAGCAGCCCCGGGACCCGAATGCTCCCCGCCCCCAGCGCCCAGCCCTACCCGCAACGAGGGGCCCCCATCAGTCAGTTTCAGCACAGCCAGATCCAGGGCTCGGGGGTACGGACACAGTCGGGAAGCTATTAGGACCTCCGTTCCCTCACCGAACCCAGCGGAGCTCTTTCTGGGCTAATGTACAGACTTAAGGAACAAGGACTTGGCTTTAAAACCAGGACCCTTTATTATTCTCTTTCTACTTTCTTTCTTGTACCGAAACAAAAAACATAATAATAATAATTCAACTACATTCTACGTGCGGCCCCAACTTCGGCCTTGACATCATCGAAGAATTCTAAGAGAAAACAAATAGACAAATAAATAAGAAGAGAAAAAAAATCATGTAGAGTTTTTAAATTACCCTTCAGTTCTCATAAGTGTGTACAGAACCATGTTCATGCAGGAGTCATAAATGATAAACTTGCGTACCTGTACAAGTATCAGTACCTGTTGTTTTGGTACTTAGTGATTATGATTAAAAAAAACAAAATGTATAAATGTATGATTTATTAGGTTATTGTATGATTTGGTTTTCAGCCAAGTCAGTCCCACAGTAACAGCCAACATTTTATTTGTAAATTTGAAACGGTAAAGGAAATAGCATATATTTGTATCATCCCTTAAGAAGATACGGGCAGAACAGGGCAAAGGATGTCGAAGATTGGCTTTCTGAGAAGATCATTCCAGGAGATTTCCACTTTAATTTCCTTTTTCTCACGTGTATATCATAAGAATCTGGAGTCAGGATCTGTTTTTTTAATTGATCTTTTATTTCACTTATAATTATCCTAGGCTTGTTATGTTGTACTTGACTCATACGGATCTTATAATCCATGGTGCTGCAGTCTTTTTTTTATTTATTTTTAAAAAAAATCCATTTTCCCCACACATAGTAAGTAAGAAATCCTTCGTTCTCTGTATTTGGAAATGAGACTCATTGGAAATGGATTCGGTGACTGTTGCAAACCTTCAGTGTGCTGGAATGCAGGGAGAAGGAGCGAGGTCAAAAATGAGCAAAATATATATATATTGCTCCGGAGTTTTATTATTGTTTGTTTGTTATATTGTTTTTTTATTATAATTATTATTATTATTATTGAATCCTGTAGGATTTTTTTGCTGAAATTTTGGAGAATTATCGAGAATTTCTCTTTCTCCCCTCAGACCAACCCTTGCATTCCGCACACCGCCCACTCAACAGAGAGGAAAGGCGTGGGGGGATGTTTGTTTTTTTTGTTTGTTTTTTTTTTTTTTTTGGTGGAAAAGCTGCTGTGTTTTTCTCATATTTGTGTTTTACACAAGTGCTGCTTCAAAAAAAAAAAAAAAAGTTTTTCAGTTTCCACATAATGCTGTATCTCTGTTAGGTTTCTCACCAATCGGGTAAAAAACACAGCGAAGTCACCCAAGTTGCGTGCCATGACCGTTGCCGAGAGACAAAAAAAAAAAAATTTTAAACTGTAAAGCGAAATGGTCAACGGCAGATGCTGAAATGATCGACCGTTAGGAGTCAACGGCAAATGCTGAAATGATCGACCGTTAGGAGTCAACGGCAAATGCTGAAATGATCGACCGTTAGGAGTCGGGCAGTCGATTGACTCGTCTCCCACCCCGCCCCCCGCCCCCACCCCCCAAAGAAGCCACCCTGGACAGACAAAGGCCTTTTTCTAACTTGTTTGGAATGGGAACAACTTGAGTACAGTATCTGCCAGAGGAATACAGTTGGTCTCGCCCACCAATCATGTGGGTTCTTGGAAGGCCAGGAAATGGACAGATGGTCAGCTGACTTATCACATGACCTCTCCCTCTGCCTCACATAACAGATGTAAGGGTACTCACTGGTTACATGAATGTTTCTCCAAATGGGAGACATCAAGAAAACTTGTGACCCAAAATACCAGCACCTTAATTAAAAAGCAAACATTATGTATGATCATGTGTACTTGTATAAAATGTGTTATATACTGTACCAAGAAAATATAGTACACTAAATTTGCAGCATGATTTTCTTTTCAGTCTGACTGTTGGTGGAGAGCTGAGGTTTGGATCTGTGCAAAGTGATCGCAATTATTTCCGTTGATCGTTTGATCTGTTTTAGGTGTACTGACAGTTTCAACTGGATAACTGCATTTTAAATTTCAAATGAGGTTAATTCTTTTTACACCATGGGCATAGTTATAACCAGCTATTTGGACCTTCTGAACAAGAAAAATCCAGAGAAAAGATGTTATACGTTTTGATAATAAAATACTCATGATAATGACATGTTCAAGAGGCCAGTTTTGATATTTTATGTTTTATTGATCTGGTTATTCTGCTACAGAGATGATGACTGAAGCTCACAGAGTATTTGGTTTATATAAATTGTGAGCAGTGCCAAAAATTACTGGAAGTATCTGTTAAAACAGCGGGAAAAATCTTATCAAAATAACTAATCAATTAGACACAAAAAAGTAAAACTTCCAGAAAACAGTTTTGTGTGATCCTTGTCCAGTGTGGGCCCACCACTGATGAGTTTGTCATTGTTGGAGGGGTTGAAGGGGGTTGTTAGGTTGGAGGGTGTGTGATCTACACTCAGCAGAAAGAAACCTGGCTGTCCGGACCATTTAAATCCCCTCCGTCTAACTACCTTGAAAACCTGCAAGAGAAGGCTATGGCCAATAAGTGGATGGCAGGTTGTTACTCATTTTATGAAAAAAGCAACTGTTAAAGATTTAGTTTCTACGCTTGAACAATACGGAATTACCGAAGCTGGGTCAGGGTGCTTAGCAATTTGTCTTCCTGCTGAGTTGACAGTCATCAAGTGAGAACACTTAGGGGGAGAGTGGGGAGGTAATGCTTCCCGACTCGACTTAAACGGTTCTCGCGGATATTGGACACACTCGAACGGTCGCCTGAGCCCGCGTCAAAACCACAGCGTGCGCGCAACTGTTGCGTGCTGTGCGCGAGGGAGCCTCTAACAATCAATTGAGCATCCGGGGACAGTCAGATAATAAAGTGCAGGTGTTTTTCTGTCTTCGGATGCACGCGGAGCCGCCGCGTTACCCGATCCAGCTGTAGGCGCGGCAATCTACATCCGGGTTTTCTCGGTAAACGACCCGGTATCCACACTCCGCCGGGATCCGCTGGCATTTCTCAGGCCAGGAGGTTGGTTTATTTGGGCTGGAAAAGGAAACGGAGCGTGTATTATCTACATTGGAATATGTAAGTTACTCTTCGGCGTAGTAAATTATGTTTCGCACATTTTAAAATGAGGACGATGAATCCAAGTTTAGGGGCCATGTTAGACCTAACAAATGCTAAACTTTTAGTTACAAATAGAAATTGTATACACACACACACGCACACAAAACCGTATAAATGGTTTGTTTTGTTACTAGTCTAGGCAGTAACTCACGAGAAGCAGACGAAGCCGGTGTCGTGACAGTAGCACTTGTTGCACCCCTTCATGAATGTTTGTCCCGGCAGGAACACCTTGTCCGTTTGGATACACGCACCTAACAAGCCGATGATGAAAATATATATATATATTTTAAATTCAATTTTAGTTTTACAGTGACGACTGCAGGACAACTTGCAAAGGGTGTTCTCTCGTTTTAAGAATAAGTTACTATGCACTGTGTTTCACTGAGGGTGTTGTAAATAGGACCTCATTGATAAAACATACCTTAGGCCTACGTGTTAAAAAAACATCCTTAAAATGGTTGTGTCATTGTAAAATGATGATAAGCAGTTAAGATTTCTAATTTTCAGTAATGCATCATCAGATGTTCTATTCATTTTAATCTGGTTTAAAAAGGGTAAATGCAGAAATAATAAATATGCTGTTGATATTTGGCGAACCACCCTTCTTCCATATCCACACTTGACTCTCGTGCTGACTAAGCAGCGTTACATAGATATCCCTTTCCAGCTGGAATTTACTGTGTATGTTACATTTGGTGAAGTAAAACAATATCAGTAACTAGCTTTGGTAACCATTGTTTAGATACTCCTTTCACTTTATACCATACTCCAAGGAAAGTTCATCTTCATACAGCCTATAGAACTGGGATCAGCACGGGGGTCTTTTTATAACTGTAAAAATCTACAGTGGAAACAAAATTCACAGCCAGTCAATTCATGGCCCACTATCAATATGTTGGGCTTGTGTATAAAATACGGTATATGATGGCAGGGCAGGGTGACATATTGAGTAGCCAACTGAATCGGGTGTGCTGTCTGTGACTCAGCTGTCTGGGCAGGGTGTTTTCTTCATATTTGAAGTCATGAATAGGAATATCGATGCCATGATTAGAATTAATATGCTTGATTTTCCACGAGAGGAGTTAAAGCAGACCTACAGCTCAATAAGCAGTTTGCTCACTTGGCATTGCATTCCTCTGATGGGAATTCATGTCCAAAGATTAATACATACTTCACCCCCGTTTATAATTATGCTTCCGCGCCAAAATACATCCTGTCGAGCTCATCCAGCAAGTCTGACGAAACAGCTCGTCTCTCTTTGTCTAATACTGAAGAGGACATCTGGTCACTAGGGGGCGCTTTTACATCAGACAGAGGAGGTTTGTACAGCTCTTCCCTCAAGAAGTGACTCAATTTGGGCCTTTACGTCTGTTATGTTCTTTGCTGTTTTTTGTATGTAAAAACACTAACTACTGAGAGATTATACCATCTGATGTCAAAGGAAAAGTATATTGTTCTTCAATATTCAAAATATAGACACATAATAAAATGAAAAAATAAGTATATATGTAATCATACAAGTATACTACATAGGTACAAAATAATTACATCGTTATATTATTATTTTTCCTATATTCAATCACTTAAAGAAATCACTGAAGTAAAAGTGTCTCAAAGGATAATGACTAATTCAGTGATCTCCAACCCTGGTCCTGGAGAGCTACAGGGTCTGCTGGTTTTCATAGTGACACTGCACTTCATGAATCAATTAGAGCAGTTGATTACACAGTTAACTCAACCTACCTGGTGTCTTGGGTCTCAATTGGGTGCTGATTTTAAGGTGAAAACAAAAACCAGCAGACCCTGTAGCTCTCCAGGACCAAGGTTGGAGACCACTGGACTAATTGGACCTGGATATCAATTTTGGAGCCAGCATTTCTCAAACAGCATTTCCTTTCGTGTGAGTATATGTGTATATTCTTCTTCTCCTGATATGTTATATGTTCTAAGATAGTATGATTAACCATCGCTTTTTCCTCAGTTATTACATTATTGGTTAGATTGTTGCCGGACGCTTACCTGTGTAATGGTAGATGGCCGCCTGTGTCATGCTGCTGGTCCAGATAAGGTTCAGAGACAGAAAGACGGCCCCCAGCAGCGCCCATGAGCCGCGGACGGGGACAGGTACGGCCCTCGCGAGCGCCATCTCGGACAACAGACCACTCCCCCCCCAAAGGAACAAAGTCTAAAGCGTCTTTTAAAAAACCTGAAAGCTAAAGTTCAGTCGCTTTTATCATCTGTAGCTTTCCTAGAAAATGTCAACAAACTTTGAGAGGTGTACAAAGCAAAGAAAAATGAAAAAAAAGGTTTTGACTGAATGAGGCCACAGACGTTTGTTTCCACAGCAGCGGACCGAGCTTTCAGGCAGAGGCTGTGAGAGAGTGGAAGTCTTCGTTCTCCCCCCTACTACTCGGTATCCAGATGTCGAGCGCTAGCATTTATACTCTCCCAAACACCTGCACAGTGGAGGAAGAGGAGATGTCTTCAATAAAATGGTCTCGGTGGTTTGTTATGGTTTGTTATTTTTATCCCCCCGCCCCCTCTTTTCCATGCCCCGCGTCATTTCAGGCATGGCGCATCCCTCCCTCCCAGCCCCTCTCTCACCTTTGTTTTGGAGAGTTGGATTTGGTCCGGGTTGAGGGAGCGGCTCTTCTAAATATTTTGATATTTCTTCTGTGTCACTGGGCGTACATGAACTAAGCACCGCATCCGGAATGTTCTCCGTCGGCTCAGAGCACGAGCCGTTCAGTCGACATGTTTCACGCGAGGTCCCTTTCCCACGCTCACAATTCTTACTTGCTCTCAGAGCAGACTGCCATTGTATGGCTGCTATTCCTGCCCTGTTCGCGATCATGGTGATGGAACGCACGCATTTTTCATCACCTTTTGTCTAGTTTCGCTTCTGGTCCTTTCACTGGACTGGAACCACCAGCACATGGAGACAAATTAATTTGTCCCGACATGGATATGAAAAGAACTTCAAGGAATAACCTGGACATCTTTGCAACAAATGCTTTACTCATAATATGGATGTGGTGGTTAATTATTTTGCCTACTGTTGATGTTCCAAATGAAGACACACACCCTGAGTACTTGCGTTGTCTAGCTTGTTCAGTGACTTGTGTATTACGCTCAGCATACCTCTGTGTGTGCGTGTGTGTGTGTGTTTGTGCGCCGTTTCCATGTCAATCTTGCGGCTGCTCTGAGCTCCCACCTCTCGCAAGCTCCGATGATGATGTGGCTTGTTTTGGCACGGCCAGCCTGGAAGCCGTGGTTGTGGAGACGCCAGGGAGGGAGTCCAAGATGGTGGGAGTAGAGGGGTGCCCGGAAGGGGTCAAGGTTCCAGCCTTGCGGTTGGGTGGGGAGCGGTCTGGTATGTCGGTCTCGGGCACACCCAGGGACGACCGAGCGATGTGTTCTCTTGAGACGGAAGGCGAACCGGCCAGTTGGGCCGAGCCGGACCAGCCAGCAGGCGGCCCAGATGTGGGAGGGGTATGCCAGACATCCATCCAGCTATTTCCGTCTAACAACCCCCCCCCCCACCTTTCCCCCCATGCAGTGGAGAGTCACCTGTGAAGGGGCTTGTCCTGTTTTAATAGCTGCTCGTCAGACCGGGAAATACCAAAACTGACCATCAGAGCTCAGGCTTGGGGCCATGGGAACTCGACACAAAGCTTTCATTTTCTATTGTGGTTTCCTCTCCTGTGCAATAAAAACACCAGCATTCTAATCACTGTCATTCATTTGTAAATGAACACGCTGGTTGTTATCACACCTCGCAAGGAGGAAGAAAGACATTTCATGTCCGGCACAGCAGGAGGACTTGCCTGTGGCCACCTTGCTTAATGAGACACTGTCGTCCCAGCCAACTCGAGCCCTCCCTTCCCCGGCCTACGATAGTGCCAACTGCCCGTCACCCCGTGGGACTGCTAGCCTCAGTCAGTACTGGCATGGTCCGGATTCGATAGCAGACCATGGGGCTTGTCCATGCAGTAGAGTCTTGCCCTACCAGGATGATTAATCCCAGGCTGGCCGAGTTTCCTCTCCCTGCACTTCTGAGTGTGTTTTCAGTGACCGCAATCTTCCGACCTTCCTCTGTGATCTTTAATACATTTGACGTTCATCAAAGTTCATACAAACATTAAATTTTCATTGCTTTCTTCAAACCAGGACATATCGACCTGTTTCTGTTTTAAGTTCCTGTTTTAATGAAGAAATGCAACATCACTAGACTTCACGGCCAATGAATGCCGAGGGATTTGACTGGGTCTTCCAGGTGGATTGGTTGCCCTTGACACCGTCATTTTTATTACAATCATGACATCATTGTTTATTTATATTTTGTACAAGACATTACCTAATGCATGGTTTTTGCAGTGTTGCGGGCACAAGAGAATTAAATGTGTTTTGGAGGACTAGTTCCAGTAAGTTTAACTGCAGACACATTAAGTTACAGACACATTGTTTATTTTTGTTTTGTATCTCCAAAATAATTTCACACAACATTTTGCACCACAGAAAATGATAAAGAACATCAGATTAAGAATATGATCATAAATTCTCCTTGAACGCACGCTCTGTTTCTGAGCTGGGCTGCTTGGATGGAGGTGATCTCCGAGCCTGTGCTTTTACCCTGTGACAGACTCCTGCTTGCCACATTAACAGCATTAACTTGCGCAAAAGTGCCTTTGTTTATTATTTCCTCTGTGAACTAAGAGCCGGGGAGGAGCCCACGCAGCCCAGATGTGGGGCGAGCTCACGGCAGTGGAATCCGGTCGGCGCCGGTGCATATACACCAGCTGAAGAGAGCAACAGCCCAAGTGAAAGCGGCTCAACAGCACCTCCCCCGGTGACTCTTTTATAAGCTTGGCATGTTCCCGCGACTAGATTTACCCTCCTGCTGGCAGAGGGGGCGCCAGGCAGCGGGGCTGGCGTACCTCTACCCGCCATCCCGTCCCGCTTCCCGCGAACTCGCCGCCAGGACCGTCTGCCGTCCGCGCCTCTCCATCTCTCCGCCCGGCCCCGCCGCAGCGCGCAGACAGGAAAGGGCCAACCGCCAGACTGGCTGAAAGACTGACCATCTGTGTCCGTCCGACTTCCACGCCTCTCTCTCTCTCGCTCGTCCTCCTCTTCCCCCTCCCTCATTTGCTTTCAGTCTCTCTCTTGCTACTCTCTCACGCTTGCCCCTCTCTCTCCCCTCTCACCTCTTCATGCGGTTTGCCGGAATATTCCATGTGTGCGTTTATCCTTCATCTTCGTGGGCAGTGAGTGGGGAAAGAGCAGAAAGAAACAGGAATAGAGGGGTCCTCCATAATTCGGGGTGCTCCAGCCATTCTGTCCCCCTTTTCCCAGACTCCCCCTGGTACCCCTCGGCTCCTGCCCTGGCTGAGCTCTTAAACGATGGGTCAGAGGGGAGGTCAGGCTGGGTGCGGGAACCCCAGGCCCTGGGGGAAGATTGAGATTGACCCCCATGTGTTATGGAAGGGGGGGGGGGGCATATGGGCATCACTCTGAAGGCTCCGGTGATTACCCTCACGGTCCAGGTCAGCGGAGGGAAGCAGCGATCACATCTGATGTAAGATGCTGCTAGCCCCTCCCCCTCCTCCCCTTGCCTATAAATAGCGAGCACTAACCGATCCACTGGAGTGGAGAGTTTTGTGCGGTTTGCCAGGCAGTATGTTTTTCTTCTTTCCAGAACGTCGGATTTCATGTTGATGAGTTTAGCGAAAAACCAATGTGTTCTCCCCCCGCCCCCCCCCCCCCCCACCCCCCCACGAAACCCTGTTTTCTTGCTTGTTACTGCATCTCCATAATGTGGAGAGTGTGCAGCACAGGACGCGGCATTCCACAATCTCAAAGACAGCAGGAAAGTAATTGTTTTCGGAACACAACAGCTGGACTAGCGGCGTCTGCCCCAGCAGCCTGCGCTGTGCTGTGTTGCATTGAGCGCCAGTACACAGCACAGCGTTTGTTAATTAGGTTAGTGCAGTGCAGAAATCAATTCAGTGTAATGAAAGGAGACCTAGGGGTGTTCTCTGAAATATTTTCTGCGGATTACCTCACAATTATCAGTCAATATGAACCTATAATTGTAGCATGAAATGATTTTGCTTCCAGGGAAGGAGCGGTTTTTGATAATTTCAACAAAATTCTTTGGTTTCATTTTGTCATGGACTAATACTCGGTTCTAAGAATATTATGCACATGCACAGCTCAAGATTCATCTGCCCCCTTTTTCCATTTTGTAGTCTTTCGATCCCTCCTCATTTGTTTATATCTGAGTTGATAATTATGATAACTGAGGCTTCAGTGCTCTGTGTGGCAGCATAACTCAAGGGAACTTTATAGAAATGCAGTATCACAGCAGTGAGCTATTAATAAGGAAAAGAGCCATAACAGCTTCACCACAAAGACTGAGAATGAGATCTCATTGGTCAGATATAGTCATAGCTGTAGCCAGTACATTGATTTCTATAACTATACAAGCTGCAATTTGAGATCTGAGAATAAAAAGGTTCTAAGTAACTTTTTTGTTTATGAAAAATGAGTTTTACATACGCACCATAATATTAAAAGGTGATGTTCTGTTACAAACTCACGCGTAGCACACCACGCCATACGCCACCACGGCAAACTATGTCACTGACGGCAACGCGGCTTTTCATGGATGCCTTCACAGAAACACCAGGCCGCTCTCACTCTCTCTGCCCCTCTCTCCCTCCGTCTCTCTCTCTCTCACTCTCCCTCTCTCTCTCTCCTGTTGTTTTGGATGCTGCCGTTCTCCCTTACATGGCCCTACAGTGGGTAATTTGATTACGCTCTGGCTGTTGATGCATTACTCAGTGATTGATTTGATTACGCTGCCGTTGCTGATGCGTCCCACGGTGTCCTGTCTTTCTGGAGCCCCCAACGATAACAGATGAAAAAGCCCTCACAAATAGGCTGGGGGGCTTTTAATGCCAGTGATTACCTTACCGGTTTGGGCCGCGCCAGCCCTTCAGAGCGACCTCCAAGCCTGGCCTACACGCTGAGTAAAATGCTTGGGGGGAAAATGTGTTATTCGCACACGCGTTTTAACCCGATGTCAAGTTGAGGAGAAGCGCATTCCTGTCCTTGGAAAATGCGTTTTCCTATGAGGACACTGGAAACTCAAGACCGTCAATGGAATCCATGCTTAAACTGTCGTTTTCTCTCAATTTCCCACGCCGTTCTTTCCCATCTGAAAAAATAACACTACAGCAGACCAAGGCCCCTTCTGCAGCTAAGAGCAGCGCTACACAGCGACCGAAGCACAGCTTGTGATAAACGCCACTGTCCATTCATTTCAGCACAGTTAACGCTTATTCTCGTCCAGCACAGAGAGAAATCTGGCCCAGCAAGATATTATTTTCAGATATGTAGATCGCTATTTGAGTGCAGTGTTTGTGCATCAGGATTAATGTATGCCTTCATCAGACAGCACTGAGAGAGAGAACTAGCAAGGTGCGTGCATTTCAGAGGTGTGGCAATAATTCAATTCAGGATTCTAACTGGTCCCACATTTGCGATGAATTTGCTCAGGAGATTATGGTGCAATGGCAGGACATCAGTTCCTGAGCACTGCATTGGGTCAACCATGTCTTTACAAACCAATGGAAGGTTAAATCAATTGTATTGATAACAGAAATGGAGCTCAATCAGATTTCATGTCTTTTCTCACTGTCTCAAAAGCCTTCTTTTATTAGACGTTTCCAGCTGAACACAACTATAATGTGATTACTTTGTGATTTTTTTAAGGCATTCACATATTTCCCATCACCAAACGGCTCATTCAGTCACAACATTTGACTGCAGGGCTTGAATATGTGCGAATATTCACCTGTAAATCACAATATTGCCATTGTGTACTTAAATAATGTACCATAAAAAGTTCAATAGATGCCGAATAGATGACTGCTTTGAAGTACAACATTAGGTGTGAGGAAGTCCAATATACATCATTTCATTTATTTATTTTTCTTTAAAAAAAACAACAACAATGTATAGGCGGTGAGTAACAATGTCTGCCACATTTGACTTTCCAGTGAAAATCTTGCATAAACATTCCCATTTCATCACATCGAGAGAAAAAACAATATTAACTATAGAAATGAAAAAAAAAACTTTTAAATGAAACATGTTATAATAAATATATAAATAATGCAAAACTGTTTCACAGCTTTTTTTCTTCTTCTTCTTCCATATCTCATACTGGCTCATAAAAACCAAAATAAAAAAAGTCTAATTTTGGCGACAAATCGGGGGAACAAATAAAGAAGAAGCACTGCAGGTGTTTGCACATTAAGGACAGAGGTTTCTCTTGTCCTGGACAGCAATGGCAAAGCCATGAAGGATTCCTTCACACTGTTTTTTGTGTGTTCAGTGTGTTCAACACGAAAAATAAAATGTAACGCCAGTACTGGAGCCGCAGAGCAGGGTTAGCATGATAAAAATATTGTTTTAGGCATGTCCGGCTGACTTATACGAGCCGCTTGTATACGCACAGAAGAGTCTTGAGAAAGCGTGTTCTCTGTCAGAACATTTTATTGTACTGCTTAAATCCAGCCATCTTCAGATAAAAGCGGCTGAAACTCAGTCGAAGCCTCCAGTTAGCGGCGTCCTTCCCGAAGACCTGCTTTCATAGGCTGACAGTCGTGTCACATGTGTGGTCACCGCAGGTCATGTGACATCATACCGCACACCCACAGGCACTGGATATAAGCTCTTTCACTAGCCACTGGGATGTGTGCTTTTATGCATCTAAACGTCTGTACCAACAAATCTACACTTCAGATTAGTGTCTGTCATGTCATGTCGGTCTGAGGTGTATGTCATGCTTATCTGAATGACAACAATTAATTGTTCAGCTTAGTACCAGTCTTGTATCTGTCCAAAAAAATACATGCTGCACAGTATTGCTTATCCATGATGTGTGACCGTAAGTAAGCTCATTGCCTTCATTTTTATGCCCTACAACCGTATTTGTTTGTGTGTGTCGATATATTAAGGCTGGGTGTTCATCACGAGAAATATTGGCTGAAGTCACGGAGCAGTCACGGCAAAATTGTTGAAAATCACGGAAAACTGAAAAACGGATGAAATCACAGAATTAAAAACCGTTTACTCATTAAATGAATCAACTGATCTCATGCGCGCTGTTAACAGGGGCCTGCCAAATGTAACATCTGATGGCAAAAACCGACAAGGACGGCAATCTTGATCCCAGCACATTCCAGAATCCCTAAATTGTTGCACATTTTTGCTCCCAACATTTGGCAATATTATTAAAATGCCTACTGGTATACCAACAGGTTAACCGTGTTGGTTATGTTAAGGTTGACTGTTATCATAAAACGTCCAAGAAATCAGGGAAAGCACTTCAAACGGAGGAAATCGCAGAAATGGCAAAAAATTGGGAAAGTAATGGAACTGGCAAAAATGACTTTCGCTGTTCCTCGACACTTGAGCAGCAGAGCAAACGATTAGTTAAAGCAGTTGATTAGTCAGGTCACCTGGATTCTTGAGTCTGAATTGGTCGCTGATCTAAAGGAAAAAACGAAAACCAGCAGACTCTGTGGCTCTGTAGGATCAGGGTTGAGTATCCCTGCAGTAAAAAGAAAAATGTATCCATATGAAGCAGGGGTGTCCAATCTTAACTGAAAAGGGCCGGTGTGGGTGCAGGTTTTTGTTTTATCCCTGAACTAAGGCACCCGATTCCTCTGTCTTAATTGAAGACTATGGTTAGTTAATTAGATGAATCATGTTAAATATTTAACTTGTTTTGTGCAAGTTAAATGTTATGAAACAGCTCTTTTTTATTTTTAAAAATGTGTATGTATATTTCCAATTCAAAGAAATTGCTCCTTTTATTTATTTATTTATTAACACAAATATATTGCATTTCATAGGAATGTCTTGGTATTTACAGGTGGATTTTAAAAATTATTTCTGGATCGTACTATGATTGGAGTACATCTCTCCAACCAGCCCCCTCTGTCAACAAACATACAGTGATACACTGGCCAACTGATTATCTCACTGTCTTTAAAGTTATCATGTGTCACACAGCAGAACTGTCTCATAGTTTCAGCCTTTCTTAGCTCCATTAATTCATTATCTTAAGTACTAAGTCTTTATGACACTGGACAATTAAAAATGTGAAAAAATGTTTTAATATTTCTTACTTTTTTTGGGGGGGGGGGTAATTTTCAGAAAACTTAATTCCCAGCAACAATGCTAAAATATCATGTAATATCATGGTTTGCCTGTATTATAAGAATGCATGGTGTAGTCATACAAATTTGGATAATCTACCACAGTGAGGAGTCATTAAAGTGGGAATGACTCCTATCAGTGCTCCCAGCTGGTATGCATTGATTCCTTCCTGTTGTGTCTGTTTGCATGTGAATCTTCTGAGCTTAAGGAAAATGCGTGAATAATCAGATCTGTAACGTGACAGGTGTCTCCTCTGAGGAATCTGTGAGCTCGGCTCACGCGCGGGGCATGCTGAACATTCTGTGAAAATCTCAGAGAAATTTGGCTCAATTAAAAGTTTCACAATGTCTCTCCTCCCATACAATCTCTTGACCTTCTGTAACTACTGTGCAAAGCAGCAAAAAAAGACTTCCGCAATAAAATGGCTCCAGGCATACAGGATCGTCAGGGCAGCGTTGTCATAAATGGATGCTACAGTCAGAATTACTTGATAAAAACAAAATGTGTGAAAAAGAACAAGACAGGAAGAAGTGGGGGGAAAGCACACTAACTTGCATCTACTCTTTTTCATCAACGTTCTCCAAGAATTTGGCCAGATTATCTAGCACTCAGTTTGGATGGGTCATTCAGATGAACGAAAATGTTCCCCATGGCATGGCGTCCACTTTTAGAAGACAGTGGCTGAAGATGAAAGCAGTTATTCCAAACACTATTAATACTAATATGAAAACTATCAAACTTATGCATTTACAAATTGTCATTGACAGTGATCCTTAACATGGGCTTTGGGGGTCTGGACAGTTCTGTGACTGTATTTCCCTTGGGAGCCATTTCTTTGATTTGGTTGGGTTGGGGAGGCATGGCGGGGGTTGCCAGTTGATTCGAATTTCAGCTTTTTGTTTTCCCTCTGTGTCTCTCCATCAACTCCTCTTCCTTTGTTGTTTGCTACAGCTCCTGTGAAGAGTCATCTCCAGTGCCTGGGCGGTGTGTAGAGGCTACACACGGGGGGCTTTCAGGAGGAGGAATATGAGCACCGTACAGAGGAGTTTACCATCGTAAGAGGTAATCCGGTTCCAACAGACAATATCACAGAACCTTGCACTATAGATTAGAAGAAAGCAGGTCTCATGTCGGCCTGCATGAAGACGCTAATTTGGCCTCCCCTGGTGTTTCTGAAAAGGAACTGATGCGGTTTCCTGGCCGTTTGAAGTGGATCAAAAACCCGGGGCAGGCTTTCGAGTTATCTCGAGTAACACTTCAACAGGTAACACTTTTTCTTCAACTAAAGAAATCAAAATAATTCATCAGAATGCCATCTCATGTCACTGACATTTACATCATACAATATGAGCTGAGACTGAAGGTGTTATTGAGAGTAAAACGGGAAAATTATTTATTTGTTTTTTTTCCACTCAGTTTCAAAGTAAAGTTACCAGCCATATCAGATAACTCCTCTGAATAAGAATATTTTCTTAAAGGTTATGAACATTACATTGCTATCAAGCCAGTAACAGGATTTGAGGGATATGTTTGAGCTGTTTTGCATTATAAAACATATCGATAATCTCTTATTTCTTTTATATTTTTTTGTAAACATTTTCAGCCTGGGGATAAGCCCAGATGTTGCACCTTTTGCACAGCTGCATGGTTCATACTGAAACACTATATAACCTGCTCACAACTCTGTGACACTGCATACGCGTCACCGTGAGTTTGAGAATTTACAACGAATAAATACTATTTTCTGTCTCATTCTCTATTTGACAGTAGCTTGATTAAACAGTATATCTACTTGTGAATTACAGTACTTGGAGTTTGCTCTTTACCCTTTGAAGCGTCTATTATTTATTTTCTCAGCCATCTCTTTTATTTTCTGTACTACTGCGATAGCCAGTCAGATTTAATGAAAGACAGTTGTTTAAATCTCACTTCAAGTTGTTGCACACTTTTTTTTTTAACACAAGGGCCTGTGCTACTAACAGATCACAGGGACTCGCAGGTGACCCAGAACTCGCTCCAGTAATCATAAGAGAAAAAACAGCCTCTGGGCTTTAACACTTACACCTGTTGCTAATAATCTTCCCCTTCAACCATAGCAGGCTTTATGTACTCTTTAGGTGTTATGCTGCAATGTGGAGATCACATTATTTTTCATCCTGCATTTACTTTTAAAAAATATTTGTATACACTGCAGTTTCCTGAGAGATTGCTATGATCTACAAATATATATGAATATGTATTCATACCAGCTTATACTGAAGCTGTTTGTTGAGTTGGGAGATACCAGAGATACTCAGATCTGGCCCTCGGTGCCAGTAGTGCTTACGGTCCTCCCCTCTAATCACTGATTTAAACATGATGCACTTGGTGAGTGTAATCTCTGGCCAATCACTGACTTTACTGGACTATCAGGCAGAAGAGACAACCAGCAGTACAACTGACCTTGAGGGCCAGATCTGAGTATTTGTGATCTACACTAAGGGCTAATTCAGTGATCCATTAAATGGCGAGGTTTGGTAACTCAGAAATAGGACAATATTATTCCTCTTTTTGCAGATGGTTTGCCTAAATTTTCTAAATTGTTAATGAATATATAATTTATATAACTAGAGGCCTTTTTGATACTGGCAATAGAAGTGATTTTGTCTTTGAGAAATGTTAAATTGCATCCCTGTTTATAAAAAGCTAGAATTTCTTTCGTTGTGTGTTCGATGCAACAGTTAACCTTGTTACAACAACACGACAAACTCTTAGACTAATACAAAATTGTCAAAAGTTATCAAAGGTTTATTTACTCACTGGCTTTCATTCCCCAGTTGTTTTTTCTTTTTCTTTTTTTTTTTTGGTTGTGGACATATTGTAATGGGCTTTTTGAATAGAAATGACAGTAAGACGCATCACGTGGATGGCTTGCTCTCTATGGCACACTCCGCTGAACCACAAAGAACAGGAAACTAAGTAATAACACCACTGTCTACACTGAAACAATTAAGAGAGTAATTCTAAAATCACAAACATCTAAAAGATGATGTTACTTAAGGACCCCTAAGGGCAAAACTGCTATGGAAATGCCACGCCATACTACAGATCTGGACAGCACAGTGTGTAACGGTGTGAGACAGCCAGTCGGGCCATTACTGTAACATACTCCCATGCACATTGCTTCAACTGCAGAGCAGAACCACCTTATCTTCACAGCCTGAGTATAATGCAGCATGCAGGGCAAAAAAATAAATAAATAAAAAATCAAATTAGGAATTAGAAAAACACAAGATCATAGTTTGTGGGGGAGAAGGCTTTTTTTTTCCCTCAGTGTTTGCACCCCATTTAAAGCACAGGAAATTAATCAAATGAAACGCAGTTGAAACAAAAGTCTAAGGAATGAGTCAAAGCAGTCAGAGGGGATTCTGGGATTGCACCCAGTGGACGATGTCGCGTCTGTCGATCTCGAGCGGCGAGGTTGAGTCTCTTTCGCGCCTCTCCACACGCTCAAGCGTCGTCCTTTGAAATGCTAGCTTTTTCTGGGGTCACAAGGTCCTTACCTTTTGGATCAGGTGGTTATGTGGCAAAATTAAACCTCTTGAATTGAAATTCTGCACTTGAATGAACGAGGTCTTGATCACGTGACCTATGGGGAGGCCCATGGCCAAAGGTTGATGGACAACGGGTGGACCAGTAAACCTGTGCAGTCATTACCCTGTTTCCTCAAAAACGTGTTATTTACAACCTTGCTGTTCTCTCCTCGAAGTCCACATAAGTAAACCACATGTACAAATGGGGAAGTGTTCAGTCGTTCGTCTGAAAAGAATGCTTTCCAAACTACACTGTGTGCTGTACAAAATTCTTCTTTGTTGTCATCTTCTTAAGTCTCTGGAGTAGCACCAAAGTGCTATTTAAAGTTTACCAGGATACGTATGCACATAATTGGATTCTTCTTTTTCTTTTTTTGGAAAGCTGAAATGATTTAATTTCCACCATAAAATAAATGAATAAATAAATTAAAATAACAGAATATTTAAATTAATAATTAAATACTGCTGTTGCAAGCATAAACATCTTCAGTATCATAATGAAAAGTAATATTAATAATATATTGTAATTTCTTATTTTTCCCAGAGGTGTTGATTTTTGTAAAGCTGCAGTGGATTATTTTTTACTTTTTAAAAATGTTTTTTTTTTCTTCAAACAGATGTGTTTTTGTATATTATTTTCTCTTTTGTTAATTTGATTCCATTCCAGTTCTATATTACAAATGGCTGTATGAACAGCCTCCAGGTTGAGGTGGAGTATTTGACCTGAAGAACAGAGGGAAAGTAGGTGGAGTAGGAGTAGGAGCAGGAGTAGGAGCAGAAGGAGGAGCAGAAGGTGGCGGAGGTGGGGGAGGTCAGCCTAGTGGAAACGCTGGACTCCGAATCTCGGGTCCTTGCTGTCCCGAATCTCAATCTGGGAAAAACAGGGAGAGAAACAAGAGGGGGATAAACTGGCTGGGAAAGGACAGGCTGAAAGCAGGGATGGGGTGGAGGAGAAGGAAGGCGGGATGGACAAGAAGCAACTCCAGGATTCGCAGACACACACGGTTGGTCGTGACTTTACACGCATAGTTCTATTTTGACCACATCCTGGTGCGCCGCTGTGTGTTTTTGAGAACAATTCTTTTTAAAATCTGGGTGGGATATTTGTTTCCTTTTTTAATTTTTTAAATATTGTTTTATATTTAATTTTTTTTCTCATTCCAAGACCAACTGGGTGTGTGGCCACCAAGATGACTAATATGAAAAATCACAAATGAAGGACGCACTGTTTGTGTTGCATTTGGTAGAGGGCTAGGCTGCAGAAAAATGTTAGAGATTTTTCTTCCTTTGCAGTTTTATCAGAGCTAAGTAGCTACCAGGTTTAAATGGATTAACAAAACTCACAAACAAATGTGAACAACATAGGCTGTGTAATTGAGCATTTTTTATCCAACAAGAAACGCCAAGAGTATTTCAGCATATTTGCATTTTAATTTGTTTGATGGATGTTACAATAAACAAAATGTTTTGACAGCTGATAAGTTTGATATGGCACAAAAATATGTGGCCAAGCCACATGACTGTAAAGGACAAGGAGACTTGATATCCTGGACTCAGTCAGCTTTTGCCCTCGACTTCCACTCAATGATTTCATTGTTTTCAAAAGCAGTTTAGTCCAGTAAGTATGGAAACAGCGTGAAAAACTGTTAGGAAGAAAGGTTAATTTGTACATTGTATTAAGGATGAGGAAAAGTGTTGATTGAATCCAATTTAGCTTTGTTTGCAAGTTGAACATACTGATATAACATACTGGACAATACATTTTCAACAACAAAAATGAATGATGAGAAAAAGAGTTCACATTTCACCCTGTTTATGGGCATATGACAACACTCAGTTGGGATAAACTGTTTTATTTCTTGCAATTGCATTGAGGAGTACAGAGCCCAAAACATTTTAGACCTCTATTATAGCAAGCAGACATATCATCATTGTATTTTTAAGGAGGTAGAGTTGCCACATTGAAATGCACGATATTGTAAAAAAAAAAAAAAAATTATGAGCGTGTGGCACTGGGGACAGCCTGTCCGGATTGGGCATCAGAAACGTGAGAAGGCAAGCACACAATCTGGATGCTGTATTTGCCAAATCAGCCAGGCATTCTTGCCTGGGCCATGGGTCAAAGAATCACCGGGCAAATGGCCACTATGTCAAAGGTCGGATCAGCTCCAATCTCTCCATATGGCATAACCTGACCCTCTAAATCAGACGTACTCAAACGTGACCCTCAGGGCCAGTAGCACAGCTGGCTTTCAGTCTTCTCTAATCAGGGCTGATTTAAACCTTTAAGTCTTTGGCCAATCAGAGGCATTAATCAATCAATTAACTATCAGGTAGAAAAGAAAGAAGATTTGAGTATCTAAATGGCTGACTCTGCTGGATGTGTTGGATGGCCGAGGAGCAGGGCCAGAGTGGGATCTGGCAAAGGCTGGCCATGTCACAGAATGCAGGGGTTTTGTGTTTACAAGCTTCCCGGGCTTAATAATGGATGTGTCTCTTCCAGGTGACTCATTCCTAACGCATGGCAGTTTAAAAAAAAAAAACACACCTTAAAAAGTGGTAAACAAATTAGTTATATCCATTTTATTAAATGCAAACCTTTTCGAATACTGAAAGTGGATGATCAGTGTCATTGGCTTTAAAAGATGGTGACTATTTCATACAGCCTTTTGAGAACCTTGAAAATAATGTATGCCAATTGATAAATATTTTAAATAGCATTTTTGAATAAGTATATTTTGACGAGGGCCATTCCTGCTTGGTCAAAGTGAGCTAAATGACCCCTTTAGTTTACCGTCTGCAAGAATCTCTCACCTGTTCTGAGATGATTTGCTGTTTGAATCAGAGTTCTTCTCGAAAGTGACCAAGGCCAAAAAAGAAAGCAGTAAACCTATTACTGTATTTAAGCATGGCAATTATGTAGGAAAAATATACATGGAGTTATAAAAAAAAAGTTATATGGAGTTATTTGGAGTTATAAGCCTGTCATTTTTCCTAATGTACAGAGAGTATCAGATGCTGTGAGAAACTTGTTCTGGACACCCCAGGGTTCCCTACTTCCATTACAAATCTATATAAGTTATTCCATGGCTTAAAAACTCAGTGTTGAGGAATACTTATCTGTATACATGTACTATGCAGTGTTACTTACGTGACTCAGCTTTAAATAGCTTCTGTAATTAATGTTATTAATCTGTTGAAATAAACTCTCAATCTGGAGTTTCTTTATTACTTGGCTGAAAGTTATGAACCCTCAATTGTTACTTAGCACACGTAGCACTTAACATTTAAATTTGTGTTACATTTTTGTATGTATTAAAAATTTTGAATTTAAATTTTCGTGAAAACATTGAAGTCTCCAAAGCTATTTGCTTCACTTGTGAGTTGTTGAGTGCATGACATTTAAACAGCAAATTTCCTATTTAAGTTCATTTACGTAAACGAGGAGGAGTAGTGATTCTATTAGTGACCCCTGAAGTACCCCCTGAATCAGGGTTGGACATGCCTTCAGAGCAACTGAGTACACCTACAATATCTGAATGGCTTTTATCCACCGACTCCGTATTTTGATGTACTGAACTTGATGTACTGTAACCGCCATGATTTTTCTTCAGTATTTAAAAAAGTACTTAGGATGGCTTTTTGTATTTTAAAAATATTTTTTTATGTTTGACATTTTTTTCTCCCTAATTTGGAGTGCCCACTTGTGTATGTATCAGCACTCGTTGTCTGAACCTCCACTATTAATTCACGAGAGTGCGGATGAGCACAAGCTGTTCTCCAGTGCGTGGAAAGCGACTTCTTATCACGCCACAGTTTGCTAGCTGGGCCAGTACAGACAGGAGTCAGAGGACCCCACTTTGTCTGCAGCTCCGCAGGCCACCTTGCGGTTCACCCCATCGACCAGTGGGGGTCGCTAGCAAGCGATGAGGTGCGGTAATCCCCCTGACTGCACCTCTCCCGTCCCTGGGCGACGCTGGAGGCTGCGCTGCACCCTGCTGGGCTTCCAGGCACAGTAGTTACCGCTGTGGTCCGCATTCAAAACCAGACTGTTGGGGTGTTTTTATTTATTTATTTTTAAAGCATGCTGTCTTTGGGAAAAGCAAGATTTCAGTCCTCTGAAACAACTGCTATAATTATATTCCTATATTTAAACATCCTTTTTTATAAAATAAAAATGACCGCACTTCTGATACTGCTGGTCAGGTCAGAGCTCAGCATTGATGCATTATTTAAACCTTATATTTGAACGTTCCCTCTCATCCTCTGACTTTGATTACCCAGTCTATATCTTTGGTCTCCAATTCTAAAATCCTCTTCTCTTCATCAATTCACTGGTGGAAAAACTCATCTTTCCCTCACTACTTTTCCATCATAGTGATACTGCAATTTTGGCAAAACTACATACATTTTCTGCAATTATGTAATTGTATGTGTTGCAACAATAAACTCTCCAATGATTTCTCTCCATATATAGCATTTGCTGTGTACCTTAATGACCACTTTTGGCAGGTGTAATCTTTTCAGGTGTCTCAAAAACACATAGTAAATTAAAAAGACAAAGAGTTAAACTTAAAGGAAAACATGACTGCTTAAAAAAGGTTGATTCTATCTAGTTTGCTATACTACACATTTTGATCATTGTAGCCTACGGCCTTGCTTGTTTGATAGACATGCATGTTATTAACTGTTCAGGTACTGAAATGAGCTTGAAAGGAATACATTGTGGAATGGATACTCATTTAACGTGGAGATCACACAATTGCGCATGCGTTAGTTTCCGGTTTGGGGTAAGAAGACGTTAATGGTGTCATTGGTAATCGGCAGTGCTTGTCGATTGTTCCTTTGTGAAATACGAACAAACAGCAGTCTCGTGTTGACAGCGCTCTTTTCCCGATGCCAGATTGCGGTTTGACTCGAGTGGTTTATTGTTCCTCAGGAAGTTCCAGCACGCGATCTCCCGTCGATGTAAAAGCGGTTATAATCTCCGTGGGCTACAGATTTGGCTGCATGGCAACCACGTGAAAGTTTTGCGTTCTCCACGTTCCGTCGCGGGGCTGGCTGTTTGTCTGATACCGAGGGCGCGGCTGAAAAGGCAACAAGGAGACAGACCGTTTCCCCCTTCTTCACCTCGCGCACAGCTACAAATGCGACAAACAAGCGGGCACCACCAGTGGAGGTAAACAGATCATGCTGGGATAACATGCAGATGGGCTGGCAGGTGTGATGGGGAATCTCCCTACGCCATCCTTCCTGAGGACAGAAGAAGCTGCAATCTCTTACCCTCTCTGTAAGCTCCTTTTTATTTCTAAAAGAGCATTGTCTCTTCTTCAATGTGGGGAAAAATGCCTTTGGTTTAATTTTGGCCCAAATTCAGTAATTCATTAATTGTATTCAGTTGTTCAGTCAGCACATATAGATTGGGGAGGTTGTAGTCAAAGCTTAAATCTATAGATATGGACTGTGCTTCCCTGTTGAGATTTACAGCTGCTCCAGTGTTTGTGTCCTTCTTTGTACCTTGCCCCCCCCCCCCCCCCCCCCCGGCCCCAGGTTCAGATTCAATCAAAATTTGTCCTTAACTTTGAACCACAATGAAGAGAAATTGTTGAACCCCCCCCACCCCCCGTCTTTCTGGGTGAGGTCATGGATCACAAAAATGAACTTGGAAAAACTGTGTTTGTGGAGAAAAGAAAACAAGCATGAATTTAAAGAACTCTGGCCAGTGTGAAAGCAACTACTTCAAAACAAACGCTTTATATATTTTGAATCCGAGGCAAGATTCTATAAATATTTTTATAGATGAAAATTTTTTTTCCCCATTGATGCAAACATAAGGATGTACAGTACATTTCCAAAAGTATGTGGACACCCCTTCTGATTAGTGGTTTTGGCCACACCCATTGCTAACAGGTGCATAAAATAAAGCATATACAGCCATGCAGTCTCCATTGACAATTATTGGCAGTAGAATGGGTCGTGCTGAAGATCTCAGTGACTTTCAGCATGGCATTGTCTCAGCACGCCACCTTTCCAACAAGTCAGTTTGTAAAACTGTTGCCTTGCTAGAGCTGTCCCAGTCAACTGTGAGTGCTGTTATTGTGAAGTGGAAATGTATAGGCGTAACAATAGGTCAGCTGCAAAGTTGTAGTCATCTGTCCTTGGTTGCAACACTCACTTCAGAGTTCCAGACTACCTCTGGAAACAACGTCAGCACAAGAACTGTTCGTCATGAGCTTCATGAAATGCCCCATGCTCAAACCAAGGTCCATAAAGAAATGGTTTGCTGAGCTTGGTGGGGAAGAACTTGACTGGCCTACACGCTCTTGTGGCTGAATAGAAGCAAATCCCTGCGGCCATGTTCCAAAATCTGAAAGCCTTCCCAGAAGAGCGGAGGCTGTTACAGCAGGAAAGGGGGTCCAACTCCATATTAAGTACATATGGGTGTGATGTTCAGATGTCCACATACTTTTGGAAATGCAGTGTATTAATTGCTTGGAACGTCACCTGTAATCTAATCCCATAATTTATTTTTCGGAGAGCCAGGCCATAATCCTAGTGCAGCACTTCCTTGTGCCTCTTGAGAGACTTATCACTGATTCATTAACCAGCAGGGCTTTTTTTAAATTCTGAAAATGCATTTTCCCCCCGCGGTCCTGTGCAGAAAAAGCAGAGGCCTGCATGTGATGTGTGTTCCTTGTCCTGGCATTTACATGCTACGCGCGGCGCGTCTCGATCCTCCGGGAGCTCAGTTCGCCCGGAGGATCTTAGATACAACACGTCACCGCCTCTTGTCTTCCTGCGCTGCTCTCTCGTCCCCCTGTGGAAGGCGGAGGCCGACATCGCAGTGGGATCCCGCGTAACCAAACCGGCTCGTGAGCGTTTAATCTCAGGAGCACGGCTGAGGGTGACAGGCTAACAACCGACATGACACCGAGTTAACCCAGGCCATCGCACACAGACCCAGCGAGGGGCCCCACGCTAATCCACCCAGACGACAGAGAAAGCGGTGCATTGTCAGGACAGCGCCACAACACCGTTTGTACGACAGCCACGAAAACCACACAACACGAGGCCACACAACACTTTCAGACTTACCCTGGATACGGCAAAATCTGCAAAGACAACAGAAATGGGGTTTTAGGTTATTTACATTCCATTGCAGGGAAGATTTTCTCAAATTAAACTATCCAAACTGTCTCATCTGTTTCATTTTTTTTTACTGACACAGAAATATCAGCTTTAAAGACAATGATCCAAATGAATATATGGTGAACTACAATTAGGTATGCTAAATGTCCTCCTAGTTTTGTCACTGAAATTGATGTGATCTGATGTTAATTAATTCTGGCATTCTGTCTGACTACACCTAACCTTGCAGGAGGTTCAGTGATGTCCTTTAAAATGTACCCTTTGCCATTTTGACATCAAGAGAAACCAAAGGAAATTCAACCAAAGACCAAAGTTATGAGGAACACTGGGAAACACTGTAAATAAGTAGCATAGTGAACAATAAAAACACAATTAGAAAAACACTAGGCATTATCCTAGGTCCTTAATTGTAAAATTCATAGTAAAGGTAGCAGTTGTAGTCATAGTATTAGAAGCAGGAGTGGTAGTGAATGTCCATGCAAATTAGATGTACTAGCCAATGCCCCTGAGTGACATCAGTACTCAGATTTGTAAGACCACGATTTTGTGCTTTCCGTGTAATTGTCGTGGTGTGTGTCTTTTCAGTTTTACGGTGTTATAATCATGTTGAGAGTCCACGCTCTCAGCGTATGTCTGATTTTTCAGCCCCTGTCCTCAGTGTTAATGTACAAGACTTTTGTTTTCAATGTTACTGTCGTATTACAAGACTTCCTTCTCTGTCAAGCTGGCAGGAAGTCCTACACTAGCAGTATACTCCCTACCATAGGCAATTGTACATTGTATTATTCATATTTTATATTCTTATAAAATATGATGTCAGCTTTTCTGACCTTACTACCCATAGCTGAAATTGTAACACACAGGAGTCTACACAGACCTTGACAGATGCAAAACAATTTCTCTGTTTAAAACAGGCATGTCCTATATTCATTGGAGTGTCCTATTCCTTCTCCGCTTTTCAGTATGGTAGAACTCTGAGACCTCCAGTGGCTTGCACAAGTTCATATACTGTATAAATTGCAGGATTTAGGGGAAAAAGTAGAATGCATAAGAGTATAAGGTCTTCCAATAAATGGAGACTCACAATATGAAAAGGTCCCTTGTGTGACTTAATTGATTCTCTGCTGTAATCACACTAAGAGACATTCCTATGTGTATAAGTATATCCCGCAGGATGCCTTTTTGTTAAAATCTCAGGTGAAACTAATTGTTAATCCTGGGGGATATTGAGTGGAGCTGCTTCGCCCATCTGGCTTCAATAGGATTTGCGGAGCCAATCAAATCCTGTCAAAAAAAAAACACCTATTCCCATGGCGACGCTCATCAGAAAGAGGCTGGGGCGGCAGGACAGCCACTTGGGAGCCTTAGTGACTTGCGATCATTTATGTGACATTTATCCCATAACACCGCTTGGTAATGCATTGTTGAACCAATTTTTTTTGGAACGTTGGAACGTCTGGTTGGACTCGTAGGTCCAGCTCGTGCTGAAGGAACTTGCATGTTGCCAGATGCTGTTTATTCTCTGAATTCCACCAGCTGAGCTGAGCTTCGGAGGAGTAGCCTTCATGCACTGCTGGTGCCGGTGTGCGCTTGACCAAATGCGGTTGCAGGTGTGAGGTGAGACTTGGACAGTTCTGCCAGTCAAGACCCTCCCTCTCTGGGTGAAGTAATGGCACTGCCCATTTTTACTTGTAACTAAAGCCTTGGTTATTAATGCCTCAAATTTTCTGTACTTTGATGCAATTATAGCAGACTACAGTAGAGACTGGTGAATTCAGGTTCCAGCAGTTCTGAAATATTCTTACATTGGGTTCATTGTGATTTGCTTTGCAGATGCATTTTTTTTAAAACATGGACCCGGTTTATTTGAATAATGTTCCATTGCTATCTTGAAAGCGTGAATCTGAAACCGAGGACAATTTGATTGTAAAGCAGAATTCTGGAACTCTGTTGGAGTCATTCAGATCACATTTACAGAAAAAAGCAAGTCTGCTGAACAATATTTATGTGCCAGTTAACCGTGATGGAAACGTGTCACTTGTGCAGTGCTGTAGATGGCGTAAGTCTAAAGGTCAAATAAAAAGGCGGAGGGGAGATTAAAAAGTAAACTGTGAACTATGGAATGATTAGGAAGCTTCAAAAGTAAACACAGCTGTCCTAAAAATGGTGCCTTTAATGGACAAAAAATGGAATAAACAGTTTTTTTTTAAATAGGATACAGCAGTGTGAAAGAGGAGACTAACCAGCTGTTCTTGATGCAACATAGACTCATAAGCCATTCACTCTTATCCTCCCTACTAAAAACAACAAGGAGATGAAATTGAATTAACATCCAGAGCTGGAGAGAGAGAGGTTGTGTGCACACGGTGAAGATGCAGATGGGGAGAGTGGAGTCACGGGGGACAGCAGCAGCCGCCTTATCCTTCTGGAATCTCATGTAACCATGGAAACTTCCTCAATAGAATCAGGCGAGTGTGAAAGAATTGTGTGAGCGCACGTGTGTTTTGTACCCCCCGCCTTTGGCAGTCCAGCGAACAATCTTTCTCTTCCTCTTTCTGATCGTGGTGTTACGCCTACCCCATCACTGTCACATTAATTACACAATAATTGAAAAAAAAGGAGGCCGAAGTCGTTTACGGACACATGTTCCTAATGCCTACAGGGAAAGAGCATAACCTCCACAGCCTCCCTAATTACCCAAACAGCTGTCTTGTCTAGTTTAAAACTACAGCTGAACAAAAGACCAGAAAACCTTTAGGAGGACAGAGCCCTTCGCGGGAGCCAGCCGCTAAGTCACGATGCCCTACGTTTCGGTCGTCCCTCCCGACACCCTTACCTTTGTTTTCGGCCTTGACCTCCTCCTGGAGAAGGTCGTTCTGCCGGTTGCCCAGCACGAAGGCCAGGAAGGAGAGGATGAGGGCGTCCAGGATGCCGATGATGGCCAGGATGTAGGCCCAGCGCACCGAGCAGTTCCCCAGGGTGTACTTCCCCGTCTCCTCCCCGCACATGTCCCGCACCACCTCCGCGTCCCAGCCGTCCGGGAAGATCATGCACCCCAGGACCAGGCACACGGCTGCCAGAGAGAGGGGGAGTAAGAAAGGGGGGGGGGGGGAGGCGGGGCAGATGGGGTTAAGGGGAGCAGGGGAATAAAGATGGGGGATGAGGAAGGTGGGTAGAGAAAGGTGGATTAGATGAGTCAAAGGCAGGGAGTTGCAGAAGAGCGAGAGGGAAAGATGTTCACGCACTGCACTCCCCGTAGTACAGACAGGTGCAGGGTAAAAATAGCAGCTCAAATGTAGGGAATAGAATGTCCCCACGTGCTGCTTCAGTGGTCCCCGAACCGTTTTGAATTCACATAAAAAAAACGGTTGAAACGATCTTGTTTCTGAGCGTGTGACATGGTGTTACATCATCAGAGCAAGCTTCGATGTCTCTCGCTCCTGTCTCTCACACTCTCATACACACACACACACACACACACCAATCACACACACGCTCAGGCACACACACTCACTGAGAGACAACAGACCCCCACATTTCTTTCTCTGAATCGAGGGATTGACGCAGATTACTGCAGACCATCGACCCAAGACACCAGGCCAAACACACTGTCTGTCAATCTGTCATTCTGCCATCTTCATAGCTCCAATATCATCTACCTTCTTATCATTTATCAGTTGCTACGCCTTTACAATTGAGTACTCTAAATGTACTTTGCCTTGGTGTGGTCCATACTTGATGAATACCCAATAATGCCAAGGCCTGTATGACTTAACTCTGCTGGATCACAAGGGAAATACAAGAAGTGAATTGTCCTTACATTGTTGTGTCTCCCTCTGGCTTAGTCCTAATTCATAAACACAGACCATTAGGGTTATGGAAGCTAATCATACCCTTAAAAACCCAGTTAGGATGAATAAATTTTTTTGTATGTGAAAACCACCTCAATCTATCTGGCTGATTCATATCAGACTTCAGTCCTGGAGGGCCACAGTGTCTGCTGGTGTTCAGTGTTTCTGCACTTAAGTGATTCAGTTAGTCACTGATTGGCTAAAGAGTCTGCACACCTTGTTCCCAAGGCCTTTAATTGGTACTGATTGAAAGGAAACCACAAAAAGCTTCAGACACTGCTGCTCTCCAGGACAGGAGTCTGGCACCCCTGCTATATGTGGATCTTTTATACAAGCCCTGATTCAGATTTAATGGAAGAAAGATGAAATGCAAGTGCTGGCACAGGATCTTGTCTCAGAGTCAGAGGGCGTGACAGAAACACGTTCTGCGGCATTACCCTCCAAGATTTTATTGACCTTTGTCACTCTCAAGCTAACGTCCCTGTCACTGTCAGGCTCTCCTTTTTCACACGCCAACTTTCAGGCCCATTTCCTGCACACGCATGACCAGACGTGTGCTGTCCACCGCAGGGCAGCCAGCTCTTCACCCATATACGAGTACCCCCCAACACGAGCGGATGCTTGGTCCCTGCAGTATGGCACCTTCTGATCACAGGTGATCCCCTCCTCTATCCATTACCCTCTTTGCTTTCTACCATGTATGATACAGACATGGTGTTGGCATCATACCAAAAAATTTACCAACATCTCACTGTGCATTTGCCTCATGAAAATATTTGTATGCTTTTTTTTTAATTGCCGAAAAAACCTTTCCATAAAAATGTAAGAAACAGCGTTTTTAATGAAGCGAAGCACAGACACACACGAAACGCAGCAGCGCTCGCGCATCTGAAACGTCCATTTATCATGAGAGCACTGTAGCAGTGTGCAGGCTTTATTAGCTTAAGTACACATGGACCGCTTGGCAGGAGAGGAAAGCTCCCATACGCGGGGAGCAAAATGCCAGCAGATGGTGACTGTGCCGGGGATGCCGTTGCCAGATTCGGCAACGCAAACAAGGCCTCCGGCGCGCTGCAGACGGCTTGCGAAAACCTGAGACTGGGGACTAAAATTAAAGTGTGCGAAGATGGCATCGTACTTTTTATTGCGTTTTTCTTTACACGGCACGCTTATTGGTCGCAGGCAAACAGTTTGGTCCGTTATCTTTCCCAGATAGCATCTCTGGTGGCGTTAGCGCTCAGAGACATGGAGGATGGCTGACGCGCTCCCCAGAGTACCCTTGCTCCTGGGTGCAGATGCACTGGAGTGGGCGGGGCCATTCAGGGAAGGGAGGGGCTTAATGCAGCCGCTGGCAGGGAGTGGTAGCATATCACTGGGGTTACCACAAACTCCACCTCCTGTGGAAAGGACAGAGAAGCACAGAAACCACGTCCAGTAATGTTTGTGGCAGGATCTTCTGTAACTTATGGGTATGATAGGATCTTCTGTAACTTACGGGTATGATAGAATTTTCTGTAACTTACAGGTATGATAGGATCTTCTGTGACTTACGGGTATGATAGGATCTTCTGTAACTTACAGGTATGATAGGATCTTCTGTAACTTACAGGTATGATAGGATTTTCTGTAATTTACAGCTATGATAACATAACGTTCCCACCACACAACATAATAAGTGGTTTCAAAAACAATGCCAACATGGGGCTGAACATGTTCAGTTCTCACACTAATTTGAGATTCCCAATTATGTGAAACCGCAGACGTGTTCAGGCGTGAGCCCCACTGCCGGTTTGAGAGAGTGTAGACACCCGCGGTTCTCCTCCAAAACACATGGCGTCACCAGCTGCTTCTTTTCACACCACAGCTTACAGCCAAGCTCTCACAGAGTGGAGTCGGAGATAGACCTTCCATGTGTGGCTTTGACTTGCAGCCCATGGGTGCTCGATCGATCGCCGCGGGTCGCTGAAGAGCAAAGAAACATGAACACTCAACCAACTGAACCCTCCCGTACCCTTGATGATGCAATCCTCAGCTGTGCATTGCCTCATGGAGCTAACGGCCACGGTCGGCACTGGCACTGGCTGGATTTGATCCGAGACTGTGGGGCTCATCCATGCAGTGTGGAGCCTTAACCACCCAGCAGCTCCCAAGGTTTTCAGGTTGCTGAGCTCATTTACTCAATTACAAGATCTGTGTGTCTTTCATCTCCTAATCCAAAATGATAAGAAATCTCTGCTAAGGGTGGGAATTAGAGTTAGTGTTTTTTTTTTTTTTTAATTGGAAAGGAATTTAAAAGAAATGTGTCCAAGGTGTTGAATGATGGGTAGTCAGAATACATCAGCGCACTTATGTTCACAGGGTCATGGGGGGTTTTGGCAGTTATTTGTCTTACTTACAAATAGTGCACAGAATGCATAGCTAATAGCAATGCGTAGAGAAGTCACTAGTGAGTTGTCCATGTGCGCAGTTATATATATATATATATATATATATATATATATATATACTTTTATATTTTATATATGCTTATATACTTTTATTCCTGTCCTCTTGAAACACTAGTTTTTTTTTACCTCCCTGTCTCAGCTCTCCAGATGAGTAATGATTTTTATCTCAAGGTACTTTCCTTTGATCTTATTCTGGGGCATATAGTTTGATTAATTTTTGATAAAAAAGGACAAAGAGAGAAAGGGAGAGAACCTCAAATGTGGAACAGAGAAAATGGAAACAAGGGAGATCGAATGACAAAAAAAAAACACACACACACACACACACAAAGGGACATTGGAGAGACATGGAGTTAGATGAATTCATCTTCATTAATTAATCTTTGACTTTAGACTATTTGTGACATGCTAGGGAAAACATGAAACAATAGACCATTTCTTTTGGGTCACTTGTGTCTTTATACCCGTTTATCCTATGGACGGCCTTGCCTCCCAGTGAGAGCTGACTTCATTGGCTCTACTGAGACGTTTAATGGTTTAACACTGTAGCCCACACTCACGAAACATCTCCCTGTGTAAAAAAAACCCCATAAATCTTTAAACAATTTGATGTAAAATAGCTAAAGCCCCAGAAGAACATTCTCTGAGGTATTAGCGCAGGTTGTCCAGCTCAGGTGAAACCGCTGTTTCGAGGCCCTTGCGGTGCTGTTACAGAGGGAATGCTGCAGGCCCGTCACACAGTCATCCCATGAGCACCCGGGGTGTCCCTTTTCCTTGCCTACCCTTCAACCACCGTCGCATGACGCTAACCAGTGCCTTTCTGCTTTCATGAGCGCGTACAAAAGCGGCTTACAGGGTTAATTCCCTACTGGTGAATGAACCACATTTCAAAGAAAATATGGCAACGTCAATCTCAAACATCCTCACTGAACCCGGCAACTGCCAGGAATGGGTTTCAGTGATCAATGGCCGTCTCACAGTGGAGCCAAACCCAGAAACAAAAAAGCCAAACATTCCAATTCATACGAATGAAGGAATTCATTAATTTGTTGATTGATTCATTAGAACAGTAAGGAGTGAATGGCAGCCTGTAGTAAGATGGAAAAATGCAATAGGTCTAGTCTAAAAAATGCACAAATGCTAAAACAAACACACACACACACCTCACAAGTATTTGATCATGGTCGTTGACATTCGCCATCGCTCCTGCTAACATAGCAGTAGATGAATGTCCCTCTGACTTTACCCCCGGTCATATCCATTTGCACAGAGTCCACATCCATCTGCGCTGCGTGCTGTGATGGGCCTCCTTACGTGCTGACGCTGCTGCTGACCCGTTTGGGTAACTGAGGTTCCTGCCTGCAGCTCAGCGGTGCTGCTGTGGGCCTCTCTACCAGCCCCCCGGAATTCAATCTGCATGTGCCCCTTAATGTGTAGGGTTGGGGCTGCGGGTTCAAATCCTGTGTGGAGAACTGCCATTGTGACCAACTGGACTCAACCTGAATTGCTTCAGAAAAAAGATACAACCATATAAATGGATAGTTTGCAGGTTGCTCTGGATCAGGACTTATGTAAAACAAACCAATTATGTAATGCATTGCAATTTGATTAATTTAAAAATTGAAGTCATAAAATTGAAGTCACCAAACACCAAAGTGTGAAATAAACTTGACTTGTTGGACTTAGGCCTGGATTTAGCTAACATTTGTCCTTTGTTTTCATTAGGAAGATGCATGAAGTGAACCCACCCCCTAAAACAAACCGGGTCGGCAGGACTCGTTACACGAGCGGCTGAGCCTCGTTAAGTCGACGGCTCCGGATTTTGACAGTTTGTTTCTTGTTTTTGCCTGTGAGATTGAGAGGAGGCGTACACTAGCTCTGTCTGGCACGGGGGGGTTGCTGGGGGTGTGGTGCTGCATCTGATGAAGGCAGACCAGCAGCCAAAGGAAGAAGCTGTCTAGTTCCAACTGACTTGTGAACTCTGCGCGCGTTTGATTGTGAATGGTGCTGTTCGCCCGCAGGAAACACCCCCCTTGTTAGGCTCTCAGAGATGTCTCTGTGTAACGGCCGTGTGGAGCAGGCGGCTCAGTGCGCGGAGACACCGGGACTCCCTCCAGAGTCCGGGAGAAATACTAACGCCCCCCCCCCCGCCCGACGCTGATCCAGTTCCCTGCGCTTAGCCTGCTCAGCGCGTTTGGCCTCCGGTTGAAAATCAATGCGGAGAATCCCATTCCGAAAGGCACGGGTTCTTTGAAGTTGTTGTTTCACTGCCCCCCCCCCCCTTGCCCATTTCTGGACTTCAAAGGCGGCGGTGTGCTGAACAGGCCGAGGGCCTCCGGTGGACTTGCGCGTGCTGGCGTTTAGGGCCGTGACGTTCCGGGGCGCGGTCGCCCGCCGCCGTAACCCGTCCGGCGAGGCCGGCCTGGTCCGTGGGCTCAGGGGAGCCTCCGAACGGCCGCGGTCAGCGCCGCGGGAAGCCCGCGAAGGCCGATCCCGCTCCGTGTCCGCTTGTTTCTCGACAGGCTCGCCAGAAATGAGAAGCTCTCTTCTGAGGACGGGTTGGGTCAATATAACCGAAACTGCAATGTGTTCCTGCCTCTTGCCCAATGAATGCTGGGATAGGTTCCAGCACTCCCCGCGACCTTGACCAGGATGAGCGGGTATAGATAATAGATGGATGGTTTGTGTGTGGGATATGAGCCTAATCCTAACATCTCTACACCAAAAGAAAATGAAAAAAAACCCCATGTTTTGTCCACACTTTCCGCACTGATTACCCTATCACATCACACAGAGAAGTACAGCAACAGCAATTCTATTAAACACGACGCTAACCGAACATATAAAAATGAGACCTGCTGCGTTATAGCGCTAAAACGCTACACAGAAGAAAGTGCCACAGTTCTTAGACCGCCTCCATCTCAGCATTTTCAAACCAATGCTAATTTACAGCAAGCAACACACATTAACCATCTGGCTGCAGCCATTTTAATGACCTGAATCACACAGGAGTTGATCCCTCAGGTGGCTTGCCCTCTTCCACTGAAATCCAGATGCATTGTGGGTATGTGGAGGGAAAATACGGGTCCGCCCCTTCACAGGCTCAAGAAAACTCAGTGCTGACAGAGCAAGGGCCTGCATCACAACTTCTTTGGCCTGCCTGACTTGCAAATCTAACCCTGTTTGAATCTGTGAAAAAGGTTATCATATCTTTTTGTTCCTTTTTATGTTAAGTTCCGGGGGCTCTTTGATCTTCTGTTCTGCCAAATGAAAACTCAATATTTGCCATTTATTTGATTTCATGAAGCATTATAAAACAATAAAGGAGGGTTCTGCTATCTTAATGGAATCTAGTGCAGTAGGGGAGAAAGGCTGTGACTGCCTCATAAATACAGAAATGACTCGCCACAAGCACCGGCTGGACCCTGTGGTCCCGATGTGACCAGTCTGGTCAATGCTGCGGCTCACTGTGACTGTGCTGCCATTCTGACTGAAGTTTTTTTAAATTCTGTTTTGGATAAATACTTTGTGTGTACTGTGTAGAAAGCCATGTATTATTATTATTATTATTTAGTTTAAGTTTTACAGGTTTTTAAGTATCATAATTGATTTAATCTTGTCAGGGCTTGGGTGGATTTAAGCCTTTTGGAGGCAGAGTGTGATTTGGGCAGTGAATGAACAGGCATCTGTCAGCAAAATCTAAATGGACCGCTACTGCTCGCCGAGAGTACCCTCTTTCTTCAGTTTGAACATCCCTGCAGGTTTTTAGGGAACTGTAAAGACCAGGGGAAACAGCGGGGGCAGTACTACCCTCCAGGTAGGAGAAGAGTCTGACCCATCCAGTGCAGAGCTGAGGGAAGTCTCAGGTGCACTTAGAGGACTGCTGTAGTAGCCTTTGTGTCAGGGGAGGTTACACGACTCATGTATGTGCCTTTCTTTTTGGAGCATTCTGTAATCTGATTGAATAACCCCAATTCAGGTGCATGCATATTCAACTGATGGGCACTGCCACACCAAAATGTAGTCACAGACAATAAAGTGCAAAGAAGAGGCTAGGTGCTGATGTTTTAAATCAGGAAATGTGTCGCTGACCAGACTAGGCCAGCTAGTAGCTGACTGGGCTAGCTCACTGGCTTGCTCATATTCACAGAGCATGCACAGAGCAAGTCACACAATGAAGAAAGCATGTCCCTTTCATATTTCAGACTTAAAGACCCTTATAGACTTATCTGATTTCAAAAATGATTTAAAAAATAAACTATCCCATGTCCTTCATGAAACATAGAGCAGTGTCACAATAAATTAAACACTGTGCTTCTCATTACATTAAGACTGCGGCATATTTTTAATTCACCTCGTGTTTTTTTGCAACCGTACACAGATGGTTAGACTCCTTAAATCATCAAGTCCCGTGGCTTTTTAATGGAAGGGCTTAAAAACATTCATTTTAAATTCATCGCTAATGTTGAGCTTATGTTCCCTGCCAGAGATCATACCAGAAACTGGAATGTGTTGTTTTGTGCAATTATTGCAATATGGCATCACATGAAATTTTCATAGAAGCATGGTTTGGAATGAATAGATTCGTACATTCCTTGGTTTCTTTGTTAAAGATGTCATACTTAAACATGCTTCATCTGTTTCTTAAGTTGCTTAAGAAAATAGTCTTTTTGACAGTCATATTAGATGGTATTTATGAAACTTTGACATCAATGAACATCAAGTCTTTTAGATGAGGACATGTAAGTGCTTTAAGTGTGATTCCTTAGTTTACCCCTTAGATTAAAAAAAAAATGAAAATATGAAAAGTATGACTATTGTCAGATAAATGACGGATGTTGTAACATTGTGACAAAAAAGGCACCCCAAATGAATGTAATGCTAGTAATCTGTTGTAGATTATCCAGTGTGATATACATACCAGGGTTTCTTTGTTTGGTTCATTTTGGATAGGGTTTTTTCTAGCTTACATCCCACCTACACAAAACCTTTTGAGCACAAACACATCAGTTCTGCAGCTCTACAACAAACCGCTTGCAGACAAAAGGGCTTCATTTGTTCGAGCCCCTGATAATCTGAACAAGAAATGATTCATTGAGCTCATTTCTACAGAACAAATCTACAAGACAATGAACACAAACCATCAGACATGCATGTCCACTACCCATCCGGACCATGCCAGTGAACCAGGGTCCAATGGAATGGCAGCTCATACAGCGTGCGTATATGAGGCAGAGAGGCTTGCTTTCTGAAAATGCTGTTAAACGCAGGTGAAGCCTTTGATTTCACTTGAGTCCTACAGCTCAGGGTTTGTTTCACATGTGCTAAGTATTAATCAGATAAAATACTGAGTGATTTTTCAGAGGGGGTGCCCCCACTGCCCTGGGGTGGGGTAATTCATTATAGGTCGACGGGGCAGCCTTGTGGAGTGGGGAGGAGGGAGAGGAACAAATGGCTTCATCAATGATTCAAAACCTCAGGCCTAACCTGGGTGCCCAGGGGCATCTTGGATCTTTGTTGAAAATGAGGGGTTTAATATTCATAAATTCACACGAGATTGCAGTTTAAAGGAATCGGACGCCTGGAAGTATGTAGGGCTCTGTGTGTGTGAGTGTAGCACAGTGGGTAAGGAACTGGGCTTGTAACCGAAAGGTCGCAGGTTCGATTCCCGGGTAGGACACTGCCGTTGTACCCTTGAGCAAGGTACTTAACCTGCATTGCTTCAGTATATATCCAGCTGTATAAATGGATACAATGTAAAATGCTATGTAAAAGTTGTGTAAGTCGCTCTGGATAAGAGCGTCTGCTAAATGCCTGTAATGTAATGTAATGTGTGTGTTTATGTATAAATGTCTGAATGGATAGACTGTAGCCGGACGGTCGGGACAGTGCCCTCTCCTGTGTTCTGTGAGCGCTGTCCATTCAGCACCTTCAGCACGTTGGTGTGCTGCAGGACCACGGACAGCGCCGGCCCCACTCACAGGCTGGGTGGCAGCTGTGGCTCGTTTCCAATCACCACAGCTGCTGCCCACTGCCTAAGTGACTGGGCTATTTAAAGGCCTTGTCTTTGGGCCTGGGGAGAGAGAGGCTTCTGGCAACAAAGCCAAAGCCAACCAACAAAGAAAACAAACCTTTGGGACTCTTTTTTCAATTTTGGAAGATGTGCCCCTTTGTTGTCTTTTTGGGAGCTGTTATTTCGGTGTTATTGTCCTTGTTCTGCGCCCCTGGCCTGTAAGGGTTTAATTACAGAGGGTGGGCTCTCGGCGTGTCCTGTGTGTCGCAGCCGTTGCAGCGGTGTTGTGCGTCTTGCATCACATGCGCCCGCAGGCTGCAAACGGCCAATCGGCCGGAGCCATTAGGGTGATGAGGCGGTGGATGCCGCATGGGTCCCCCGGGCCCCGCGGGCTCTGGCACGGTCAGGATTACACACTGCACCATGGGGCACGTCACCACACTTTAGCTGGATACGCTGCCCTTTGATAGCACATTTATCTATTTATATATTGAATTTTGCATTCATTTCACGTGCTGAATTATTCTTTAAGGCTAGCAAAGCTTTCTAGTTGACACATTGTTCCTTCATGTTCACCTTACCATTTATGTATGTTTTCCCATTTAAATATGAGGAATACGAGACTTCAGCTCCCGAGCATCCCCCAGTATATATATATGTTTTTTCTTACTCATGAATATTCATGAGCAAGAAAAGGGAAAACAGGGCTACGTGTCACGGTTCACTCCACAGGAAACATCTGAATCTTTTTCATTAATATTCATGAGTTTATCTCCTTATTTCTGTGCAGTTACTGTGAAGGAGCTACTGTTTTTTTTTTTTACAACAGAGGGATGGTTAGAAGCAAAAAAATGTTTTCATACTGTTATCAAGTGAACGAATGCACATTCGTTCAAGCCTTGTTGAACCAATCGTCATATTATATTTTGTCAATAAGCATGAGTGCTAAGTGTGGGCCCCGAGGCATTTCTACACCGACTGCCAGCAAATGGCGTTAGTCTGCCAGAGAGTCCCCAGAGAATCCAGCGCTGCTGAAAGACAGAAAGGGCAAAGTCCAATCTCATCCTTATTTTAAAAAGAAAAAAAAAACTCCTGGTCGTACGGTTTCCCTGGAGACGTGCCACAGCGACTCCAGGCAGCTCCGAAAGGAGCACACAACCAAATGTATTTAAAAAGGGAACCGACTCCTGGGAGAGGGAGAAGGGCTTTCTACAAGATTGAGTGGAGCAGAATAACACTTTGAGGAATTACATATTGTGGTAGTCAATTTGATTGTTTTTTTTTTCATATCGATTTTAGTAGATTTGATCTATGCGTTTGAAAGTGCGCTCTCACCATCGTGGTTATCATGTTCAGAGTGAATAAGCTAATGTGACAGCTCCACCTGTTACAGTACATCCCCACTCCTGCCCAACATTCTCCATGAAATAAGCACTTTTGACTGAACTTCGGCATGCGTATGCTTTCAGTATTTTTAGGTGGACAAAACAAAAAGCTGGTGAAGATGTAGATTTTTCTCTTCTTCGTTTATCTGGCAGTGGAATCTGGTAGAACAAAGCATTCTTTCTCTGATGCGTTGTTATATTAGCATATGTTAACGGCATTATTTTTAAGCCTTTAGGTCTTACCTCTCCCGCTTGTGATTTCTAATTATAGTCACTTCTCTTTGACAATATTTAACGCCACATGAATATCAGTGCAGTTGAATGCCTACAGTTAAAGAAGAACAGACGCAAACACTATGAGCTGACGACACCTAAAACCATGGACTGGACTCAACATTGCACCCCTTAGAACTATAGTATAAATGCATTGTTGACTATTTCATTTTACATGTACTATACAGAGCACATTTCAACAGCACAATATGCTTTAGAATTGAAAGAACTGGTGGCTGTACCTCTTTTCACAGAACAAGAGGACATTTCTCACTCACTCTCTGACTTTGTCCAGTTCCTACACACTTAGCATGCAGAAAAAACACAAGCCTACCTCACCCTACCATATTTTATTGCATAGATCAAAATTACCGGTGTCCAACCATTCCAGTTGTCAAATTCATGAATGGCATGCTGATTAAATATATAGTATATATAGCATTATTATGTCTAAATGTCAAACAACAAACACACAGACACACGGGAGAAAAATGTAAACCCAACTGCACCTACATGACTAACACACAGTGTCAGCATTTACACTGTATGCACATACGCTGTGTGCATGCACCCCACACACTGTGTCACCAGCCCAACATGTGTCTTCCTCATGTACTTTCTCTGAGGTGCACTCTCCATCCCCACACATGCAAAATGCATGCTATTCCTAAGCGTGGTTGGTCACTATTCAGACACACAGACTTTGGCCGCTGGTACTCAGATTTGATGTGTGTGTGTGTGTGTGTGTGTGTGTGTGCGTGTGTGGGAGGACATGGATGATGGGAAATTGGGACGTGCTGATATGAGAAAGAACCAGAGAGACTTGAATATAATGAGGGAGAAATGAGACAGAATGAAAAGGGGGGGAAAGAACATAAAAACAACCAGCAAGACCCAGGAGGTGGCGGCGGCCATGTTGTTTAACTTCGGCCCTTTCCCTGCTCCCCCAGGCTGCTCCAGCGCCGAGCCGGGCGTGAGAGGGTTAACGCCGCTTCCACCCCGGAGCTTAATTACGCTCTCTGAAGACGCGGTCAAACGGCTAGCCCCCACCCCCCACACTCCCTTTCTTAATTTGCTCCTAATTGAAAAGCTGGCACTGCGGTCCCCCTCCCCAGAGACGGGGCGAGCCGGCTTTCTGTTAGCGCTCGGCGGCGGTCTCTCTGAAGGGCCGCGCGACGCGGTACGAGACCGCGGGGTCTGATTGGTGCGCGACGCGGCAGCCGTGTGATAGATCGATAATGCGTGCGAGAGCGTGCCGCCTCTGTGGCCGTACGCGTGACTTCTCCCCTTCGCCCTCCTCGCGTTCCTGTACCAAACAGCGAATTATAAAAGCAAACTAATGGCAACTCAGCGCAAAGCCAGGCTATCAGCTACCAATAAGAACCCTCAGCTGCTGACGCCAGGCATTCCTGCAGCAGCGGCCCTCTGAGGAGGATTAATTGGGACTTTCAAAGTAGCCCCGGGGGGTTGTATGAGTACATACCATAAGTTGTTTGATTGAGTACTGCTTCCACATGGGTCCACACGACAGGCACTGAAACTACCCCCGGGCTTTCCTGATAAAATCTATCATTTCATATGGAATGCTTCACAATGTGTGTAAAATGCTGTGGTACCGTGCTGCCTGAGTTTTATTATTCGGGCGTTAGCCTTTTAGTAAGACGGGGGTTAGCCTGAGCTACAGTCACCACCTTCCTCTAACTCCAACCCCCACAACTGGAATCAAGGTAGCTGGAGGAGGTCACTGCAAGAAAGGGAACATGTCTGGGAGAATAATTTCTCTGCATGTGAGTCACATATCGCTAAAAGACAACAGATAGGTCATAAGAATAGTTTTCTAGTGACTCTTGATATAGTATACAGTACGCCTCCTGTCTACCTTGGGTGGCTTTGGGGTATCTCCTGTTGTGATGCGTTCCTCAATTTAAAGCAATGGCTTGGAGCTGCTTTTGCTCCAGTGACTTCATCAGCGGTTGATGGGTTTTGGGGAGGGGATGGGGAGGGGGGCGGGGGGGGGGGGCAGCCGCAACCGGCAGCCGCTCTGAAAGCCACATTCTTAGGGCGGGGTGGGGGGGGAGGTTGCGTGCAAGGTTGCCGTAAACTACTCATCTCAACGAGGAGTCGATCCAGTGAGGAATGACGTACGCTTGCAATGCCGGGGGGTGCGGTGCAGTTGGTGTTTCAGCGTAGAGAGGAGGGCAAGGCTGATGCCCTTTCTGTGCTCAACACTCCCACTGCAGTGTTCAACCTGGGGCTGGCATCCACATACATGCACTGCCTCTAATTCACACTCGCACGCTTGTTGTTTTGACTCTTCTCTCCTTACTCCACCCTTTCACACTATGCCCGGCTCCAGCTCTCTGAACGGCACAGTCTGTGAAATGCTGTTTGCCGTGTAACACAAGCAACCACATTGGTGTACAATCGCCATAATCCATAAACACATTCAAGAATCAGAGCGAATGCTTTTCCCCCGTCAGTCCCCCGGGAAACGGTGCAAGATGGGTCATAGTTATTTACTGTTCAATGGGAAGATTATTTTTGCCAGGGCTCCAGTGACTTATGGAATGATTTATTGACCATGATAATTACGTGTGCGCTTCTCAAGGATGGAGCTGAAGGATCAGGGTTGAAAATAATGCTCAAGGCTCAATTGCACACAGTGCAGCAACAATTCCTCTTTTCTGACTCACTGCAAGTAGTTAGTGATGCGTGCACGCACACACACACACACACACACACACAGGCGCGCACACGTGCAGTACTCCGTGCATTAACCCACAACTTACAGAAAGCTAGCACTGCAATGTTTCCCGGATCTATTACTTTTTCTATATCTATTTTTACCATTTCATTTTTATTTCAGGGAATGCAGAGTATCACAGGTCTGGACACAGGAATAATCTTAATGAAATTTACCACTGGGGAAATTATTTAATACTTCCTTCAGCATTGGTTACGATGGGATATATCTGACCATAATGAACTCCGTTCTTCTTGTAGATTAACAATAAAAAGGAGGCACATGATAGTTCAACTAGTAAGTGGGCACACTCCTTAGCCATACCTTTATGTGCCTCTGTGTAGATGCTGTATACAGTGTGGCGTTTGCCAGCGATTTTGCTGAAATGGCTTTCATTCTACTAACTTGGCTGAATTCCCCCAGCTCCTTATACCGAGATTGTACCGAACTTCCACCGCTACATTATGGCGCAGCATAGCCCCGTGATATCGCGGTGTTAAGTTGTGCTGAGCCGAATTCAAAGATTCACGGCTTCCCCTGAGGCCACGGTGCCACAGAACGCTTCAGTCATTTCAGACCTGACATCCCGCTCAGACTCTTAAGCACAGAGCCCAAGGCCTTCCCAGAATGCAGCGTGAAAGGCTCATTTCCACCGCGGCGCTGCCGAAACGCTAACAAACAAACCAGGATCCACTGGTGCCCTTTGTTTTAATGGCAGACCTGCGTGAACGTACAGCATTACATTAATATCACAGCGTGTCGGTATGGGTACATTTAGAGGCGTAACTTTTTAAATGTTATTTCTCTTCTAGACGCAGGGCCTATAAATTTGCCACAAATACAAAACAAATCCTTCCGTTACTGTTCTGCAGAAAGGATTTTTTTTTTCAAGTGACATGAAAGATGGATTATTCAAGGGAACGTTTTCTTCATAAATCGATATAGTTTGTTATAAAAATAAAAAAATCTTTCAGCAACTTCTTCCATCTGTCAGACTTGAGGTAACCTTGTTCTGACTTTGTGACAAACTGATGTTGCGTGAATATTGTATTTATGGTGTGCTACAGTGTAATGATGTTTGAGAACTTTCCCTTGAATTGTCGAGCTTGCAGAGTAATGGCCCAGTGTGGTGTGTGCGCAGGTCTGTTTTTAATCATTATGTGACAATGCTTAGCCATCAGGACCCTTCTGTAGATTTGTCTTGCTGTGTGCAAGAAGCACCAGTACCAACCACATCGCTTAGATGATTTTTAAGAAAGACGTTTTCACAAAAAAGGCGTTTCATGCAGGAGGACGTGGCGCAAGAACAGTTTTTTTTTTTCTCTCAGCAAGCGGCGTTTTATGAGGCAGGATTCAATTAACTAAAAGACATCTTTATGTTTGCAGAAAGCATTCGCCGCAATACGTGGATCAATATTCATTTCTCTCTCTTGATTGAGAATTTGACAGTTTATTGTTTAATCTAATCCAATTATCTCCTTCCTGCAATCGAAATTTACCCCTGTAAGAATGCAATTTGCTCTTCTTTGTTGAAATGAACCGTAATTAAAAATCTATAGTGGGTTATTATGGATCTCTGCCAGTAAGGACTGAGCATTGACATTCCCTGGGTGTGCTTGCGGGTGAAGAAATAGACATTCCAGCAGAAGGTCACTTAATAACACAGACTCAAATGAAACTAGGAAAAAAAAATGAAATGGACCTTCAGTTTCTTGCTTGTTCCAAACAGAAATGTATGTTCTGCTCTCCCCTAGTGCTCACCGAGACAAGCTTTCCGATTCACGCAACAGCAACAACAAAAGGATACCGTAGTCAGCACATGAATACTAACTAGGTCAAAGCCTGTTCAGAAGCGTGTGTCCTGGAGCAGAATAAAAATTCTAAAAGAACATCTCAAGAAAATAACACATTTTCGGCAGAACAGAGTGTGTAGCGTGGGCCTGGTGGTCTCTCTTTCCTGTGACTCTGAGAAAGGGAGAGGACAATTCATTTCTTCCAGAGAATCTCCTAACAGCACACAGTCACAAGCACAAGTCAGATGTAAAGCGACATGAAATGTTCGTTACAGAGATGCACTGGGTGAAGAATCAGAGGGGAGGGAATTTGCTGCAAATCTACTGGCAGCAAAAAAAGAGCAAGACACGATTCTACAATTTGTCACTCATTTACTAGGCATTACATTCATCTGGAGAATGCTCTGGCCCAGCACGATTTACAAAAGCAAGGTGTCCATGGGATCTGGTTTTCTCATGTGAGGACTAGCCCAACCGTGCTGTAGGTCCAAGCTTTACTGCTGGGCAATGCTGTGATGTCACAATGGAGGTGGTGCCTGTTTGATCTGCATGGTAAATGTAGTTTTTGGCTTCTGGTCCTGAACCCGTGTCCTTAATGCACTCCCCCCATACAGCAGTGCCTGTACGTACCCTGTAGAGAGCTGGCATCTGTCACACCTCCGCGGGATGGGACGTGTTTGGGTGGGTTTTTTGAGCCGAGAAAGAAACCCAGAAAAGTCACCCCGGGAACACTGAGCTTGTGTCCTGACAAGAAAGGAGAGAGGCGGAGAGACAGATGGAGGTAGAGTTTCCCCACAGGAGAACGCGCTCCACTGAGAGCCAGAGAACGGAAAGCTTCAGCGGGAAGAGCGCGGGCGAGCGGGACAGACGGCAGAGAGCTCCCGGCAGCCCTGAGGGCGCGCGGAGGACCCCGAGAGGGCCGGACGCCGGCCCAACTCTCTCACGCGGCTCACCGCCACGCCGGCGTGGGCCTCCCGACGCTTCCCCTCGCCCGCCGCGTCCGCGGTAAGAGCTGATACCCGCGTGCGGTGAAGGGAGCTGGGGAACGTGCCCCCGCCCACAGCAGAGCGACCCCGCTCCGTTCGGCAGGGTCGAGGCGGGGAGGGGGGTTCCCCGGCTAACGGGGAGGAGCCTCAGAGCGCGCTACTCCAGCGGGGGGATTTATCGCTCACACATCCGTGTATCGATTCGGCCCGCCGCCACCATCGCTCCGTACCGCGCGGCGCTTCTGCCCATGACGCTCGGCGCGACGGTGATTCCGCTCCCCTTCCCCTCGGACGAGTCCCACAGCCCGGCCGTAAGGCAGGCGGAAATTAGGGTGCGCCGCGGGGTATCGATACCGGGGGCCTGGCCAAACGTCCGGACCAGGCGAGGCGGGCCCAACCCCGCCCCTGACTGAGCGGCTGTCCCGTCCGCTGTGGGCCGCCCTGCTGACCCCCCCAGCGGGGGAGGAGCCAGAGTCTCTGATAAGAGAAGTTAGTGCACTCTCAAGAAAAGAAGCCGCCTCTATCCCCTGACCCCCTTCCTTTTCTCCCCCCTTCCCGCCGTCCTCTCTTTGCTTTTCTTGTGAAGAAAACATTTTCCTGCCATAGAGAGGAGCGCTCCTCATCTACATTCACAAGTCGATACTTTCTCCATTGGTATTCTGGCGTGATCTCGCCGTTGGCCGAGAGGCTCATTTACATCCAAATAAGCCGCGCGTCAGGTTGTCCACTCGGCTACTGTATCATGACACTCTGGGACAGCTTGTCGCTAGCGAGAATGGCAGCCAGGCTGATGGAGTTTGATGTGGGGAGAGAGGAAGAGGGGGAGATGTCTTCAGCATCGGGCTCATTCCGTTCATTACCACAGGATTAACGCTAATGAATACGGCCTTTTGACACAACAGCAGAGATTAGAATGAACAGGAACATATTTGAAGGGCAAATCAGTTCAGTGTGACCCCTTGCACGGAACTGCATTCTGGGTGTTGTATTTCTGCATAGATTCCCCGTGCTAAGCTGTTCTAAGCCTGCTGGCTTTTGTAGTCACCTCACACGAGCGTATCCACCTCCGCCCAAACACTTTTTTTTAAGGATCAGCCAAGCTAGCTGAACTCAGTGTTGTGAAAGCTGACTTTGATGCTCAGTGGTGTAATACAAAGAATGCAGACTGAAGAGCCGCCTTCAAGACAAAGTGGCTGCACTCCACCTTTAATGGCTTTATCTGTCTCGGTAATTAGCCTATCAGCGCATGCACGCCTGACTACCCCGGCCGGCCTACACAGGATGAGAGAGATTCATGAACAAGATATTAAGTTGTTTATCTGATGACACAGTTTTTTATTTCCTGGTGATTGGCTGAATTATTTGCCAGTCATACACTCGGAGCACAGATCCTAGTGGAGACACAATGTAATTTACATATAGAATATTTGTTTATATCATGTTGATAAAAGTTGAGTTGGATGGTGAGGCAGGTTGTGGTTTCAGAGCAAAGTCATTCCCAAATAAAACGCCTGCTGGAAGCCATGTTGGTGAAACAAGGAAGGCCCCATCCTCTTTTAGGAAATTTACAATATTTGCCTTAACAACTGAACTTACTGACGTGAAAATCAAATGCAAAACCACTGTGCATTTACAAGCACATTGCAAGGCGCTAGTGGAGTGGAGTCAGAAGTACCGGATATTTGGCTGTCCAGTCCAGTAACCATTGTTAGGTGGTGGGCTACAGATAGCAAAAGAAGCAACATAAAAAGATTTTTGCATGGTCATGCTGTTTGGAACAGCTTCCATTTTTTAAACTAATTTCATCCTATATTTTTTTTAATTCGGGAGAGCGCAGTCCAGCACACGTGTCCCCTGATGCCGGGAAGCCTCCTGCTCTCTCAGTAGACCGGGTGTGCGCAGTCTTATCCAGAAAGGGCCAGTGCAGGTGCAGGCTGCTGTTGCAACTAAGGAGCGGCACACCTGATTCTAATAATCAAGGTGCTTAGCAAAGGCTCCAGTTGTTGATTAACAGTGTGCAGCTGCTTGGTTGGAACGAAAGACTGAACCAACACTGGCCCTTTCTGGGTGAGATTGAGGACCCCTGCAGTAGGCCATCGGCTGAGCTGTGCAGCCTTTGTGTTGGCGGACTGCGCTACATGCACAGCTGGTGCAGGCAGAGTACAGACTGGTGGCCCTCCTTGGGAGACTCAACAAGCCACAACAGGTGCAGTGAGGGTCGCATTCTAGACCCGGTGGTGCAACGCTGCACCAAGGGCTCGCACTTTAGCCATTCATACTAAAAAAAACATTACAGTCAGTGAAATCTTTCTGTCTAGCAACGTGTCATCTAACCTGGCTGGAGCCGTTCTGCTCTGTCTGCAGTGATCTCTCCCACACATAACTGCGCTTTGTTTGCCGTCTGTCTTCATCCCCTTCATAAGTGAACCTTCCCCTTTTTGTTTTCGCTCTGTCTCGCGTGCAGGGAACGTATGTTTGAAACAACGCTGGGGAACATTTGCCAATTCCAGCATTGTTGGGAAACACGCTCGCACGTGTTTCCCAAGATTTCGTCCAATCAGGCGGTGGAATGAGGAAGAGAAACACCTCGGTTGATCTTTACGGTTGTGCTTGTGGCTGAGGGGCTTTGGTGTTTCGCCAGCCCAGCAAAGCCATAAAGGGGAAATGAGTGGAGAGGCTAGAGAGCCAAAGAACAGCAGACAGTGATCCCTATTCGCCTGCGTTCTCCATTTTTAGCACTGCAGGTTTGAATTGCGGAACTTTCCAGAAGAAGTTGCAGACTGCATTATCTTGAGTGTTTGCAGGCACAGTTTTTCTGCTGGCTTGACCACGCAGGAAATACAAAAGACAGAAAATGAAGTTCGCTGTGCAACATCAAACTAATGACCCGAGTTCCCTGCTTATACGGACCATTAGTGATGTTATCACAGCTAATCTGGTGATATGCTGATGTTGTGCAGTCCACTGCCAAGACACTGCAGCTCAGCTGGTGGAATGCAGACTGAATTTCACTACATGCATTTTGTAAGGTATGCTACACACCCTCCTGAATCATTGGAGTGCATAAATAATAAAATGTTTTATATACCACACAATATACAGAATATGAATAAAATTACATACACTTGTACACGCACATACAGAGCGCATATACAGATACACTCATGTGCATGCAAAAACACACACAGCACATAAACGCATACACTCATGTGCATGCACAGACACGCGCACACAAACACACACAGAACACATATACTCATACACTCATGCACACGCACTTATCTTTTTACCCAACAGAGCATAACAATCCCCGTTTACACTGAAACAGCACTGTCAGAATTCATTTTTGTTTGGCCTACAAATTAAAAAAGGTATCCAGTGAATTTTAACCCTGTAATCTGTGTGTTTTGGCACAGTGTGCTGTGCCCTGTGTTATGGCACTGTGTGCTGTGCCCTGTGTTATGGCACTGTGTGCTGTGTTATGGCACAGTGCGCTGTGCCCTGTGTTATGGCACTGTGTGCTGTGCCCTGTGTTATGGCACTGTGCCCTGTGCCCTGTGTTATGTGCTGTGCTGGTGGAGGTGTTCCCAGCGCACAGTCGATCTGTGAGAGATGATGGGTTTGCATGGAGTGGAAAATAATTGCTGGCAGCTTAACCTCCAGGGGGAGGATTATGAGCGGGAGCGGGAGTGTCGCCGTGGCGATGAAAACCCCACCAATCCCTGACTGATTGGAGATTAACGCTGCATTAGGGGAAGACCTGACAGGCAGGCCACACTTTTAACTGTGCCCAACTTTGAACATCCAGCGCATGCTGATGGGAGGTGGGGTAGTGTGTAGGGTGCGGGGGGCAAATCCTTCTTCCTTTTTCTGCTCTTTCATTCTTTCTCCCCTGTATTCCCTGATGACTTCCTCTCCTACCTCTGTCTTTCTTCTGTCGTCTCCTTTGAATTCAGCTTCCTTTCCGATCACCAGAACCTCTGAGGAAGACTGAGGAAATGCAGTGTTTCTGGGACAGGGGTTTTAGTCCTCATTATATTAACTAATCTAGATGCACCACTGCACATGGTAATTCTCAGACAAAATCCTACCAAACTGAAAATAGATCTCACTGCATTCTGCAGCCGGATAAAATATTCCCAGATGAAGTAAAGAATAGTAAAAACAACAACTATTGTTATCTTATTCTTGTCTGCTGCTCCTCTTTTCCTCTTTTACAATCTCTGTGGATGCCCCCCCCCCCCCCCACACACACACACATACAGTACACACATGCATGCACATGCACACACGCACGCACACACACACACACACACACACACACACACACACCACTGCATAACAGCTCATCTAGTGACAAACATTGCTGGTGAAGGAAGCTCCTGGAGACAGATTTGTGTGGGAGGGAGAGAAATTAGTGAGTGAAATGAGGAAAGCTATCTGTTCCCCCTCACACTCACGTCTTTGCATATCAAGAAGAAAGCCATCTATTTCAAAGGAAAATACATCTCAGTTCTCTGAAAAGGGAGATGCAAGCTGAAAGTAGAAATTGGGAGTCTCAACAGGGAGAAAATTACACGAGTGAGAGCCAAAGATGAAGAGAGACAGAGAGAAAAGAAAAGATGAGAGACTGGCACAAAAGCGCTACAAAATCCAGAGGAGCAGCTAGTAAGATTTTACAGATACCAACAAGGCTGTTCACGTTAAAAAACACAGAATGCCCTGTAAATATCAGGACAGCCCCAAACCCTTATTGGTTTCCTACCTATAACATAACAAAGGACGGTGCTACCCACCGATTTTTTAATTTCCCTTGACCAAATTAGGGCTGTGTAACAGAGGAAGAATCAAGCGGCTCGACGGCTCGGATTCCATTTGAATTTGCGCTTCCTGTGCGTTTGATTTGTTTTCCCTGGCTCAGCAGGAACTGGGTTATTGTGCCTCTGCCCGTGGAGGCTGTCGTCCTCCCCCGCACATACCAACACGGAGGCAGCGACAATGGCGCCGCTGACGGCTGCTCGGCTGCGTCGTGACTCGCAGCGCTGCCAGTGATGCGGCTTCACCTACGCCGTCTTTGAAAAACAATTATAAAGACGAAGACTAAAAAAAAGAAGAAGAAAGAATAAGGCTCGCTCTCTTGCCGCTTTTTTTCCTGAGGTAAAAAAGAAGAAGTGCACGCCTGAATTTTTCGGAGAGCAGTTTCTCCTGTCGGGTCGCGTGTGAACTGCACGGGAAAAAATAAAAATAAAAAATGGAAAAAATATCAATGCTTGACAGCGAGCTTTGGATGACAGGTAGATGCATAATCTGTCTCACTTTAAGGCTTCAACCTTTTCTCGTGTTCAATTCTGGAAAATGCCCCAAGAAATGTATTGAGGAGAAATGGGTCAGACTGATTTCACATTTAGAGCCTGAGAATTGAATGTCTGCTCTTACAACATTGCTCCACCTATCACAGAAACACAGGAGCATAATTCAACCGTACCAAACCCAAAATTACTACTGGTGTTCATTATGACTCGGCCCCTAATTAAATTATAACTGCGCCTGTTCTCTTGGGTCAAAATCGGTTGCTAATTTTAAGGCGAAAACAAAGACCAGCAAAGAGCTCTCCAGGACCAGAGTATAGGACCTCTGGGCTAATTTGATAAAGGGAAGCTTCCATACCTTTTTAGCTTCCTTTTACTGCTGTCTTACACTGAATTATCACAATAAGACACTTTTGTAATTCAAGTTATACATTTATTAATTTCATTTTATTGCATCAACGTCTTCAAATCAAAGAAGGGAAAAAAAAATTCCACTAGGCTCCTCAAATCTAAGCAGTGTTCTGACGGCACCCCCTCCGGCGATATCGCCTGTCATTATTAATAACCCTGGACATTGTTATGTGTGTGTCTGTGCTGTTAGGTCATCAGCCAGGGCGGGGCTAGGGGAATTCTCCCCATACTAGCTGTCTACTCTGCCTGGAGAAGGAGCAGGCCACTGTGGCAGTCATGCCTTCACATAGCCCTGTGCTACGGAGTTAATGGGCAATTTCGACAGGACGACGTCTGCCCGAGAACAAAAAAAGCTTGCGACGGGAAAAGGAAAGCACCAAGATGGAAGGGGGGGAGGTGCATGTGGGCATAACGAGGAGGGCATCGTGAGGGATGGAGATGGGAGGGGGGTGGGGGGGGTGGGAAGGGGGGGTTGGGGGGTGGGGGGCGGGGGGTCCTGTTAACTGGCTTGATCTGGCTTGGTTGAGCGACTCATTTCTCCTCTGCGTAGGTTTGTGTGTGATTTTCCCCGCAGATGCGGCAGCTGCGTTACTCACGTCTCGCGAAGCGAAGGATGGCGGCTCAGCTACGCCTGCCGCTACAGAAATAGCCCCCGTGTTTGCCGTTGGGATGTGCCGCGTTTCTTCCCTTTCCCGCGTTTGACATGCGCTCCTTTGTGCCTCCCCTCATTCAATCACAGACGCATCGCGGGTCAAAGGCGCGGCTGATCTAATCCGAGGAAGCCATTTCCTTTTCTGGGACCTGAGACCGTATTTACATGCAAATTATAGTCGAGCTCTACAATAATATTACCAATATTACGTGTCCATACAGTACATACATACAAGCGCTTCCATAGGCAGCTACATGCATGCATATATGCACATTATGTACATGCAGGAATGTATATGCAGGAATATATACACATACATATGCAGACATGCCCCCCCCCCCCCCCCCCCCCCACGCACACACACACACACACATAGGCACATACTCGTGTACAATAGAATGCATACAGTGTGGTTCAGCAGGTTAATTCACTGAGCTCCATGCACTGAGGCCTCTGCATGCATGCTGCCCTACTAAAACGCCTGCACTTCATCTCCAGCCCCCCAGGGCTCGCTCTGTGCGTTTGATGTAGCTGTTTGTGCTGAGCTGGTCAAGCTCTTCCAGGGCTTTTGAGGGCCTGAATTAAATCCCTGCAAAATTCCCTTTGTTTGCGGCTAAAAGAGGCTCGCTACTCATTAACCCGCCTTTGTCTGGCTTTCCTTTCTATGGGGCCTTATTCTGGCGTTTGTTCCACTCCCCCTCCAGACTGGTTCCAGGACAATATCATTTTCTTTCCGTTTTTGTGAAGCAACGATGGCGACGTTTGGCCAGAGCCAAAATGGAAGACTCCAGCCCACGAGCGCCACTAGCTTCCAGCAAAGCCGCTCAAAAAGACACGGACTGACAGAGACCATGTAATCCGTGCACCTATGTTTCCCTCATTCACTGAGGTGCACATCATTGAATCTGGAATAAAAAGAGCAAATGCGGAAAAAAAGGATGGTGTCCTGGTCACAAGACAGGTGAACAATAAGTTGACATTAGACTCGCCAAAAAATGACAGAAATACTTAACTATACCCCGTAAAGCCTGCACAACACTGATATAAGCATGGCGTAACACCTGTCATAAACAGCTATGACAGCATATACAGTATATTACAGCCCATGACAAAGTTCAACATTATAATGCATGCCGTCCATATTACAAAACCGACTTCAAAATAACTCTTATAAAATAATCATTATGCATAAAGCTTTCATTATGACAATGTTATGACATCCTATAGAATGTCATGACTGGTTATGACACTGTAATTTATGCTTTAAGGCATAGAGTTCAAGTGTTAGCAATATCTGCTGCGCTTCAAAGCAGTCATTAGTAATGTCTTGACATCCAAAGCCATATACAGTTATCATCAGACTCCTTAGTTCTGGTTTGATACATTCATGAGCTTTCACTAGAGGTGATGCGTTGACATTAGGGGCCTTGAACCTTTTCAGTTAGCGTGGCAGCCAGAGAGCACGGCTCCAAAAGGCTGTTGCGCAAGCCATCGGTCACCTTTGTCTGACCGAATCTTGAAAGCCAGAAGGAAGTCCGAAAGACGGAACCAGCCTGCGGCCGTAATGTCAGAACCGCGTGGACCCGGAGCGCGGCGTTCAGCCGCCTCGGTGAGCGAGAGAGACGCCCCGGGAACCCGCGCGCCGTGACGTCTCCGCCAGGCGAGCCGGGCCTCTCCAACGCGACCTTTTCAGAGGCGCTGCGGGGAAACTCAATAAGCGTCGCGGGCGCTAACGAAAAGGTCAGGGCTCCGGCGCGGCCGCTCGCCGCTTCCCCCGCGGCTGCCCCGCTCCGCTTCCCTCCCTCCGAGCCGTCGAAAATACCTCTCTTAAAAAAAAAACGGAAAACGCTCCTCTGAAGGGAATTTAAAATGAGCGCGAGGCTCTGTCGGTTTGAGGGTTCCTGATGGAGCGATCTTATCTCCGCTTTGCTCAGTACACTTCTGTTCCACGTTCCTTCGGCTCTGTGCATTATCGGTTTGCACTGAACCTACAGAAACGTGCAAGCTTTCATTTACAATTGAATTACGTGTATTAAAAAGAAATGACTGAACATATGAACATATTTTCCATTTTAGATTATGAACAAAGATGTCATGAAGACACTGACATATGTGTTGATCCACTAATAAAAACGGCTCAAAGTGGTTACTCGATCCAAGGCCTGTTGACGCACAGCATGGAAATGGCACCAAGCTGAAACCCCGCATGCACAAGTTTCAATCGATTACAAAGGAAAAGCCACAGATGCATGTTGAAATGACTTCATATGGTATTCCCTACTAATTTATAGTGAAAGGGTTCTATTAAATATCAGAATTATTAAAAAAAAAAAAAAAAAAAAAAACAATAGCAGTATATACAATACTCCCACCAATACAATGCCTCAAATTCCCATCAATGTTGATGCCCACTAACATCAGTTCAGTTAGGTCTTCAGTAGGAAGTACACTATGATAGGCTATGCAATTTGGGTATCTGATGGACATAGCAAAATAGGAATTTCAAAGGCATAAGTTGTTTGGCTATGGTCTGGCCATTGAGATCAGTGAACAAAGACAAACCTGGTTCTGGAGAGCAGAATAGATGTGCTTGCTCATTAGCTTTCACAAGATGGAGGAAGATTTCCGCTTTCTAACAACACACAAGGTTTACACAAGGGCTATTCCACTGGTGGCCCTCCATGGACATACACCATATGACCAAAAGTATCTGGACAGCCCTTGGTCTGGGTTTTTTTTCATGGTTGGTTTGGGCTGGGCTCCTTAGTTTCAGTGAAGACAAATATTAATGCTACAACATCCAATTACATTCTAGACAATTCTATGCTTCCCCAACAGTTTTGGGAAGACCCTTTCCTGTTTCAGCATGACAATGCCCCCAGGCACACAGCAAGGTCCATATAGAAATGGTTTTATTGAGGACGGTGTGGAAGAACTAGACTGGCCTGTGCAGAGCCCTGACCTCAACCCCATCCAACACCCTTGGGATCAATTGGAAAGCCAACTGTGAGCCAGGCCTAATCGGCCAATCAGTGCCCGACCTCACTAATGGAAGCAGCAATGCTCCAACATCTCGTATAATGCCTTCCCAGACAAGTGGTGGTTGTTATGGCAGCAAAGGGCGGACCGGCTCCAAATTAATTCCATAATTTTGGAGGAGATGTTGGATGTCAGGTGTCCACATACTTTTGGCCATGTAGCGTACTCTTGGCCCATTTGATCATTGTGAAGAATAAGAAGTATTAGTTAGATATCAAAACGTCCAGCATCTACACAGTGTTGACACACCTTCCACTAGTGACAGAATAATGTGAATAATGTGACAGCAGAGAAAGAAGGCTTCTTTCTCTACAAACAATGTAAAATACAATTGATTGAATTATTTTTTCAGTAATAGTATGTGGAACACATTTGACCTGCATACACAATCTCTAAATGGTTTCTGGCCCTGAGAAAGAAGGGACTGAAAAATTTATGTTTGGGGGTTTGAACTGCAGTCCTAAGAGGTGTGGAAAATTTGAAAAGTGCTGTATAATTGCAGCAGACATTGAAATATCTCAAAATCGCAAGAATATGTGTAAATAATTATGTTTCATTTCATGGTTCTAGTTTTTTTTAAAATATGGATTTAAACCTTTTAGCTTTAGTGAATTTCAGAAACATAGCTGCTGTTCTTAAAGCTCCAGTGAACTGATTGAGACTTCTGATGGAACGCAGGCCGATGCCAGTGAGTCACGCCCCCTGGCTGCAGCACTGTTTCCCACACCTACCGGCCTTTAATGAAAACATTAGGCTAATAATGCGGCTAATGTATTCATACATTCCCCGATAAAGAGATAATGCTCTGCTTATTTATTCACCTTTCCCTCTGAGCGTTCAGCACCCATGAGTGAGAGGCCTGGTGGCTGTTGGGGGAATCGTAAAGTTCCTCCTAATGGTAGATCCCTTTCCCAAAGCACTGAAGCAGATGCCGGTGATAACAGCAGCGCAGAGAGGAGAGGTTGCGAGGTGTATTTTTAACATCTTCACGGGGCTTCAACCCCCTGCAGTGGGCTGGGAGTCCTTAGCCCCACTGCAATGCGTATCTCTCACTCTCTCTCTCTCTCTCTCTCTCTATTTCTCTCTCTCTCTCTCTCTCTCTCTCTCTCTCTCTCTCTCTCTCTCGCATGTTCGGTCGCAGTGAGTTTCAGAACCATGCTGGCATGGCCTTTCATGGCACGCCTGTTCCCAACGCCTGGCCGCAGCCGCTCTCCGTGTTCCTGCGGTCCTGTTCCCAACGCCTGGCCGCAGCCCTTCTCCGTGTCCCTGCGGTCCTGTTCCCAACGCCTGGCCGCAGCCGCTCTCCGTGTCCCTGCGGTCCTGTTCCCAACGCCTGGCCGCAGCCGTTCTCCGTGTCCCTGCGGTCCTGTTCCCAACGCCTGGCCGCAGCCCTTCTCCGTGTCCCTGCGGTCCTGTTCCCAACGCCTGGCCGCAGCCGCTCTCCGTGTCCCTGCGGTCCTGTTCCCAACGCCTGGCCGCAGCCCTTCTCCGTGTCCCTGCGGTCCTGTTCCCAACGCCTGGCCGTAGCCGTTCTCCGTGTCCCTACGGTCCTGTTCCCAACGCCTGGCCGCAGCCGCTCTCCGTGTCCCTGCGGTCCTGTTCCCAACGCCTGGCCGCAGCCCTTCTCCGTGTCCCTGCGGTCCTGTTCCCAACGCCTGGCCGCAGCCGCTCTCCGTGTCCCTGCGGTCCTGTTCCCAACGCCTGGCCGCAGCCGCTCTCCGTGTCCCTGCGGTCCTGGAGCGGGCGAGCGCTGCGGTCACCCCGCGACTTTTGGTTAAGGTTCCAGTGCGCACGGTCGTTTGTGGAGCGGCACAGGGTTTAATCAGCTTCAACTGCGTTTGTCTCTGAAATGTTTCAGCTCAAGAGTGAGGCTTAAGATTCTTATGGGTATTGTAAATTACTGTTTTCTTTCACCAATTAACTAACTCCTCTTTATACTTTTTTTTTCATAATTCACACTTGCAACGTTCACCATATAATTGTCTTTATCAGTAAGTGGGGTATCTTTATACAAACTGTGCTGCAGCAACCTCTGTGAGATCTACCAGCAGAAGAAAATGAGTCCCCTTCATTAAAACATCGTCTACAGTGAGCGTCCATCTATATCCTTCACCATCGAAGGACCTTTCTTCTCTGAGAGGGAAAACTTCTACAAGTGATTTAGTTTAGCTTTCCTTTGCTGCTCTCACACCCTTGTGTGATGGGCTTCCAATAGTAAGTCAATAATAATTTCTCCCAAGATGCTTAACTAATCAAAGAGGTGACTGTTAGGAGACTTACAAAGATAACTTCACACTGTCTCTTCTTTCCCTGGCATGTGCATCAATGGTAAACAGCATTTCAGTATTCTACTGATTCATGTCATGTCCTTATACATGCCAGTTTTGTTGACTTGCATGTTAAATATTTCGTTTGGGTGTGGGGGGATTATTGTCATTTAGAAGCATCAATGAGAGATGCGGTTTCTCATTACGGATAATGCTGAGTGTAACGCTAAATGAATCTTAACTCACTTTGTTGTGAACCTTCCAGAATCCATGCTTACAAAAACCCTTTATCCCCACAGAGTGATATTTCAGCTCTGTGTTGCTTAATGGGGTGAGACGATCTCTGATGGGAAGAAATACTTCCACCTCCAGCAGGCTGGACCCGGGCCTCTCCCCGCAGTTTCAAGGGGAAGAGGGAGGGCCAGACGCAGGCGAAAGAGCTGGACATTCAGGGTCCAGGATGCCCCCATTTCTGCTGTCTCCCACTGTGTGCCAGTGATCCCTGAAATCAATACCCCCTCCTGAAAGGTCACTGAGGACTGTTCTCTGAAAGATCACCGGTGCCATACGATACGGTTTTCATTCAATGTAAATATCTCACTGGTGTCTGAAGTTACCTGAGATTTACGGGAAAAATTCAGGAAGTCAGAAAAAGTTGGATGCACCAGATCACATCAAGCACATGTCATTCACATTGGTGGTCTGTACCTGCTTGGTGTGACAAACCAATCAGTTTCCCATGGCTTTGGTTTTGCATAAAACCACCATAGGAGCCATCAGTGGCATCCAATTCAGAAAATGCCACCAAACAAAGGAGAAATACATTTCTCTGATTACTCCGTAAGTGATTGCAGCTCAGGTGACTTGTTTTATCAGTAATATGTATGTGCATATCAACAAATAAATACTGTTGACAAACACTTAGCTGTTTGAAATGGTGTAGCTAATGAACTCCATTCAGGGACATAAATACTGTGTGTGGGCCGCAACATCTTTCCTTTTGCCCTGTTTTGGTATTACGACAAAAAACAGTTCAGCGCAGGTGGCTACAGCAGGTATAGTGGACTTGGTCACCACATTACATCATTTAATTACTGGATACCAAATTTATGTAAGCTATGTGTATAACTATGTTTAAAATGGCAGAAGTAAAATGCAGTTATTTCTGCTGAAAAAGAATATGTGTGTGTGCTTGTGTGTCTGTGTGTGCGGGTTTGTGCACATTTGTTTGCATGTGGCTAATCATATGAAGCGACTCAAGTGCTCTGGGAGTCTGCTATAGCTGCGTACAGCTTTGGCTTCAGCTGGGCGTAAAAAACCTTTCCCAACTTCACAGCCCAAGTCATTAAAGAACAAATCTCACCTGAATGAACAGGCATTGGCTAATGTGTATTTAGGCCCAATTAATTTGCACCTTGTCTAATTAATTAGGGGCTTATGTAATTAGAAATCCGCAAGGAGCTTCCATGCGACCAAAAGCATATGACGGGCGATCTGAGTGCAGGTACCCCTGAGCTGGGACAATATGTTCCCTCTCCTGCTGTGTCGATTTTCAGTTTCCCTCTGACGGGAGAGAGAGACAGGCCACACCGATAAAGGCACTGTTTGCCACTGTGGATCAACTCTGCTGCTCTGTTTTACGCACTGCATTCCCGCACTCTGTTGTTCTAAGTCAGCAGCTATTATTATTCACACGTCATTTTGCCATTTCTCGCAGCTGGGACTTTGACTGTCATAAAAATAAAAACAGGTTAACTGGCTGTGATGGCAGAATAATAATAATAATAATAATAATAATAATAATAATTTTGTTTCCCATAAAAGCAAATACAATTGAAATAGCTGTGCAATGTAAAAGTAAAGACATATAAAGTTAAAAGTAATAGTAAAAATAAGGTCAAGAATACTTTGCCAGAAAAGGACATCATAGAATTAAATACAAAATGCAGAAAAAATTACAAGTCTAGAAAGCATTTCAAATACTTTCAGAAATAAAGGTACAGTGGTTCTGTTCTTTTAGGAACAAATTTCCCAAATGTACCCTGGAAGTACAATAACATCATTTTTGGTACTTATAAGGACCTTCTGCAAACAGAAAAAGGTACAAATTAATTATTTATCGCTGGCTAGGGGTAGCACCTCAGTGACAGGCATTTATTCCTTTTTATGCAGTTTTTTTTTGTATAGGTTTTCTGAGAGTAGACATGCATGTTTGAGTATTTCTAATAGCCTCTTTGGTTAAGGAGCCAGGACAGTTAAGGCTTGCTGATTAAGGAGGCTCTTCTGCTTCTGTTTCTTTGGCAAATAGGATACTACAAGTCTGACTGAGTAATCATTGTCATTTCTTAAAAATCTGTTCCAGATACTACTGGAAGGCAGTGCAGTGAGGACAAGAACTTGATTCTTTAAGGAATATCTCTTCAGTTTTGGATAAAAGCCTGTATGCTGAATTTTGAACAACTTGGTTATTTTAGAATATAACCTTATAGTTTATAGTTGACAACACAGAATTACAGTTGTCTATTCTGTAATTTTCTAATGTTGTTTCAGCAAAAAGTTGAGATTTTCAACAGCCTGTCAAGGGTTACCCAAAATGAACAACTGCAATCATCATCTTGTTACACTGGTCTTGCATACTGTACAGGCAGCATGCAGGCCTCATTGAATTGTGGTATTTTTTACCGCAGTATTACAAGATAAAAAATGATCTTAGCAAAGGATAACTGCACAGTTTTACTGTTTGGGAATCCTGGCGGTATTTACTTCTGTTCCACCGCTACCTTTGATATCAGTTTGCTTGAGTTTCCTTTCAGTAAAATGACAAAAGCCTACTGGTTGGTAATAATCAAGTTTTATTGTTCACAGGAGTGCCTTATTGTTGCATACGGGTACAATGAACTTTAATCCAACACTTATGATGGACTGTTGCTTTTATGACTGTGGAATTAGAATATTTTTGATAAACTGGGATTTGTGTTTCACATACCTATGTAGAAAGATGATAATTCCTGTACAGTAGCTCATGTTGCTGTTTCATAACATGTGAATTGGCAATTCTGGGTAGGAATTGATTGAATCAATTTACTCAAGGTACGAACTGGGGTGCTGATTACCACCACAAATTAATCCTAAACACTAGGCCTGTATAATTGCCTGTCATTTATGTAATATTATGTGATAAAACTAAATAAAAAGTAGGAATGTTTGGTTTATTTAGCTCGTTTCTTTCTTATTTACTTATTATTTACATGCCAGATTTGTTGCTTGGGAGTACAATGAACATATGGCAGACACTCAAAAAGGCTAATACTTTAATGGCAATATATCATGTACCCGTTTTTCTCTCGAATATGTGACCACATGACATCGTGCAGAACATTTTCAAAAGCACTTGCACCAAAGGTAGCGCACAGCTGACCAGGGTCTCAACGCTGGAGTATATTTACTCAACAGAGCCTTGGCGGTATATCACCGCACAGACGCATCTTAATTAAGCTGCTGCTCGTTCCGCTATACATCAAACGTGACCACATGTAATTTATACGAGCTCCAGCGTCGTTCTGGGCGCTTTGATTAGGTTAAAATGGCACGGGTTTCCGCGTTGCCACCACAGAAACGCCATTATTTGACTGTAATAAAACGGATCACTAGGCTTGAATGTAATCAATGCTCCTCTATGTATATGCATAAAATAATAATTATTTCAGTTACAGGGCACCCCCGAGGGATCCCATGTGTGATACATTTCTTTTTTAAAATAACATTCCGGATTACGTTCATCTTACGTTCAGTGACGCGGGGGATGGCTTGCCCAATATTCGCACTGCCAAAAAAAAAAAAGTCGCAGATGTTCCACCCGCAAAACAACAAAGGATGATAGGCTACTAAAGAACATAATCGAACCAACGACACAGAGAACGTAACCCCACGCTGATTCTGGGAGTCACACAAGAAAGGCTTACGTTACCGTGCACATTTCCGAAAATAAACATTGCTTACTGGTAAATAGCCTGTGTGGGAAATTCTGCACGAGACCAGAATGTAAAGGAACTGTCCTGCGCAAATTGGGCAGGTCGAAAGGGGTATCCCTGCACGCGCGCATACGCACACACACGCACACACACACACACACATCAGTAGCTTGAACAATCGCATAAATAATGAGGAAAATGTGCTAAGTACGCTGCAATGCGATATTATGGTCATTAATTGCACGCGTCGAAAACATTATTGGCAGTAAACCATGCGAGCTAATATGCCTTACCACAGAGTAGCTGCATCCAAGCGCATGTCTTGTAGACGGTGGCGGTGTTGCAGAAGAAGAACAGAGCGAAGCACGCGATGCAGCCCAAGATGAGGACCATGGACAGCAGTACGAAGAAGGAGGCCGCTTTGAAGGCGCTGGAAGGGATGGAACTGAAGTCGGCGAAGGTGCCCTGGCAAGTGAGCTCTCGGTTGGAGATGCCGTTCCCCACGCAATAATGGAACAAGCCGAAGTACCCGGCATGCGGGGTATTCATACTGTCCCCGATCCAGTAGGGCTGAATGAACACCACAACGTTAATGATCGCGAAACATATGGTGAATATCGCCCACAGCACCCCAATGGCCCGGGAGTTTCGCATGTAGTTGTCATGGTAAATCTTGGAGGCTTCTTGCGATGGCAGCATTTTCTTCAATATTATTCTGGTATTTTTTTTTTTTTTTTTTGCACTGTCCTCGTCTCTATCTCCCCCTAGCTTCCTCCCTCAGTTCGCCAAAATGTTCCTGTTGTGAGAGGTGGGGTTTTATTTTTATTTTTTGAAGGTAATAAAAAATGCTTTTAGTAATAATATGAAGGTCGGCAGAGTGGCATCTTAATATTCAGAGCCAATGAATACGCCACGATTCCACCTTTTCGTGCGGGTTTTCACTACCAAAATGATTAAATGAGATAATTAATTAAACATTGGGAAGTGATTCACCAACGATGAGTAAAATCGTATGCGATTCCCTTCCTCCTACTTTCAAAAAGCAAAGAAAAAGCCAAAGTAACTGACCTCATATCGCAAAAAAAAAAAAAACATCAAAAATGTATTGCAAAAAATGACAAGCTGTCTTCTTCCCTTCGATTCAGCACAGTGAGTATTAATAATAGATTTGTTTTTACCTCCCATCAGAGTGAACGCTAGAGGATGGACAGACTGCGTTGCCGGGTACCAGTGATGAATCTTCGGAAAGCAAATGAGGATCTAACCAACATTACTTCATCCGTGAGACGCTTGGATTTGAGGGTATTTAAAATAAATCGGTTTCTGCCCTCGACGAATTAAAATAATTGCAGATGTGGTCGATCTCGCACTGCAGGCTTTTGCTGCCACGACTCCATGATTGCGATTTTTACTGCTCTCTCTCTCTCTCTCTCTCTCTCTCTCTCTCTCTCACTCTCTCTCTCTCTCTCTCTCTCTCTCTCTCTCTCCCTTTCCTTCTTTCCTCCCGTCTCTCTCTTCTGCGCGCTCACGTTCAGGAGAAAAGCCGAGGACTGTTGATGACGGCGCAGACACAAACCGAGTATTGCAGAAATTTGCATTACATATCCCAGCCCCCTCTTCCAATCACCCCCCCCCCCCCCCCCAACACACACACACACACCCTCGTAGTGGCGCTAAATCCACTTCTCAGTTTCAAGGCGAACTCATACCAAACGTCTTCTGTTGTTGGGAGGAACATGCTAAGCAATCTTGTTGTGTTTATGAATTCCAATATCTAAAAATAAAGAATTAGAGCAATATATCATAACATCAACGTACAGTGAACCATTCTGCGTTAATTCTGCTCTAAACATTTTATAAGAGCCCATTAGTAATCAAATCAAGGTAAAATGTCCACTGATTAGCATTGATTTAACAGGGAATATACTCTGTCAGTTACAGGGCAAATAGAATGAGCTTGAAATAATAATAATAATAATAATAATAATAATAATATCATCATAATAAGTCAATTCCCATGTTCACGCTACTTCAGCATGTGGCATTAGCATTTCATATCAGCACATTCTTTATTTCACTTAATTTCACTTATTCTAACCATTCTGTCTGTTTACATTCTGTTGTGCTGTTGAAGAATGCATAACAGCATCAATAATAATGCCATAATGGCAGGTCATGTCAAATGTTAGACCTTAAGTTGGGCAACATTATGTTTCCTGTTGCAATTCATATGTATATGGCATACACAAGAAACCTTAAAACACTGGGACATTGAAAATATCAATATTTGTATGTTTTTGTAAATTATCATCATGATTCTTGAAAATAAACCGATTAATTTTCTATTTTGTCAGGCCAACGAAAAAATATAAGCCAACCACCAGACTTTACTGAACCACCTAATGCTGACAACCATTCCTTCTTATTTTGCAGCATTCATGATTTTCTCTTCTATGAATACTGTTGATTAGTAGAAGACAGTACCATCATGCCATGACATCATTTGAAGGGTGCATGATCCATATTGGTAAGCAGGATTATCCAAGTAGAAATATATAAAAAAGGCATTGCATTATGTACTTGAACATTTTGAACAAATCCGTGGCTATCCAGTGGTGTCCTGTCAATTAAAGCTGTACATTTTGATGTGACTTCACTTTGATTCTTCTTATCGTTCATGTTGTTGTTCTTCTTCTTCCTCCTCTTCTTCCTCTTCATCCTCTTCTTCTTATTATTATTATTATTATTATTTTCAGTGGAGTTGCACATTGGACTGCTCATCTAATGCGCCTGGCACAGGCAGACAGCTGGTGCCTGATTTCCCAGAGGGGTCACTGTTGTGCAGTGTGGCGGGCAATACTCCAAAGACCATCCAGCTGCTCTATCTGTCTATCATTATCTCCAAACGATTACTGATGACTGCGTAGGTAAGACCTGATGCCTTTATACTTATAATCATCAAGTAAGTCATATTTAGCTTCACACATTTTATGCCCTCTGCCAATCCACCTGTGTTTTTCAATGATTTAAAAAAAAAATTTCTCTTCATTGAAAGGGTAAACTTTTTCAGAATTTCAATTCAGGTGAATTCTTCTCCATTCTTTAGATGTTTGGTTTTCTGATTCCAGGGGAAGTCAAATAATGGTTCTTCATCATACAGTAACTATTAGTTTTTCTTCAATGAACAATAAACACTAAAAGAAGGACTTAGAGTTCTTAGACTTTATATGTGAATAAATGTTTAACAGTCAAGAACATTTAATTAATAAAAATGTACTTATCATATTAAGACTGCTGAACTACCTTTGTACTTCTTGATATGTTTTCTTCTTTTTGCTCCTGAAAGAGAACCCATTCATTAATGGCATGATATATTTTTGGCTGGACCGCAACAGCGGGGCCAGCCCTATAAACGTGAATGTCTGCGACTGAGTGACTGAGTGATGAAGTTACACCATTGGTCGGCCAAGTTACGAAGTTACACCATTGGTCGGTCGGTCCAGCTATATACTAGGTTTTGACCTGTTTATTCAATGTTTACTTTTAAGTGTTATTTGATGTGAGAAATAATTTTACCAGACCACTGGTGAGCCTATTTATAGGTTTAATATATGATTAAACCCAGTTAATAACAGACATATTGGGATATTACCCTCAATGTCATATTTAAAAAATAAATTCCAAATATAGCTATGCCTAGTGCTATAAAATGTGATTGAAATTGAGCTGGGAAATGAACTGGTTTGAACTGTTGTTAATTATACCAGAGCTTAATGAGATTGTGGAGAACACTAGTCTTCTGGGCCAGGGCTATAAAACTGTTTTACAAGTTCATCATATATCGCTGTGTGATGGCAGAGCATTTGTGTTCTGGGGCTCTCCAGTATGTATCTGTCTCTATGACTGTGTGCACAAATATGAATTAGAGTCATCCATTTGGATCCACACAGTTGACATGAGTGAGTGACTAAATGTGGCATGTGTGTGTGGGGGGGTTGACACTGCATCTCTCCAGTGTGAGCATGCTTGATGAAGTGATTCTAATATATTACTGAAAAGCAGGGCTCTCTCTCAGATTTATATTCCATCTGGTGGCACCTAGAAGATGAATTCACCAGCTTTCTGTTGTGGGAGGTTCTACTGCTCATCGTTTCACATGCCTTATTGGGACAGCTTCTGGCACTGAAAAAATACATTTCCATGAAATATTCCTCAAAGCTTTGAATCAAGGAAACATTTTTCTTACTTCTGCCATAAATGAAACAGGTAGCTGCATTCAGCGCAGATTCAGTTCCCTTCAGCCAGGTTCAGTTTTTTAAATTTGCTACAGATTTTAACTTGGTTATTTTTCACACAACTTGGAATGCCCAGCTTGTGTGCGTTCATGTGTGAAACCTCCCCTCTCGGTTCTGGAAAGCACAGTAGACCTAAACATGTGACATCAGCTGCTTCTTCTTTTCACTTCGCGGTCCACCAGCTGAGCTTGCACTGACATTGAGGTCACTTCCTGTTCCACTGTGACTGTAGGCCATGTGATTGACCAGACTGTGACAGACCATGGCCACGTTTGACGCTGGGGTGCAGAGAGACCCGAATGCCCTGCCGACTGACACTCCTCCCTCTCTTGGCACCCTGCAGAGCTGCCAGCCAGGGCCAGCCCTGTCTGCATTCAACAATAGGCCGCAGAACAGTGTCTCAACAGGAAGGGCTAAGTAACATTATTTACATAATATAATGTACAGCCCATGCACACATGCACCTGCGCACACGCACACACACACACACACACGCTTATACTGATGCAAACACACAGATACACACCCAGGCACACGTGCACATCAATGTTCCTTTCTTCCTATAGCACTGTGTACATATCACAATTGTGAACATGGTGCAAACCTTTGCAAACCCATGATTTTTAGTACAAGGAGATAAATGACAATGTTAGGCACGCCTACACACTACCCACTTACACCCACAATGCTAATACTAATGAAGAACACTGTGTAGAGATCATTATGCATCTCAATCCTGTGTTTTCAAATTGGCTAAAATGTCAGGCCGCTAAAAGTGTTTTGACTGTTTTGTAGAGGAGAAATAAAACATCACTGCAAAGGCCATAATCTGTTCTGATGAGACACGGGAGGTGGAACAAACCTCAGAGTATATGTGTGCTTTTACATCTACATGCAAATTACTACAATGTTTGTGTGTGTGTGTGTGTGTGTGTGTGTGTGTGTGTGTGTGTGTGTGCGCGTGCGTGTGTGTTTGTGAATATGCAGAATTTAAGTGCTCGTCAGATGTGTTTCCTCTGTTTTCACACATTTCAATCTGCAAGGCTTACCACTTACTACAGGTACAGTATAGACCAACTCATATACACATCAGAAACCATTTAAATTTAATTCTGGTTGACATGCAGAGACATCCTGTTTTCAATGGTTAACATTACCTAAAATACTTGAAATGTCAAAATGTCTATTCTCTTGCTTCCATAGGCCTAATTATATAAAATTGTTATGATAAATCCATCATAAAGGGAAGACCCTCTGTTTTCTATCAGTTATTTGGGACCTTATTTCTACTTTATTTGAATAAGAAATTAATGAAATAATTGACAAACATTAGGAAAACAAAACTACTGCATCTTAATATTGGAAGCATTAGTCTGCAAAGTGAGTTGGTTAACAAATTCTCCTCATGCTTTACACATTACTGTAAAGACAGAGAAGGCCCATTTTGTTGGCGCCGCAGATGGCTGCCTCGGTGTGTTGACCAAAGCAAATTCCTTGTATGTGTAAATGTACTTGGCAATAAAATACGATTCTGATTCTGATTTTGATTCTGATTTTGGAATCAGTTTGTTCTTTAGCCAAATATGTTTTGGGTCCTGTGAACTTACTCTGCTTTCAATAAATCAAGCTTTATTTTCAAAACGTTACATTTGAATTGAAATCTGAGACATGTGCAATACTTGAAAATACAAAGCAACAGTTACTTCTATTTAAGGCCAGTTTTTTGACAAAAAATGTTTTTCAGCAATGTGCTGCATGCTTATGATTTATGTTCTGAAATATGAGGAAAAGTATCAAAAAAGGATTAAACTGCTATTATCTTCATAGTGTCATCAGTTAAATATTGATCATCTGAATTGCTGATCAACATTTATTTTTCAAAGCTGTTATGAGTAATATAAACATTAAATAAACTTGAATTGGCAATAAAGCCTATTTTATCAAGCCCTGGCCAATACAACACACTTACAGTTCTAAAACTGAATTTGGACTGGACTCCACAAAACAGTGTTCTGAGGCATTTAATTAACTTTTTGTTGTTGTTGTTTGCAGATATTTGGTCCCCAATGATTTCACAATTTCTTTAATTTCCCAAGATATCCCCATTATTCATGTGGAACGAACTATGTTTTTGCATGGGATTTAGAGACCTTTAAAACTCTGACCAAGTCAGTGTTTTATCTGAATGATCTACAGTATGTTAGACAGGGTATTTTAACAATGTGATTGCCTTGAAAGCTTTGATCAAAGTTCAAGTCACTGATTTTGAAGTTTTGTATTTGGGGATAATTTTAATCTTTGGTACAGATCTCTTGAAAGGCATTTAGCAACAATGTGTCCACATGGACTCAGAGGTTTATTGGTAGATTAACAGATGTTTCACACTAAGGAACAGATTTAACAAGAGAACGTCCGTGAGGCAAGTCTGTGTTGTAATTCATGCAGTTTTGGCACGGAGGTACCACCAGAGCTACGTCACTTCAGGAAGTTCTTAAGATGATACAGGCATATATTTTTTTGAGAGGCGGTGTTTGTCACATGTCTATTTGAATTTCCTGTTTACCACTTGTTCCACGTCTGGTCTAGCCTAGCAACACAATCAAGCAGCTAGCGTTGTACATTTGACAAAGAACATTGGAATTTTTTTTAATCAGTTCATGCTGTGGAATAGTATTTTAGGCTGCAAAGCCTTGTCTTACTATTTTTTCGGCGAAAGGCGAAGTAATATAAAGGCATGACATTGAAAAACGTGACCAGGCCGGCAGTCCTCGACTTTTCCTGAGTCACTTCTCCGGGCACGGCTAGCTAGCAGGCAGCATCGAATTCTTGTATTTGGTGGGCTTGGAATTCTGCGTTTCAGATACAGTTTAACATCAGAACATCGAATCGATGCGGGCTGGAACTGTTCCGTTTGAGTTGTACGGTTGTCCGTACTTTAACAAGCACGTGAAAAGCTAACTCAAACTTGTGGATATCAGATTTATATTGGCTTGTTGGTTAGGTAGCTCGTCAAGCAAACATTTCTGATAGCGTACCGTTAACATCAGCCTGTTTAGTTTTGGGTTTGTTATGCCTAGCTATCTTAGCTAATTAGTTAGTTAGCTGATTAATTGAATCTGCCTAGGCTGGCAGTGGTTGGCTAACTGGCGACAAACTTTCCGTTGCCCTGAATTCGGGACGGATACCCGGCTCCGGCCCCCTCAAGCGGGCGGTAAGGAAGAAACTGGCTGGGAAGGGATGGCCTGGTGGGTCTTCCCAAACCCAAGGTGCTGCGGTATTTGAGGGAGGGCGAGTCCGTATAGAGGCCACCGCGGCCCGTACAGTGATGGCCGCGTCACCCTCCGCGTCGGGCAGCCTGAATGCCTCCGGGATCTCGAGCAGAAGGAGCGAGGAAATTGCGGATCTGATAGATTTGTTTTCGAGGACTCAATACAGAGCAAAGGAAGTCACTCCTAGGGTAAGCCGAGCGTGCATTGTTTAACCTAACTTCACCGCTGTGCTGGCACTGGGTAGGCATGTGCTTTGCTGTCATTACTGAATTGGGTTGTTTGCAGTTGTTATTCGGATACAACTAACTTTAGTTAGCAAAGTTATCTAAACTAACGACGGTTGCAAAATAAAGATTTCTTTCTAGCTGATGTAGCCAACTTGTACTAGCATGAATAACTAGATCACTGTACAGTAAATTACTGTGAACCAGTTGGCTAGTTTTAACAGAATTCATTGCGCCGTTTGCCAAATAAGGCTAATATTAACTCAGTTTAGCTTAACGCTGTAGAAATTGTAAATTTAGTTAGTTAGGTTAAGTTAGCCGATCCTTTAACCCAACCCTGGAATTCTTGCGTTGTCATTGAAGCACTTTATTGTTATTATTATTATTATTATTATTGTTGTTATTATTATTATTATTATTTAAAATGTATTCAAATAATGAAATGTTACTGATGTCTTAGCCCCCCCCCATTTCTTGTTGGCATCTCATGTGTCAGGCTGTTGTAAGAGTGTGACGTTTTGTGGCACAATAAATCTTTCACGTCAGTCTTGTTTTTCTCCCCGTATATTTGCTTTTAGGTGGAGAGGATAGAAAAGCGTTGTTTGGAGCTGTTTGGAAGAGACTACAAGTACAGTGTTATCCATAATACCAATGGCGAAATCTGCGGGCACTATCCCAGGCAGATTGTGTTCTTGGAGTATGAGAGCACAGATCATAATAAATACAGGTAGCGTAAACTTCGAATTCTGAATTATTACAAATCTTGCTTCATAATCAAATCTTGGTCAATGCTATAATGAACGTCAAAGCTGAGGCAGTTTGTGTTGTCTTGATTTAGGTATTTTCTTTAATGACCGCAATTGAAATGTAAGAAATATTTTGGAGCAGACTTCGGATAGTGTTAATCATGAGATTGAAGTTCTGTTGAATGTGCCGTATGTATTGAGCTTACCACCATGCTGTACTGAAACCTCGGTCGTGTGGTCATTAAAGGTGATTGATTGATTGTATGCTCTACATCAGTGGTCTCCAACCCTGGTCCTGGAGAGCTACAGGTTGCTGGTTTTCATGGTGACTCTGCACTTCATGAATCAATTAGAGCAGTTGATTACACAGTTAACTCAACTCACCTGGTGTCTTGGGTCTCAACTGGGTGCTGATTTTAAGGTGAAAACAAAAACAAGCAGACCCTGTACCTCTCCAGGACCAGGGCTGGAAACCACTGCTCTACATAGTGACAAGTGATGAACCAGCTTGAGGGTGTCTTGCAGAGGTGGCGTGATTGGCTGTAGTGTGCTCCAGGAAGCTGTCATTCGGGGATGGAGGGTTTCTATCGTCTGGTTATTACAGTCTCATTGTGCAGTAGTGACACATCATCCTTTAAGTGTCGTCCAGAGTTGAGCTCCAGTTATGTATGGATACTAATGTTACGGTTGTGAGGTAGACAAATAGCTACATTATTACCCTTTATCATTGGTAACATTTTTTTTGAAAGCTGTTGACAGATTGAAGTACATGCTGTCGCAGCAGTATTCATAGTGTTGGGCAAATTCTCTCCGTTGAATAACCAGGCACGACAAGGTGTATCGTATAAGAAATAGGATTTATTTCTGCAGAAAGAGTCCGGGACCTACACACAACAAGGTGGATAAAAGCAGTCCCTGCTTTTATTAGCAAAAAGTGTCTTAACAGTAAAGCATAAAGTAAGATTCAACAAAGGAAATGATTGGCTGTGTCCATTCAAATAACAAGGTGCACGATTGGCTATGCCCTGACTAACATGAGATACTACATAGGCACCACTAAACAGGCTTTTAAATCAGAAATAATTGTTTACTCTTTGATCTATCAGTTGCATTCAGAGTCCTGGGCAGCATGGCATCATAGCCGGTTCCTCCTTTATCAGGATGGCAGAGGGAGAACAGGGTGGAAGGCCAGGACGTCCAGTTCAGGATGGAGGGGGGGGGGGAGAACGAGGTGAAAGGCCAAGCCTCCTAGTTTGGGTTTCTAGAAAGGCATAAAAAGACAGAGAGAAGAGCACGCACATGCATAGATACACTCATAGACTATATTTCAAACTTGTTGTTGTCCTTGGGAGGTCCGTGGCCTGGAGACAGAGGGGCCCTGCTGCAAGGCTTAGGAATTTAGAGTGGTACTTGGTGGTACCGTAAGTTTAGTTAGATTTGGGTAGTGTTGCATTTGTCCAGGCCAGTAAGGTCCTCTGTTGTAGGACCTTAGAGTGGCAAGAGTCGAGCAAGAAAGTTCCTCCCTGGTGGGTAATGAGTATTTTTTGGAGGAGTAATCTGGTGAATTGTGAGGTAACCCATCCCGTCCCCTTGCCAGGTTCGAGAGTACGGTGCAGATCGGGAAGCTGCAGGACCTGGTGAACCGCAGCAAGATGGCTCGGTGTAGGGGCAGATTCGTCTGTCCCGTCATCCTGTACTGCGGCAAGGTGAGCGAGCGCTGTCCTGCCCTGCAGAACTGAAGGGCTCTCTCCTCACTGCAGCGTTCTCTCTTTATGCTGCAGGGTTCTCTCTCCACGCTGTAGGGTTCTATCTCAATACTGCAGGGTTCTATCTCCATCCTGCTGCGTGTTCTCACTGCAGTGCAAGATACTGTCCTTGTCAGAGTCTGTGCCCTTAAGCACTCATGCAGTTCAAATGCAGGTGCCCGCCATGGATGGTTCTGGACATATAAACAATCGCCTAGGGCACCATCCATATGGAGGTACAACAAATAAAGGAGGTTAAAAAAAAAGCTTTGAGTTTATGATAGTTGGTGCCCCTTGTCCCTCACCCTCACGAAGGGCGGCACAAAGGCTAGAGCCGGGCCTGGTGCCCGCAGAAACCTCCAGTGGTTCAGCACCCCACAGGGCACACTCACCATTTGCACTGCAGGCTGCTTCTGATACAGGGCTTTCCTTTGCACCTTCTGTCAATCAGATGCTCCGCTTTTGCATCAACTGACTTGGAGCTCTGTCACTGTAGCTGTATGTGATAAGCGGGCAAGGCAGATATTTTGTGATTTTGTACAAATTGTCAGTCTAGCTAATGATTTACTTTACATTACATTACATTTATTTTACAGACACTTATCCAAAGCGATGAACTGAGTGCATACCGAAGGTTAAACCCTCTACAAACCCAAATATACAAACCCTACCCTTTTATATTCTGGTTGAGTTTTTTTTTTGGGACCAACAGGGCGCTTATTATTTCTATTATTATTAGGCTAGTTGTATTAGCAGTAGTAATGGTAATTATTTATTTATTAAAATTCACCAGCATGCTCAAAAATGAACTACTCAGCATGTTTGTAGAGGACCAGGTCAAGCACAGGTTCTGACATTATGGTGCCAGTTGGCTCAATAGTGGTGCAGTAGCAAACGATTGAAAATATAGACTTTGAAAGCATGTAATCCTTGACCCATTTTGATAGCGTTGACCGCTTGAACTCTTGACTTGGAGTCATGAATTTTGGCACTCAGATTCCCCCTCACCCCCCTGCCGCCAAAACAACTTCGCTTCAAGGAGAAACGCATGACCTCCCCAGCAACACCATAGTACTCAACACCGCACAGCTAGATTTGAGTGGTTGTGCTGATAGTACTGCACTCCCAGTTGCATAAGAATGTATTATTGCTTCATGGTTGAGATAAGTTCATAAGAAATGCTACATTTCCATGATTTTGGTTCAGTGATCCAAGGACCTGATGTAGAAGGAAATGTTGAACTTTTTATTTTAACAATGAAAAATGTTTTATTTTTGGAATATTTTATGTCTGCTTAACTATTAACGTGTGTGTGTGTGTGTGTGCACGTGTGCACGTGTGTCTCATTCATGCTCATTTATAGCGTGTGTGGAGAGCAGTGTGGTTATAGAGTCTTTTTTTAAACTAGAGTGGTTTTCCTGTCCTCAGCACATCTGCCGGTCCTCCACCCTCGCTGGCTGGGGGGAGCTGTACGGACGCACTGGCTACAACTACATCTTCTCAGGTCAGTCGCTCAGACGCCCAGGGGTGGTGAGCCACCAGTGCGTCACTCGGACAGATAAAACAGTAACCAGGCATTTACAAGATTAGGGTTATCACTGGCTGCATAGCACAGTCTAATGGGCTAAGACAAACAGGGTACAGACGGACCATTACGCAACATGTTAGTAACGTGAAAACGTGACAGGTCTCCATGTTGTAGTCGGCTGGGCTTTCCTTTGTAAGATAAACAGTTGTAAGTTATGAATGTAGGTCTTGTTAAAAATCACTGGTATAGGTTCAGCCCCCAAGTTGTTTAGCTGTTCGGTGTCGAGATGCGTTTCCTTCCCAGCTTCCGAAGCTAGGACACGGATTAGATCTGCGCGGTCTAACAAACAAAACGGGAAGCATCTGACAGAGGGCCGTCCCCACCTGCGCACCCCTCCCCCCACACCCCCACCCCAGCCCCCAACCTTGCCACGCATCGCTGGCCTCTTCAATCAGTCTGCGCAGGCAAATGCTCTGCGCTCGCTCTGTGGGTTTTGCTTTAGGAGATTAGATAAGTCGGCTCGTATGAAGAATAACAGCCCTCTGGTCCAGCATGGAAAGTCCGCTGTGAACTTTGAGCATGTTTTACCCACTTAAGTTTCCAAGAAACATTTCTTTTTAGGTTTTAAGATGTTATTCTCGCAGAAAGCAACCTTCGAGCCCAACAAGTATTCCTCAGAGTCCTTGTTATTTCCGCAGACCCACTTTGGTCGAACGGAGGACAGCAGGAACTTCTTTAACACATGGGACATGCTTAACCCATACAGTAGTTGTCAAGACAGTGAGCATCCCTTGTTTACCCTTTGTTAAAAGTAGTAATGCCTGTTGTAAAATATTGAAGATAAAACAACGGAAAAGCCAGCGGCTGCTGAAATGCCTCCTTTTTCAGCAACGCCGCTAGAGTGGGGATGAAGGACGACCACGCAGGGCGAGTGTCTGTATGACATCAGAGATGAGGCCGAGTAGCAGCCTTTCTGCTTGAGATCGACCTTATCAATTACCGCTAATAATATCTCTCAGCAGAAATGAGCGCATGCATTGGCGCTAATGGTTTTCGGATGAGGACTTTATGCTGGTTGCGTAATGCTCTGTTTACCAGCCTTGCAGTGCGCAGTGTCCGAAGGGTCAAGGGTCGGCAGAAGAGCGGCAGTGAGCACGGAGGTGAAATAATTACAGCTGAAGGATACTCATTCGCCCTAGTGTTGCAACGAAAAAGTGTCTCCGGTTATCAGACTCAAGTGGTTTCAGTTATTATATATTATGTACAAAATTCAGCAGTGTGTAATATGAGCCAGCTAGTAACTTAGTGTTACATGATGTCTGTTTATCAGTCCAGCACAACAGGATCAAGAAGCTTCGGAAGAACAGGGGTAAGCATGAGGGGTATTTAGGGCAGATATGGGAGTGTGCACCAAACTTTTCACAGGTGGGGGGGGTGGTTACAAGGGTCCTGTTTCCCCCATAACACCCTGGCAGTTTCAAAACTCAAGAGAAAACCCTGGGTCACTGAATGGAAATCTGTCATACTGAACAGTGGTTTCACACTTAGAGGTTCATTTCTTTGTTGTAGAAGCACTTTGTAGCACTTTGATTCCACCGCTTTCTCCTAATCTTTCTGTTTGTCTGCTGTTGTACAAGGTTCAGAAAGATATGGTGAAAGTTAAAGCCAGGTGAAATGTGTGGTTCTGGCTAGCGTTGTTTTGGCCCTGGGCCCCTTGCCCTGTTTCTGTTCACTTCTCCCTCCGCCTTCTACAAAACCTTGAAATTCTGAACTCATTATTGGTTGCTAGCTAGTGCACATACTAGTAGTTTTCTTACTGTTTGCAGACAAAAAGGACAAAAGTGTTTATTCTTGGAATCAGTCAGTCTTCCAGCCAGTTATAGTATTAGTCTGCTGGCTCTAGTTTCTTGTTCCCCCTTTTTTTTAAATGAGATTTTTCCCTTCTTCATTTTCTGCCTCTGAGGTTTGTAGAAGGCCTGCCTTGACTCAGCCCAGTGTTCCTCAGCCAGTCGTGTTCCTGCTCGGCTGCTACGCTGGTGAGCGATTTCCTCACCAGCGCTGCGCTTTTCTTCTTTTAGCCGCGGGTTAGCGCGAGGAGGCGTGTCCCGTGAGCCGTGGGCGCGGGCACGGAGGAGGGGCGCAGCGCGGGGCATTCCGCGGTTAGTGGGCGCAGGCTGCAGAGAGGCACCCTTTTACTGCACGGGGGTCCTGATGACGTTCCGCTTTCTCTCCCCAGGGGGCGCTGACGACACCGTGGCGGAATCCGAGGAGGTTCCGGAGGAGGACAGCGCAGTGCGGTGAGGAAGAAAACACACAGGGCCCCCCATGCTCATTAAGAAAACGCACAGAGTCTGCCAAAGCTGAGAAAAAACTAAATTGACAACAAGAATATGCAAATATTCCTATCCTTCATTTTATCTCATTTTTTAAATGTTATTTATATCTATAGAAATGAATCCTCTGTCAGAATCCACATTCTGTAGAAAATGGTGTTGGGGGGGGTGTCTCGGGGGATTGGGATTAATAGAGCTGATCCTGGTAGGGCATTGATTTTTATGGATATTGAGCCACTTTCATATTGCGTTTATGATAGTCTTAACCACTTGTGACATGGCCAGTTGTTTTTATGGGTCATTCAGTTTGGAGGAACAAGTCCTTTAAATGACTCAAAGTTCTTGATTTATGGCATCCATAAATGTTGGAACCCTGAATCTAGAAATCTCACTCGTATTGGAAACCACCTCCATACCTTACTCAAAGTTGTTAGCATTTTAGGATTTTTGCTTTGGGCCTATGAATTTTTGTCATACATTTTAAGTACTGTAATATTCATCATATTTACTGTTTTTGGACTTGTGTGGCGGTTCCTGATCTGGCCTCATTGGTGTGTTTGTGTGTTAGCGTCTGCCTTGTGTGTGCTGTTTTTAGCTGACTCATCATTGGGAGTGTTCCAGCTCTGAGCCCATAGGCATATTTAGATACTGTTGTCTTGCTCATGTTTGCTACCCTCGAAGGTCTGCTTAGTTTACGGTTCCTGTTTACATCCTGGTACCGTTCTTCAAATTTGCCGTCACTTTCTGACCAATCGGAAAGGCCGTTTCTCCCATGCAGGAATGGGGACTCCCAGCTGTTTGACAAGGTGCGGGGCCTGGACATCAAGCTGCTACGCTACCTCTCCGTGCGTTACATCTGCGACCTCATGGTGGAGAACAAGAAGGTCAAGTTTGGCCTGAAGTGAGCATTGAATTCGCGCTTCAGTAACCTTCCTTGCCTCTGTAGGGTTGCCACGGATTCATAATGTCCGTTCGCATATTTTTGTGGGAAGGGTGAAAAGATGCTGGGGTCACATCTGAAGTGGGTGAAATTGTAAGCTCTATTTCTGATGCCGACAACTTGATTTTTTGCCATTGCAACCCAGGAGTCATTTATTTTCGGCCCGTTCCTCGATGGTTGCTGTGGAGGGAGAAATGATCCGTAGTTCTCATGGTGTAACTGGCCGCTTGGGTGGCTCATCCGGTTATGGCGCCGATCTCGTGCCTGGATGATCTGGGATGCAGTCCTGGCTGCGCCCGTGCCCACTGTGGCCAGTAGACCCGCATCGCGACGCATAATAAGCAGTAGCATTGACCAGGGTTGAGTTGGCCTGGGCCAGCATCTCATCGCTCTTTAGTGAGCCTTGCTTCAGACGCTTGTCTGCTCTTTCTTGAACAGCAGATGTTCCGGCAGTGAGCGTTGATGAGATTGGGCATTCCAAACTGGGGAGAAAAGGGGGGGGGGGGGGGCACCCAAGAAACAAATGTTGTTTAACTGACAGTAGGGCAAACCTGTTTGTTTTAAGAAGCGGAACCTGTAAGACCTGCTGTATTGCAATGACAGATTCTGCTACAATGACTGTTCTTTGTTTTCTTTCATTGTGCTGAATATTTTTCTGTTATAGCTAGCTCGCAAACCTGTTAACTATGATATAAAAGAAAAGGTTTGCAGAATTTTAACTTGTAGTTTTAACTGGTAGTTATCACCTGTTAGATAGCTGGCTAGTTAACTAAGGTGTGGAAGAAAATGATTACAGGAAAATTATTAGTATTTGGAGAATATAACTGAATGGTGTACCCCTTGGTGAACAAGTTTCTCAGGCTTCAAATTTATTTAGATTACTTTGTGTGTAAGTCCTACGAGGCTTGCTAGCTAGCATTGAAACACCATATTGTCAGACTTAGTATCTAACATCAAGCTAAAGCTTTGATTGATATGTACAGTAATGATGATCACCTTTGCACTCCAGGACTAAGCCCATGGCTCAAATGTTTAATACTCACCAATGAGCAGCTGGGACTTGAAGCTGCTTGTTTCGTTACAGAATTTGCATGACATCCACTCATGTTGTTGTTTGCTGTGCTTTTGTCCCAGTGTCACTTCCTCTGAGAAGGTGGACAAGGCCCAGCGCTATGCGGACTTCACCCTGCTCTCCGTGCCTTATCCAGGTAAACGCCCGCACGTCGTCCCTCTGTCCCTCTGTCACTGTCAGGAATGCAGCCGCAGGCTTTATAGGCCAACAAGATTGTGAGCTTTGCATTCTCAACATATAGAGTACTGTGTCTAAAGTTCAAGTTCAAAATATTCCAAATGGATGAGTCTTTTTGATATCTGTGAAGCGGTTTGACCAAGGAGACTGCCCACCGGCAACAGACTCTCTCTTGTGGCACGAGTCTTCACAAATATGAATATTCATAAACTGTAAACGTACCAGGGACTTTTGTTACCAACTGCAACCTCCTGTAGTAAGGGAGGAAGAGAGGGGAGGTACTACTAGATGGTGATGTCATTATTTCTAAAGAAGTGCTTCTTTAAATGGTTTCTTTTAAATGGTTTAAGCCAAGGGGTTGTCTGGCAGTCTACCAGCAGCAATCTGACCATTGCGTTCTGTGGTCCAGTAAGCATCTGGGCATGGCTTCTAAGAAGCTGAGGTCATTTCGGTGGGTGTTGCCAGTCCCAAAGGAAGGTGTTCCGAAACGCTTTAATCGCACTAGTACATGGAAGCATGTCAAAGTTGTGATGTCATTGCATTGTGGATGTACACTAGACGTTTAGCCATTTAGCACTATACAAATGCGTGATGAATGATGAACGATCATAACATTGCCAAGGATGTGGAAACCAGGCATGGTCTGTTTTGTCTGAAAGTATGAAATATGTGTAATAGTGTAAATGTGTTAAAATGGAAAATGCATATGTATTTGTTCTTTTTTTGGCCCCCGTTCGGGAGGCCCTGCCCTCAGGGACTAGTTACACAGGGTTTGCTGAAGGGTAGTGGTAATGTTTTCATTGCTGGTCACACGTTTTGGAAGGCTGTTTTTATCGATCCGCTGCTTTTCCTTTCAGGCTGTGAATTTTTTAAGGATTACAAAGATAGAGACTACACAGCGGAGGGGCTGGTCTTCAACTGGAACCAGGTATTCCCATAAATGCCTCAAGCACACCTTCTCACACACTCCAGAGATCGCAGTGATCGTTCGCAACATTCCTCTCAACCTAAGCAATTGGCATAAGCGTTTCATAAACATAGTAATGCTTTTTTTATTTTTTTATTTTATTTCTTTAGAAATGTTGTTTGTTGTGCTGTTAGTTTCATGGTTTGTCGTCGCAGTTGGTCATTCAGAAGGAATGACCAACTGCAGGAAATCATTTGGTCTTCCAAACGATTTCCTGTAATTTAAACTGCTGTTCCTCTATCTTCAGGACTTTGTGGATGCCCCTTTGACAATCCCTGCTTCCTTTACCAAGAACTTGAACATAGACTGGAGTGAATATCAGGTACGTAAATGTGATTTCTTTCTTTTAAAAAAAAAAAAAAAGTATTTTCTCACCACATTGCAGAGCCCAAGAGCTACTTGGAACACTACTGTCTTACAATGACACCCTCTGGCCAGGAACAGTACTGCACGGTCTCCACGTGGCAGACTCTGTCGCTGCGCTCGTTTTCTGCTCGAGCGGTTAGCCGGCTCCAGCGCACGTGCGTGCGGAGCGGCGTCTGTCGTAGTGTGTAACGCGCTCTCCCTCCCTCCTCCTCTCTCCTCAGTCTTGGGACCTGGTCCAACAGACGCAGAACTACCTGAAGCTGCTCCTTCACATCATCAACAGTGACGGTGAGAAGTCTCCCTGTACTGCTCTGCTCTCTCTCACACTCTGAAGAGCCTCAGCCAGGGTCACTGTTACAGTGTTCAGGAGAGCTTATCCTCCAAGGTCATTTACAGTACCTGCCCAGGACCTGCTTACTAACAGAATGCATTGTATATGACCCTAAAACACGTTCCAATGTAGAATTTAATGTGCATTTAATGTGTCAAAAACAACTGCACAAATATTGTAACTAGGGGTGTGCATTTTACGAGCGTAATGTTTAATTTGGGTGGATGTCTATGATAAGCATGTTATGTACCAAAATAACTACCCCCCCCCCCCCCATGTACCTCACAACCCACCCAGTGGGTCGACCCGCAGTTTGGGAACCACTGCTTCCAGGCACACAGTACTAACATACGCTTTCTAATTGTGGAGAGTACAGGTTATAATTGGCTGCGAGCCACAGTTTCCGTACAGTTACACACAGTGCTAACATGCGCTTTCTAATCGTGGAGAGTACAGGTTATAATTGGCTGTGAGCCGCAGTTTCCGTACAGTTGCACACAGTGCTGCACGTGGCCTTTCTGTGACCCTCGTTTGTAGCCGCAGTGGAGTCCAGGTGCACTCCCTGGGGAGTCGGGGGCAGGGCCAGTGGAACGTCCAGCGGGTTCAGTGCGGAAATCCCGGCTAGCGTCT